>NC_053025.1:543822824-544154334 GCF_003073215.2 Triticum urartu | reverse complement strand
GGGGCAGCTGATTGTTATTCCAACATCCAACTTCCAGCTTCCAAGCATACTTAAAATCCATCCAATTGTACTATCTTCCTTCCTTCTATTGGCACCAAACTAGGACATGATTACTCAGACTCATCATGGAGTTTCCATTGATCCATATTTCCGACATCATACCTCCTTTATATCCAATAGTAATTCATCTCTTCATCCTCATGGGATATCCCTCATATCGAGATAAAAACTTATACTTATGAAGTCCATATTCCACTTTGTGGAACATCATTATCCTTTCCAGGGTCAAGCGTCCTTACAGGGGAATATTGGCCATCTTTGCATGGCACTTCTTCAAATTGGAAACGTGAAACACATCATGAACTCCTGACAGTCCTTCGGGTGACTCCAACTTGTTGGCCACTTCTCCCATATGCTCCAAAACTCGGTATGGTCCTACAAATCTCGGGGCCAACTGTCCCTTAACTCTAAATTGTTTAACTCCTCGCAGAGGGAACACATGAAGACATGCTCTATCTCCAATTTCATAGACTACCTCCTTGCGTTTTTAAGTCTACATAACTCTTCTGTCTGGACTGAGCTACCTTCAGTCTATCTCGAATCAACTTAACATTCTCTTCTAACTCCTTGATCACATTTGGTCCAAACAACTGACGGTCTCCAACTTCATCCCACATACTCTTGGGGTATCACACATATCGAGACAAAATTCATATTCGTTTTGCCCGAAATCCACTAAGTGGAGTAGCCTTATCTATCCCATGGGTCAAGGGTTCTTAGAAGGTACTACCACCCTTAAAATGCACAAATCTTCCATAGACCATATTTCTCATATCCTCAAAAATGGTCAAAATTCTTCTTCATAGGGTAACAACTCATAAAATCCATATCAGTACCAATGATGCTAACTTTATTCATTCTCAAGTGATTACAATCTCTCGCTTTTCCATTACATGTCTCAACTCAACACCTCAATATAAAAGAAAAATGTTCTCACTTCTACTACTCCATTTCTTTTGTTGCAAACTCAACTATCTAGCACAAGTTTCCTTCTCCTTGGGGCATTCTCTGGCAAAGTGCCCTGCTACATTACAACTAAAACATATTACTTTTGACAAGTATCGAGGTTTCCTTTTGGGGCAACTGTTGAGGTAGTGCCCTGACTCCTTGCACCTGTAAGAGGTGATATGACTCAGGTCCTTCCTGGAATCCAATCTGCTTCTCTTCCTAGACCTTTCCATGCCAATCATGGCTTCTATTTCCTGTGGGTCATATTCTACTTCCTTTGTCGGGAATTCTACTAAATCCCCATTCAAACAATTTTGGGAGATGTGTCCTTCTTCTCCACATGAATAGCAAGACTTAGTGCAGGGTTTACTCGGGTCCTCTTTAGGTGTGTCCTCCACATCTTCCTTCATCACGGGTTATTCTAAAATTTCCATAAGGGCTCCTTTCTTTACTTCTTTCTTCTACTGTACGGTTCTTCGTACCATGGGCTAAATGTGACACTGAGTAGGATAGTGGGTAATCCCTTCATACAAGAAACAAGTAATCTGCCTAGTTGGGCATTCTTCAACTGGGTGACTTCCTTCACAATTAGGGCACTCATCCTTGCGTTCTTTATGGGTGTGTCCGATTTCTCCACAAATCTTGTATGCACAAGGTTTATTCATATCCTTTCCATAAGGCTTCAACTTCTGGGACACAAACCGAGGCTTTGGCATAGTCAACTTAAATTCTCTCCAAGTGGTTACTCCTTGCCATCCATTGATGGTTTGGTACATCCTCCACCAAGTAGCAGCACCTCTTTCAAAGCACTGAAGAGCATGCTGGGTCATATCATTTCAAACTATAGGGTTATTCTCCATGTGATCCTCCATGTTCTGAATCCATCGGTCTGTCTCCAACTGACTCATCGGTCCAGAAAATACAATCTCATCTTCATTCATCCTCTATTGGGTCCATGGGTTTGGAGTGAGATAAGAGAGATAGAGAGAGATGCACACAATACAAACAAAAGTTTGGAAAAGGCAGATTTTATTTGTGGCTGTCGGGAAAAACATCAAACAAATGACAGCTCACAAACGTCGCATCTAACGTAAGTGTATGACAGGGGTTTGGTCTTCTAAAGGTCAATAAATCTTCAAAGTCATCAAACCCATCAAGTCTTGTTTCATGCCTCCAATGGCTTATTCCAATCATGCTTGTCCTTTTCCAGTTCTTTTGCCAGATCAACTCTGTTGACGCGAAGTCTCTCGTGACGTCCTTTAATATTCTGGAGTTGCATTCCAAACTTCTGGTTTCAACACCTTCACATGAACCATGGTCATACTGTCCTTCAGTTCCTGACAAATCTCCGGTATCTCAAGGTTGTAGCTCCTCCAGCTTGGCAACTTTCAGCTTTTGGTTCCTGAGTTCTTCACGAAATGCTTCCTTGTCTAATACGGCTTCATGGAGCTCCACCTTAAACTTCTTGATGTACTACTCCAGATCCTGGTGATATACTTAGATAAGGTTAAAACTTCACCTCTTGCTGATAGATGCTCCATCAGCCTTCTTCCATCAAATCCATTCTGAAGAAAGCATCCTTAACTCAGCACGGTGACAATAGCATCAGCGGGCGATGACATCACGGATAACCGTGTTTCTGCTCTTGTCTTTCCCATGAGCTATCATTCCATAGTTGATATCTCTTGCCTTAGGGTTTTCTTTGACAAAACTTTGAGTTCTCATGCTCCTTGTTTCAGTCTTTCTCCGATACACCATGATCTCGGGTATTGACAACTTCCATAGTATGCCAATTTCCATAAGGGTAGCCTTCCTAGGTCATACAAATCTGGGAATTCTTCAGAGCCTTCCAATTCTACTTGTATTCGGCCTTCAACCGTTGTAGTTTCCATTATTCACATGCACGAAAAATACTCTTCATTCCGAAGTGGCCTTAGTTGTCCGATATCTCGTACTTCTTGGGGTGGTCTCATCAGTCGTATCTTCGTGTGGTCAAAAGGGGAAAGGGGTATGGTCTCACTAAAGGGAATTTTTGAATAAGCTCAGAAGAGAAGATAGGTAAAAGATCTTTTTGAAAGGGAAAGTTGTAGAGAAAAATCTTTGCTATGGGCTTGCCAGTTTCTAGGGTCACGTCCTACAGTCAACATGTGCTCTGATACCATCTTGTAGCGACCCGAACCGAATGGATCAAGTCTCTGTGCTTAAGTGTCATCCCTGGATCGGTATGCTGACACACACATTACTTGAGGATTTATAACAGAGGTAAATCACATGTATAAGTAACGTAAAATACTATTACCTCAATCCAAATAGCGGAAGTAACAAGGTTGTGTATTCCCATCAACACCAACGGCAAAGTTGAGTGTAGAAATCGTAACCCTAATGTATCACTTACTCGTCATAAGAAATCTTGCAACATGAGACGTTGCAGCCACAAAGGGTCAGTACATTGAATGTACTGGAAAATTCACACCATAGAGAATGATGAATAAAGGCTATCACTACATGCATATTTGGCTGGTGGAAAAGCTCTATGGTTATAGTTTTGCGTAAAGCCAATTTTTCCCTACTGCAAAGGAATAAATTTTATTTCACTACCATGGTGGTTGTTAAACATTGAGAATGGTTGACGACATTCTCAATCCCAATTAAGCATCATCATTAAAACCCAACCATTTTTTAAGTAAAGTGATGAGATCAACAAGATAATCCAAGAACTAGATACTCAAGATGTCCATAACCGGGGACACGGCTAACCATGATTAGTTTATACACTCTGCAGAGGTTTGCGCACTTTTCCCCACAAGACTCGATCGCCTCCATTTGGTTTCTCGCACTACATGGTGTTTGAGAAGACGGATGACCGAGACATAGTCTTTCAGAAGCGCTAGCACCTTACGATCGGGTAGACCGTACCACCTACATCCCCTACATCTGCTAGTCTACCACTGTAAGAGTTCGCATGACTTAGTCAACTATGCTAGAGCCCATAATAGCTTGTGGCTGCACACAGAAGTTTCTAGCATGAATAATCTCATGATCCCTTTGAGCCTGGGTGGCGGTCCAAAAGAAAACAGGCAATCCGGGTCTACCCAGGTGCCTAGACAGGAAATCCTAGAATAACCAGGTACCTCAATCCACCCAGATGTGTGTTTAAGTTGCCACCTTAAGTAAACCATTAATTAACAAACTCACATCTGTCATGAATACTCTCAAAACCCAATCCACGTCTACGAGCATAGCATGGCACTATAAGCATAACGTAATAGTAACTCCCAATGGGTTTGATAATAAACAGGTAATAGGTACTACCTCAACTACTTCCCATCCCACAATTTAATTAGATCCTAATCATGCAATGTTTGAGGATTTGATCTAATGCAATAAAACTGGGTAGTAGAAAAGGTATGATCAAAGTGTGAACTTGCCTGCAATGTTGATGAAGATGATTCGCACTCAAAAATCTTGCTAGATCTACTCGTCACACTCCGGTCAATCTATCGTAAGCAAGCAATAGTAACCATACATAAGCAATCACTCAAAAGATCAGAAAGATCGAAGAAGTCGATTCAGAAAACACCAAAACCAAGCAAATAACTCTTGCAACATAAAACAATTTCTGACAGTACCAAAATTATATGAATTTGGCCTTATCAGAAAGTTTAGGTCAAGAGCTTCGATTTGCAAAAAGAATCAACTGAAACGGAGTTACGGATAAAAAGATATGATCAAAAGAAGTTTGAATATGAATCTGAACAAAATTCGAAATTTGAAAAATTCGAAAAGTTGATGTGACAGGTTCACTGGATAGGTGAAAACAAGACGAAGCTATAGGCACTGGTTTCATCTAATTTGAATAAACGAGTAAAAAGTTATGGCTATTTGAAAAATTAGGGCCAAGCTGTTTTATGAAAGAAAAAATAGCTACGGCTAAGGTCTAACGTATAAATACGTAGACTAATTGATAATCTAATTATTCTATCGTATTAGTCTAAAAATAATAAACTACGGAAGTATATGAAGAGAGAAAAAAAAGATACCTTTATAAGGTAGAGAAAAGACGACTTTGGAGAGAGGAGATAACTTCCAGAAGTCGCGCCGGAGAGGAGAAAAATATTTTTCTTTAATGGATCTAGTCAAACCAAAATATTGATTTAATCCGAATCGGATGATTTTTGGAGGCTCTATGGGTCTATATTTATTGGTGAAAAAGAGGCTTAGGGGTCAAAGGCTAGGCAATGTGGGACTAAATGTAGACGAAAATATACGAAACAGAGAAGAAAAGAGGCGGATGGGCCTAAAGGCCTTCGGCCGGCCGCTCGCACGCTGCGGTGCAGTTTTTTTTTTCAAAATTCGGCCTAAGAAGAAGAAAAAAAAGGCTGGCTGGGCCTGGCCCATATAGGATAAAGAAAAAAAAGGGCTCGCTGGTACTATGATGCGTATGTAGGCGACAGTTAGTTTCAGGCGCGCGTGTAGTTTTTTTTTAAACAGAATACGATAAACTGAAAAACGAAAATAAAATGAAACTTTTATATAGGCATATTATATATAAATTTTCAGAAAAAGATTTTCTACAAGATGAACATTTTCCTAGCATTAAATAAAATTCACACAAATTCAGATAATTCAAAGAGTGCTACTGGTCTAATAAAATCCAATAAAAATCATTTTAGAAATATCAAAATGATTTCAAATTTATTTCTCTCCAATTTTCTGGTGTAGGGAATCATGTTACCCTAATTTCCATATATTTTATTTTTGGAGAAAACTAATTTGAATAAAACTCAAATAACTCCAAATTGAAAATAAATTCAAAAGAACTTTGAATTTAATTCTTTGAAACTCCCAACTCATATTTCATATAATTTGAAGAAGTCCTTTTATGTTCTCTCATGAAAATCATTGAGTTGCATGAAGTTTATGAATTGAAATATTTCCAAATGAAATCCAATTATTTTCAAATACCCTTTCATTTAATTTAAATGGAAGAAGTCATATCATCTTCGCTCAAGGGTTTTGTATTTGAAAAGAATTTGAATTCATGGAGATCAGAAAGCAAATATGAAAGTTTGGGAAAGTCCTTTTATTCCCTCTCATTTAAATTTCAAAAAGTTTCGAATTCACTCACTTTCAGACAATCAATCAAACAATCAGTCAAATCTATCTATTATTATAACATTCCAAAATTTAGAATTTTGGGATGTTACAAACCTACCACCCTTAAAATGAATCTCGTCCTCGAGATTCGGAGAGGCTAGAAAGAAATAGGTTAGGTTCGGGGTCTTCTCAAAATCCATCGATCGTCTCCGGGGTCTCGGGTGCTACCACCCTTAGAAACATTGTTACGGTCCCATCAATACTCATATACTCCATCCTTATTCTTGACAGGGCCGGTCTTCTCAGATCGTAAGGATAATTCCTTCTCTGGCTCTTCGGTAGTGGCATAACCTTTTCCTCAATTCTTCTATCCTTCATCTTGGTAAGGTTATTCCGAGACTTGGGTCTTCTTAGCTGACGGGTCTGGCGCAATACTAAACAACTATCGATATCTCATGGTGGTCAACAATTATGGTTTCTCCTGCAGGAAATGGGTCTGGGTTGATCCTCACTGTATAACCTACGGTTGGCACAACTGCCGTGGTACAAGGGAAAAATACTATACCATTCTAAGGCTTATACAAGGTTTTGATCGTCGTCTCTCTACTATAGGTAAGTCACTCAGATTTACCATCCCATATAGCAAGGCGAATAATAAGAGTAAGTCGGTATGGTGATCAATCCATCCCGCACCCAAATCATTACCTTGTATACGGTTTAGCGAATCTCGCATTCTAACACTCGGTCATCCTCACAAGCATTGCAGAATTTCTCTTGTCGACGAACCAAGTTCGGATAATCCATTGATTCTGCAAGCCAAACAACCATCTATCGTTCCTTCACAACTCTCAGGTTTTGCGTTACTCCTATAAAATCGTCTTCGATAAAATCGTAACTTCTTCCAGGGTTTTTCCTTCAGCAAGAATGTGCTTGCTTCTTGGCAGGTCCTGGGGCCTGTGGGTTATGGCCCATCTCATTACTTGTAATCCTTGAACTCATCCTCGGGGCAACTGATCGTTATTCCAACATCCAACTTCCAGCTTCCAAGCATACTTAAAATCCATCCAATTGTACTATCTTCCTTCCTTCTATTGGCACCAAACTAGGACATGATTACTCAGACTCATCATGGAGTTTCCATTGATCCATATTTCCGACATCATACCTCCTTTATATCCAATAGTAATTCATCTCTTCATCCTCATGGGATATCCCTCATACCGAGATAAAAACTTATACTTATGAAGTCCATATTCCACTTCGTGGAACATCATTATCCTTTCCAGGGTCAAGCGTCCTTACAGGGGAATATTGGCCATCTCTGCATGGCACTTCTTCAACTGGGAAACGTGAAACACATCATGAACTCCTGACAGTCCTTCGGGTGACTCCAACTTGTTGGCCACTTCTCCCATACGCTCCAAAACTCGGTATGGTCCTACAAATCTCGGGGCTAACTGTCCCTTAACTCCAAATTGTAACTCCTCGCAGAGGGACACATGAAGACATGCTCTATCTCCAATTTCATAGACTACCTCCTTGCGTTTTTAAGTCTGCATAACTCTTCTCTGGACTGAGCTACCTTCAGTCTATCTCGAATCAACTTAACATTCTCTTCTGACTCCTTGATCACATTTGGTCCAAACAACTGACGGTCTCCAACTTCATCCCACATACTCTTGGGGCATCACACATATCGAGACAAAACTCGTATTCATTTTGTCCGAAATCCACTCAGTGGAGTATCCTTATCTTTTCCAGGGGTCAACGGTTCTTACAGGGTACTACCACCCTTAAAATGCACAAATCTTCCATAGACCATATTTCTCATATCCTCAGAATGGCCAAAATTCTTCTTCATAGAGTAACAACTCATAAAATCCATACCAGTACCAACGGTGCTAACTTTATTCATTCTCAAGTGATTACAATCTCTCGCTTTTCCATTACATGTCTGAACTCAACACCTCAATATAAAAGAAAATGTTCTCACTTCTACTACTCCATTTCTTTTGTTGCAAACTCAACTATCTAGCACAAGTTTCCTTCTCCTTGGGGCATTCTCTGGCAAAGTGCCATGCTCCATTACAACTAAAACATATTACTTCTGACGAGTCTCGAGGTTTCCTTTTTGGGCAATTGTTGAGGTAGTGCCCTGACTCCTTGCACCTGTAACAGGTGATATGACTCAGGTCCTTCCTGGAATCCAATCTGCTTCTCTTCCTGGACCTTTCCATGCCAATCATGGCTTCTATTTCTTGTGGGTCATATTCTACTTCCTCTGTCGGGAATTCTACTAGATCCCCATTCAAACAATTTTGGGAGATGTGTCCTTCTTCTCCACATGAATAGCAAGACTTAGTGCAGGGTTTACTCGGGTCCTCTTTAGGTGTGTCCTCCACATCTTCCTTCGTCACGGGTTATTCTAAAATTTCCATAAGGGCTCCTTTCTTTACTTCTTTCTTCTACTGTACGATTCTTCGTACCATGGGGTAAATGTGACACTGAGTAGGATAGTGGGTAATCCCTTCATACAGGAAACAAGTAATCTGCCTAGTTGGGCATTCTTCAACTGGGTGACTTCCTTCACAATTAGGGCACTCATCCTTGCGTTCTTTATGGGTGTGTCTGATTTCTCCACAAATCTTGTATGCACAAGGTTTCCTCATATCCTTTCCATAAGGCTTCAACTTCTGGGACACAAGCCGAGGCTTTGGCATAGTCAACTTAAATTCTCTCCAAGTGGTTACTCCTTGCCATCCATTGATGGTTTGGTACATCCTCCACCAAGTAGCAGCACCTCTTTCAAAGCACTGAAGAGCATGCTGGGTCATATCATTTCCAACTATAGGGTTATTCTCCATGTGATCCTCCATGTTCTGAATCCATCGGTCTGTCTCCAACTGACTCATCGGTCCAGAAAATACAAGCTCATCTTCATTCATCCTCTATTGGGTCCATGGGTTTGGGGTGAGATAAGAGAGATAGAGAGGGATGCACACAATACAAACAAAAGTTTTGAAAAGGCAGATTTTATTTGTGGCTGTCGGAAAAAACATCAAACAAATGACAGCTCACAAACGTCGCATCTAACGTAGGTATATAACAGGGGTTTGGTCTTCTAAAGGTCAATAAATCTTCAAAGTCATCAAACCCATCAAGTCTTGTTCATGCCTCCAATGGCTTCTTCCAATCATGCTTGTCCTTTCCAAGTTCTTTTGCCAGATCAACTCAGTTGACACGAAGTCTCTCGTGACGTCCTTTAATATTCTGGAGTTGCATTCCAAACTTCTGGTTTCAACATCCTTCACATGAACCATGGTCATACTGTCCTTCAGTTCCTGACAAATCTCCGGTATCTCGAGGTTGTAGCTCCTCCAGCTTGGCTACTTTCAGCTTTTGGTTCCTGAGTTCTTCACGAAATGCTTCCTTGTCTAATACGGCTTCATGGAGCTCCACCTTAAACTTCTTGATGTACTACTCCAGATCCTGGTGATATACTAGCTAAGGTTAAAACTTCACCTCTTGCTGATAGATGCTCCATCAGCCTTCTCCATCAAATCCATTCTGAAGAAATGCATCCTTAACTCAGCACGGTGACAATAGCATCAGCGGGCGATGACATCACGGATAACGTGTTTCTGCTTCTTGTTTCCATGAGCCTATCATCCATAGTTGAATATCTCCTGCCTTAGGGTTTCTTGACAAAAACTTTGAGTTCTCATGCTCCTTGTTTCAGTCTTTCTTCCGATACACCCTTGATCTCGGTATTGAACAACTTCCATAGTCCTGCCAAGTTCGATAAGGTAGCCTTCCTAGGTCATTACAAATCTGGGAATTCTTCAGGGCCTTCCAATTCCCTTGTCTTCGGCCTCAACCGTTGTAGTTTCCATTTTCAGATGCACGGAAAATACTCTTCATCCGAAGTGCCTTAGTTGTCTGATATCTCGTACTTCTTGGGGTGGTCCTCATCAGTCTCGAAATCTTCGTGTGGTCAAAAGGGGAAGGGGTATGGTCTCACTAAAGGGAAATTTTCGAATAAGCTCAGAAGAGAAGAGAGTAAAAGAATCTTTTGAAAGGGAAGTTGTAGAAAAATCTTGCTGGGCTGCCAGTTCTAGGTCACGTCCTACTGTCACATGTGCTCTGATACCATCTTTTAGCGACCGCAACGAATGGATCAAGTCTCTGTGCTTAAGTGTCATCCCTGTAATTTTAGTGATTTGCTACAGTAGAGTATGATAAGGTTTTTGCAATGGTTTATACTAACTTATCACACGAGTCCTTGTTGAGTTTTGTGTGGATGAAGCTTTTGAGATTTAGGGAGACCGTGATATGAGAGGAATTAAGGAGACACAAAAGCTCAAGCTTGGGGATGCCCAAGGCATCCCAAGATAATATTTCAAGAAGTCTCAAGCATCTAAGCTTGGGGATGCCCCGGTGGGCATCCCACCTTTCTTCTTCAACAACTATTGGTTAGTATCGGTTGATCCTAAGTTTTTGCTTCTTCACATGATGTTTGCTATTCTTAGATGTCATTTTATTTAGTTTTGCTTGCTGTTTGAATAAAATACCAAGATCTGAAATTATTAAATGTTAGAGAGTCTTCACATAGTTGCATAATTATTCGACAACTCATTGATCTTCACTTATATCTTTTGGAGTAGTTTGTTGTTTGCTCTAGTACTTCACTTATATATTTTTAGAGCACGATGGTGGTTTTATTTTGTAGAAATAGATGATCTCTCATGCTTCACTTATATTATTTTGAGAGTATTAATAGCATGGTAATTTTCTTAATAATAACATGCTTGGTATTCAAGATTTGTGAAACTTTCTTTTGAGTGTGTTGAATACTAAGAAAAGTTGGATGCTTGATAATTGTTTTGAGATATGGAGGTAGTAATATCAAAGTCATGCTAGTAGATTAATTGTGAATTTGAGAAGTGTTTGAGTTAAAGTTTGCAAGTCCCGTAGCATGCACGTATGGTAAACGTTATGCAACAAATTTGAAACATGAGGTGTTATTTGATTGTCCTCCTTATGAGTGGCGGTCGGGGACGAGTGATGGTCTTTTCCTACCAATCTATCCCCCTAGGAGCATGCGCGTAATACTTTGGTTTTTGATGGCTTGTAGATTTTTGCAATAAGTATATGAGTTCTTTATGACTAATGTTGAGTCCATGGATTATACGCACTCTCACCCTTCCATCATTGCTAGCCTCTATGGTACCGTGCATTGCCCTTTCTCACATCGAGAGTTGGTGCAAACTTCGTCGGTGCATCCAAACCCTGTGATATGATACGCTCTTTCACACATAAACCTCCTTATATCTTCCTCAAAACAGCCACCATACCTACCTATTATGGCATTTCCATAGTCATTCCGAGATATATTGCCATGCAACTTTCTACCATCCAGTTTATCATGACACATTTATCATTGTCATATTGCTTAGCATGATCATGTAGTTGACATAAGTATTTTTGGCAAAGCCACCATTCATAATTTTTTCATACTTGTCACTCTTGATTCATTGCATATCCCGGTACACCGCCGGAGGCATCCATATAGAGTCATACTTTGTTCTAGTATCGAGTTGTAATCATTGAGTTGTAAGTAAATAGAAGTGTGATGATCATCATTCAATAGGGCATTGTCCCAAAAAAAAGGCCAAAGAAAAAAAAAGAAGGCCCAAAAAAAGGGGCAATGCTACTATCCTTTTTTCCACACTTGTGCTTCAAAGTAGCACCATGTTCTTCATATAGAGAGTCTCTTGAGTTATCACTTTCATATACTAGTGGGAATTTTCATTATAGAACTTGGCTTGTATATTCCAATAATGGGCCTCCTCAAGTGCCCTAGGTCTTCGTGAGCAAGCAAGTTGGATGCACACCCACTTAGTTTCTTTTGTTGAGCTTTCATACATTTATAGCTCTAGTGCATCTATTGCATGGCAATCCCTACTCCTTGCATTAACATCAATCGATGGGCATCTCCACAGCCCATTGATTAGCCTTGTTGATGTGAGACTTTCTCCTTTTTTGTCTTCTCCACATAACCCCCTCATTATATTCTATTCCACCCATAGTGCTATGTCCATGGCTCGCGCTCATGTATTGCGTGGAAGTTTATAGGTTTGAGATTACTAAAGTATGAAACAATTGCTTGGCTTATCATCGGGGTTGTGCACGATGAGAGCATTCTTGTGTGACGAAAATGAAACATGACTAAACTATATGATTTGTAGGGATGAACTTTCTTTGGCCATGTTATTTTGAGAAGACATAATTGCTTGGTTAGTATGCATGAAGTATTATCATTTTTATGTCGATATGAACTTTTGTCTTAAATCTTATGGATCTGAATATTCATACCACAATTAAGAAGAATCACATTGAAATTATGCCAATTAGCACTCCGCATCAAAAATTCTGTTTTTATCATTTACCTACTCGAGGACGAGCAGGAATTAAGCTTGGGGATGCTGATACGTCTCCAACGGTATCTATAATTTTTGATTGCTCCATGCTATATTATCTACTGTTTTGAATGTTTATGGGCTTTATTATACACTTTTATATCATTTTTGGGACTAACCTATTAACCCAGAGCCCAGTGCCAGTTTCTGTTTTTACCCTGTTTTAGGGTTTTGAAGAAAAGGAAAATCAAACGGAGTCCAATTGACCTGAAACTTCACGGAACTCATTTTTGGAAGGAAAGAAGCCCAGAAGACTTGGAGTGCACGTCGGGACCTCAAGGAGGCCACGAGGCAGGGGGCGCGCCCACCCCCTGGGCGCGCCCTCCACCCTCGTGGGCCCCTCGTGGCCCCCCTGACGTACTTCTTCCCTATATATCTCCATATACCCTAAAAACATCCGAGAGCACAATAGATCGGGAGTTCCGCCGCCAGAAGCCTCGTAGCCACCGAAAACCAATCTAGACCCGTTCCGGCACCCTGCCGGAGGGGGCAATCCTTCTCCGGTGGCCATCTTCATCATCCCGGTGCTCTCCATGACGAGGAGGGAGTAGTTCTCCCTCGGGGCTGAGGGTATGTACCAGTAGCTATGTGTTTGATCTCTCTCTCTCTCTCTCGTGTTCTTGAGGTGATACGATCTTGATGTATCGCGAGCTTTGCTATTATAGTTGGATCTATGTTCTCCCCCCTCTACTCTCTTGTAATGAATTGAGTTTCCCCTTTGAGTTATCTTATCGGATTGAGTCTTTAAAGATTTGAGAACACTTGATGTATGTCTTGCCGTGCGTATCTGTGGTGACAATGGGATGCCACGTGATTCACTTGATGTATGTTTTGGTGATCAACTTGCGGGTTCCGCCCATGAACCTATGCATAGGGGTTGGCACATGTTTTCGTCGTGATTCTCCGGTAGAACTTTGGGGCCCTCTTTGAGGTTCTATGTGTTGGTTGAATAGATGAATCTGAGATTGTGTGATGCATATCGTATAATCATACCCACGGATACTTGAGGTGACATTGGAGTATCTAGGTGACATTAGGGTTTTGGTTGATTTGTGTCTTAAGGTGTTATTCTAGTACGAACTCTAGGGCTGTTTGTGACACTTATAGGAATAGCCCAACAGGATTGATTGAAAGAATAACTTTGAGGTGGTTTCGGACCCTAACCATAATCTCTTCGTTCGTTCACCCGCTATAGTGACTTTTGAGTGACTCTTGTGCATGTTGAGGGTTAGTTATGTGATCCAATTATGTATTTATTGTTGGAGGACTTGCACTAGTGAAAGTATGAACCCTTGCCTTGTTTCCACACATTGCAATACCGTTTACGCTCTTTTATCATTAGTTACCTTGCTATTTTTATATTTTCAGATTACAAAACTATTATCTACTGTCCATATACAACTTGGTACTCCCATCCTCTTCGCCGGGAACTAGTGCACCTATACAATTTACCATTGTATTGGTGTGTGGGGACACAAGAGAGTCTTTGGTTATTTGGTTGCAGGGTTGTTTGAGAGAGACCATCTTCATCCTACGCCTCCTCAGATGGATAAACCTTAGTCATCCACTTGAGAAAAAATTGCTACTGTCCTACAAACCTCTGCACTTGAGGCAACAACATCTACAAGAAGAAGGTTGTGTAGTAGACATCATGCACTAGTTCGGCGAAGAGATGGTGATACAAGTGTTATGTGGATAGTAGATATTGATTTTTGTAATAGGAACAATAAAAAACAGCAAGGTAGCAAGTAACAAAAGTGAGCACAAACGGTATTGAAATGCTTGAAAATGAGGCCTAGGGTTCATACTTTTGCTAGTGCAATCTCTCAACAATGATAATATAATTGGATCATATAACCTTCCCTCAACGTGCGATGAAGAATCACTCCAAAGTTCCTATCTAGCGGAGAACATAAGAAGAAATCATTTGTAGGGTATGAAACCACCTCGAAGCTATTCTTTCTGATCGATCTATCCAAGAGTTCATACTAAAATAACACCAACTAATTTCAGGTTCATAATACTCAATCCAACACAAAGAACCTCAAAGAGTGACCCAAGATTTCTATCGGAGAAACAAAGACAAGAACGTGCATCAACCCCTATGCGTAGATTACCCCAATGTCTCCTCGGGAATCCGTGAGTTGAGTGCCAAAACATATATAAAGTGAATCAAAATAATACCCCATTGTCACCACAGGTATTCATATGCAAGACATATATCAAGTGCTCTCAAATCCATAAAAGTATTCAATCCGATAAAACGAAATCTCAAAGGGAACACTCAATTCATCACAATAAGATAGAGAGGGCAAAACACGATATGATCCAACTATATTAACAAAGCCTGCCATACATCAAGATCGTGACATCTGAAGAACACGGAGAGAGAGATTAAACACATAGCTACTGGTACAAACCCTCAGCCCCAAGGGTGGACTACTCCCTCCTCATCATGGTGGCTACCGGGATGATGAAGATGGCTATCGGCGATGATTCCCCCCTCCGGCGGAGTGCCGAAATGAGGTCTAGATAGGTTTCTCGTGGCTACAGAGGATTGCAGCGGCGGAACTTCTGATCTAGGGTTACCTCGAGGGTTTTTGGAATATTTGACAAAGGTGCTGCTCTGGCCCATTGGATGTCTTCTGGTCCATAAAAAATCCACAAAAAGTTTTGCGGTGTTTGGACTCCGTTTGATATTGATTTCCTGCGATGTAAAAACAAGCAAAAAACAAAACCAGCACTGGGCACTGGGTCAATAGGTTAGACCCAAAAAATGATATAAAGTTGCTATAAAATGATTGTAAAATGTCCAAGAATGATAATATAACAACATGAATACTTCATAAATTATAGATACGTTGGAGACGTATCAGCATCCCCAAGCATAATTCCTATTCGTCCTCGAGTAGGTAAATGATAAAAGAAATAATTTATGAAGTGGGAATGCTAGCAAAGTGCACAAGTTTGATCAATGATAATTTCAATAACTTTCCCTAGCATCATAACAGCAACTCTTTCTCATAAAAATCATCATGAGAAAGTAGAAACCAATTCACATGTTAAGGTTCAAACTATGAATTCTCTTGAAACTCAACAACCTATATTGTTAGCCACCAAACAATTGCAATTCAACTTATTCAACAGAATCTAAGTAAGATCTCCACATACTCAACCATCATATAGTTTTCTATGATTGCGAACACCTCACCACATACACATGAGCAAAACGTTTCAACCGGACACATAGAAAGATAGGGGCTTATAATTTTGCCTCCCAACGTATTCACCTCAAGGGTGATGTCAACAATAATAACCAATGCTACCCATATCCAACTGGATATATGTGCCTAGATCTTTCCTCACCACATGATGCTTGCCAAAAGAGGAATAAAAAGGAATAGAGAGAAAAACCTTGACTCTTGCATGAAAGTAAATACATAAAAGTAAAAGGTAGGCCCTTCGCAGAGGGAAGCAGAGGTTGCCATGCTCTTTTTGTTTGTATGCTCAATCCCTTAGTGCAAAGGAACATCACATTATATTGCCCCTTATGATAGCAACCTTTATTATGCAGCCTGTCTCTTTTATTCTTTGCCATCACAAGTTCGTACAATGCTCAATTTTCTCTAACACTAAATGATCTAACACTTTTAGAAGCAATTTTTATTGCCTTATTGCACCGATGAAAACTTACTTGAAGGATCTTATTCAATCCTTAGGTAGGTATAGTGGACTCTTGAAAATAAGATTTGGGTTTAAGAGTTTTTGGAAGCACAAGATGAGGGGAAAGCACCACATGTCGAAGGATCTATGACAATATAACTTCTATGTGAATATGAACAAACATAAATCATTACGTTGTCTTCCTTGTCCAACGTCAACAATTTTGGCATATAATATTTTGATGGGGGCTCACAATCACAAAAAGATTTCCAAGATAATTTATTCGCATGTGAAAGTTCTCTTTCTTCTACTAATCATTCGTGAATTGCTTGTATGACCAATATTGTGATTGTCAAGCTTCAAAAGATTTCACTTTCTAAACCCAACGTGAAGCTACCACTAGGCATGATATGAACCTATAGTTTTAGCTTCATTATATTCAATTTATTCAACAATTTACTCATAGTATATGAGTGAAGCACAAGAGTAAATGACAAGCTACTCCAAAAAGATATAAGTGAAGATCAAACAAGTAGTTAAATAAATGGGTAGCTAATTGAGGACTCTCTCTTATTTAAAAACTTTCAGATCTAAGTATTTTATTAAAACAACAAGCAAAACAAGACAAAATGACATTCCAAGAATAGCACACATCAAGTGAACAAGCAAAAAACTTAGGATCAACCAATACTAACCGATAATTGTTGAAGAAGAAAGGTGGGATGCCTACCGGGGCATCCCCAAGCTTAGATGCTTGAGACTTCTTGAAATATTATCTTGGGGTGCCTTGGGCATCCCCAAGATAGAGAGGGGAAAACACCATATGATCCAACTATATTAACAAAGCCCGCGACCAGAACACAATAGAGAAAGATTAAACACATAGCTACTGGTACAAACCCTCAGCCCCGAGGGTGGACTACTCCCTCCTCATCATGGTGGCCGTTGGGATGATGAAGATGGCCACCGGTGATGGTTTCCCCCTCCGGTGGAGTGCCGGAATGGGGTCTAGATTGGTTTCTCTTGGCTACAGAGGCTTGCGACGGTGGAGTTTCTGATCTAGGGTTACCCCGAGGGTTTTTGGAATATTTTACGATTTATAGGACGAAGAGGGGGTACGGGAGGCCACCGAGGTGGGCACAACCCACCTGGGCGCGCATGGGCCCTCGGGCACGCCCTGGTGGGTTGTGCCCCCTTGAGGCACCCCCAGGTGGTGCTCTAGCCCATTGGATGTCTTCTGGTCCATAAAAAATCCACAAAAAGTTTCGCGGTGTTTGGACTCCGTTCGATATTGATTTCCTGCGATGTAAAAAACAAGCAAAAAAAAGCAACTGGCACTGGGCACTGGGTCAATAGGTTAGTCACAAAAATGATATAAAGTTGCTATAAAATGATTGTCAAACATCCAAGAATGATAATATAATAGCATGAATACTTCATAAATTATAGATACGTTGGAGACGTATCATGCAACACCTCCGCAAGGTAGGGATTGAAGACCTTCTCGAAAAACTTGTCCTTGGGGGCGCTTGGAGACGTCATGGTGATCTAGATCTGTCAGAAAAAACAGCTCAAAAAAAGAACAGAGGATTTTGTCATGGTGCGGTGGTCAAACCCTTTGGGAGATTTATAGTGAATTTTTACCGACCAAAAGAAGTATTGTGCAAGAAAACGGAGTTCGGAGGGTGCACGAGGTGGTCACAAGGGTGGGGGCGCGCCCTCCTACCTTGTTGCCTCCTTGTGTGCTCTTCGGACTACTTTTAATTTTCATAATTTTTCTAAATATTCCAAAATGGAGAAATATTTCATTAAAATTGTTTTGGAGTCGGTTTACTTACCGTACCACATACCTATTCCTTTTTGGAGTCTGAAATGTTCTGGAAAGTGTCCCTTATGTATTCCTCCAGGGTTACGATTTCAATAATATTGGTTTCAACATTTATGGGATTACCTGAGATATAATGTTTGATTCTTTGACCGTTTACCACCTTCGGATTTGTGCCTTCGAAGTTGTTGATTTTTATGGCACCGGAACGATACACCTCCTCGATAACATAGGGACCTTCCCATTTAGAGATAAGTTTACCTGCAAAAAGTCTTAAATGAGAGTTGTATAGCAATACATGATCACCTACATTAAACTCACGCTTTTGTATCCTTTTGTCATGCCATCTTTTAACCTTTTCTTTAAACAACTTGGCATTTTCATAAGCTTGGGTTCTCCATTCGTCAAGTGAGTTAATATCAAATAACCTCTTTTCACCGGCAAGTTTAAAATCATAGTAGAGCTCTTTAATAGCCCAATATGCCTTATGTTCTAGTTCGAGAGGTAAGTGACATGCTTTTCCATATACCATTTTATACGGAGACATACCCATAGGATTTTTATATGCAGTTCTATAGGCCCATAATGCATCATAAAGTTTCTTGGACCAATTCTTTCTAGACCTATTGACAGTCTTTTGCAAAATTAATTTGAGTTCTCTATTACTCAATTCTACTTGACCACTAGATTGTGGGTGATATGGAGATGCAATTCTATGATTGACGTCATGTTTAGCAAGCATTTTACGGAAAGCACCATGAATAAAATGTGAACCACCATCAGTCATTAAATATCTAAGGACTCCAAACCTCGGAAAAATAACTTCTTTAAGCATTTTAATAGAAGTGTTATGATCAGCACTACTAGTTGGAATAGCTTCTACCCACTTAGTAACGTAATCAACAGCAGCTAAAATATGTGTATATCCATTAGAGGCAGGAAAAGGTCCCATATAATCAAAGCCCCAAACATCAAACGGTTCAATAACAAGTGAATAATTCATAGGCATTTCTTGACATCTACTAATATTACCAATTCTTTGACATTCATCACAAGATACGACAAACTTACGGGCATCCTTAAAGAGAGTAGGCCAATAAAAACCGGATCGCAATACCTTATGTGCAGTTCTATCTCCTGCGTGGTGTCCTCCATAAGTTTTGGAGTGGCACTTGCGTAGGATCTGTTCCTGTTCATGCTCAGGTACACAACGTCTAATAACACCATCCACTCCTTCTTTATAAAGATGTGGGTCATCCCAAAAGTAATGTCTCAATTCATAGAAGAACCTTTTCTTTTGTTGGTATGTGAAGCTAGGTGGTATAAATTTAGCAACTATGTAATTAGCATAATCAGCATACCAAGGGGTACTACGAGAAGTACTTATGACATTTAATTGTTCATCAGGAAAGCTATCATCAATAGGTAGTGGATCATCAAGAACATTCTCTAACCTAGATAAGTTGTTTGCAACGGGGTTCTCAGCTCCTTTTCTATCAACAATATGCAAATCAAATTCTTGTAGCAAGAGAACCCATCTAATAAGTCTAGGTTTAGCATCTTTCTTCTCCATAAGATATTTAATAGCAGCATGATCAGTGTGGATAGTTACTTTGGAATCAACAATATAAGGTCTGAACTTATCACAAGCAAATACAACTGCTAAAAGTTCTTTTTCAGTAGTAGCATAATTTCTTTGAGCATTGTCTAGAGTCTTACTAGCGTAATGGATAGAATTTAATTTCTTATCAACTCTTTGCCCTAGAACAGCACCTACAACATAATCGCTAACATCACACATAATTTCAAAGGGTAAATTCCAATTAGGTGGCTGAACAATAGGTGTAGTGACTAATGCTTTCTTAAGTATTTCAAATGCTTCTACACAATCATCATCAGAGAAAAATGGTATATCTTTTTGTAATAAATTAGTCAGAGGCCGAGAAATTTTTGAGAAGTCCTTAATGAACCTCCTATAAAATCCGGCGTGACCAAGGAAACTTCTTATACCTTTGATGTCCTTGGGACATGGCATCTTTTCAATAGCATCAACCTTGGCTTTATCAACTTTAATACCTCTTTCAGAAACTTTATGCCCCAAGACAATACCTTCATTAACCATAAAGTGGCACTTTTCCCAATTCAAGACAAGATTAGTTTCTTCACATCTCTGCAAAACTCGATCAAGATTGCTCAAGCAATCATCAAAAGAAGATCCATAGACGGAAAAGTCGTCCATGAAAACCTCACAAATATTTTCACAAAAGTCAGAGAATATAGCCATCATGCATCTTTGAAAGGTAGCAGGTGCATTACATAAACCAAAAGGCATATGTCTATAAGAAAAAGTACCAAAAGGGCATGTAAAAGTAGTCTTTGATTGATCTTTAGCCGACACAGGTATTTGAGAGAAACCAGAATAACCATCTAGAAAGCAGTAATGTGTATGTTTGCATAATCTTTCTAGCATTTGATCGATAAAAGGTAAGGGGTAATGATCTTTCTTAGTAGCCTTATTTAATTTGCGGAAATCAATTACCATCCTATAACCTGTAATAATTCTTTGTGGAATCAATTCATCTTTATCATTAGGAACAACAGTAATACCTCCCTTTTTAGGGACACAATGAACAAGACTTACCCACTGACTATCAGCAACGGGATAAATTATACCTGCCTCCAGAAGCTTTAGTATTTCTTTTCTTACCACTTCTTTCATTTTAGGATTCAGACGTCGTTGAGGAACACGAACTGGTTTGGCATCTGCTTCCAAATTTATTTTATGTTGACATAGAGTGGGACTAATGCCCTTAAGGTCATCGAGAGTATATCCAATAGCAGCACGGTGCTTCTTCAGAGTTTTCAATAATCTTTCTTCTTCATGCTCTGAAAGGTTAGCACTAATAATAATAGGATATATCTTGTTTTCATCAAGATAAGCATATTTAAGATTATCAGGCAACGGTTTAAGCTCAAACACGGGATCACCCTTAGGTGGAGGGGGATCCCCTAGGATTTCAACAGGCAAATTGTGTTTCAGCATAGGTTCCTGTTTAAAGAATACTTCATCTATTTCCCTTCTTTCATTCATGAACATATCATTTTCATGGTCTAGCAAATAGTGTTCTAAAGGATCACTAGGAGGTACGGCAATAGAAGCAAGACCAACAATTTCATCCTTACTAGGCAATTCTTCCTCACAATGTTTTTTACTAAATTTAGACAAATTAAACTCATGAACCATATCATCCAAACCAACAGTAACAATATTCTTAGTGCAGTCTATGGTAGCATTGACAGTATTTAAGAAGGGTCTACCAAATATAATTGGACAAAAGCTATTTTGCGGAGAAGTAAGAACAAGCAAAACAGCAGGATATTTAGTTTTCCCACACAAGACTTCAACATCTCTAACAATTCCAATTGGTGCAATAGTATCTCTATTAGCAAGTTTAATAGTAACATCAATATCTTCTAACTCAACAGGTGCAATTTCATTCTTAATTTCTTTGTATAAGTCATGAGGTATAACACTAGAACTAGAACCCATATCACATAAGCCATGATAATAGTGATCTCCTATTTTAACATAAATAACAGGCACCCCTACCACAGGTCTATGTTTATCCTTATCACAAGGTTTAGCAATTCTAGCAGTTTCACCTTCGAACTGAATAACATGCCCATGAATATTATCAGACAAGAGATCTTTAACAATAGCAATATTAGGTTCTATTTTAACTTGCTCAGGAGGTGTATAAGTTTTAATATTGCTTTTATGAACAACAGTTGAAGCTTTAGCATGATCCTTTACTCTAATAGGGAAAGGTGGTTTCTCAACATAAGAAGTAGGAACAATAGGATCATTATAAGTGATAGTCTTTTCTTCAACTTTAATTGGTGCAGCTACTTTTACTTCTATGGGAGGGTGATATTTAAACCACTTCTCCTTAGGGAGATCAACATAAGTAGCAAAAGATTCACAGAAAGAAGCTACTATCTTAGAATCAAGTCCATATTTAGTGCTAAACTTACGGAAAATATCGGTATCCATAAAAGATTTAACACAATCAAACTTAGGTGTCATACCTGACTCCTTACCATTGTCGAGGTCCCAATCTTCAGAGTTGCGTTTAATTATATCCAATAAATCCCATCTAAATCCAATAGTCTTCATCATAAAAGAGCCAGCACAAGAAGTATCGAGCATGGTGCGATTATTTTCAGAAAGCCGAGCATAAATTTTTTGAAGAATTGTTTCTCTTGGAAGCTCATGATTGGGGCATGAATATAACATTGATTTAAGCCTCCCCCAAGCTTGAGCGATGCTTTCTCCTTCGCGAGGCCAAAAATTATATATATAATTACGATCACGATGAACAAGATGCATAGGGTAATACTTTTGATGAAATTCCAATTTCAATCTTCTATAATTCCATGATCTCGTATCATCACATAGCCTATACCATACCAATGCGTATCCCTTCAAAGATAAAGGGAAGACCTTCTTCTTAGCAACATCATCGGGTATACCTGCAAGCTTAAATAATCCACAAACTTCATCCACATATATTAGGTGTTCATCAGGATGCTTTGTTCCATCTCCTGTAAAAGGATTAGCAAGCAGTTTTTCTATCATACCCAAAGGATACTCATAAGGAATTTCATTTTCATTTTCATTTTCATTTTCAGTAGGTTCAGTAGGTTGAGGACCAACTCTTTGCTCTAGTGGTCGGGGTGAAGATACCCCGAACAAGCCCCTCAGAGGATTACTTTCCATAGTAACAAGTGACAGTAAATTTCAGCACACTATATAAATTTTTCCTTACCAAATTCCACCTATCAAAGGCGCTTCACTCCCCGGCAACGGTGCCAGAAAAGAGTCTTGATGACCCACAAGTATAGGGGATCTTTCGTAGTCCTTTCGATAAGTAAGAGTGTCGAACCCAACGAGGAGCAGAAGGAAATGATAAACGGTTTTCAACAAGGTATTCTCTGCAAGTACTGAAATAAGTGGTAACAGATAGTTTTGTGAAGAGATAATTTGTAATGAGCAACAAGTAACAAAAGTAAATAAAGTGCAGCAAGGTGGCCCAATCCTTTTTGTAGCAAAGGACAAGCTTGAACAAACTCATATATAAGGAAAAGCGCTCCCAAGGACACATGGGAATATCGTCAAGCTAGTTTTCATCACGTTCATATGATTCGCGTTCGGTACTTTGATAATTTGATATGTGGGTGGACTGGTGCTTGGGTGATGTTCTTACTTCAACAAGCATCCCACTTATGATTAACCTCTATTGCAAGCATCCGCAACTACAACAAAAGTATTAAGGTAAACCTAACCATAGCATGAAACATATGGATCCAAATCAGCCCCTTACGAAGCAACGCATAAACTAGGGTTTAAGCTTCTGTCACTCTAGCAACCCATCATCTACTTATTACTTCCCAATGCCTTCCTCTAGGCCCAAATAATGGTGAAGTATTATGTAGTCGACGTTCACATAACACCACTAGAGGCTAGACAACATACATCATATGAAAATATCAAACGAATACCAAATTCACATGACTACTAATAGCAAGACTTCTCCCTTGTCCTGGGAACAAACGTAACTACTCACAAAGCATATTCATGTTCATAATCAGAGGGGTAATAATATGCATAAAGGATCTGAACATATGATTTTCCACCAATTAAACCAACTAGCATCAACTACAAGGAGCAATTAACACTACTAGCAACCTACTAGCACCAATCCCGGACTTGGAGACAAGAATTGGATACAAGAGATGAACTAGGGTTTTTAGATGAGATGGTGCTGATGAAGATGTTGATGGAGATTGCCCTCTCCCGATGAGAGGAGCGTTGGTCATGACGATGGCGATGATTTCCCCCTCTGGGAGGGAAGTTTCCCCGGCAGAACAGCTCTGCCGGAGCTCTAGAGTGGATCCACCAAGGTTCTGCCTCGTGGCGGCGGAGTTTCGTCCCGGAAGGTTGCTTCTTATTTTTTTCTCGACGAAAGACTTCATATAGGAGAAGATGGTCATCGGAGAGCCACCAGGGGGCCCACGAGGTAGGGGGCGCACCCTAGGGCGCGCCCCCCACCCTCGTGAGAAGGGTGTGGGCCCCCTGGTCTTCATCTTTGGCGAGGATTTTTCATTATTTATTATAAGGTGTTCTGTGGAGTTTCAGGGCTTTTGGAGTTTTGTAGAATAGGTCTCTAATATTTGCTCCTTTTCCAGCCCAGAATTCCAGCTGCCGGCATTCTCCCTCCTTATGTAAACCTTGTAAAATAAGAGAGAATAGCCATAAGTATTGTGACATAATGTGAAATAACAGCCCATAATGCAATAAATATCGATATAAAAGCATGATGCAAAATGGACGTATCACGCACCTGCGTCGACATCCCGGGGCTCAACAGGGCCGCCTCTCAGGAACGCTTCTGGCCATCAAGCGCGGGCCGCTGTGAGGGTCCGCCACACAGCTTCGTTCGCATTCCCTTCAGCTGAGCTTGGCGTCGGCTCATTAGCACAGTGTGCGACAAGTCCTGGCGGCTCAGGAAGCCAGGCCCCACGCTGTTCTGGAGGAGATGGTGACGGTCTTCAGGAAACCTTCTGAGCTCCCAGAGCCTCACGAGGCTCAGGTTCCCGGTGGCTCATGAGGAGTCATTCCTTCAACACGTGGCTTCAGCTGCACCAGCTCTACTTCATCTACAGACCCAGGTGACATCTTCCAAGTTCATTTAAGTTGGGAGCGCCCCTCGGGCTGCACTATTCCCAGGCCACGTGGGTCCGTCCTTGTGGCATGTATCCCTTCTGCTTATGTTTCTAGCTTACCTCGTTGGGGGCGCCCCTCGGGCTGCATCATCCCCACGCCGCTCGGGCCAGACCCAGTGGCATGTACCTTCCTGCATTTATCCCAGACAATCTTCTCTTTATGCCTAACCTGCCAACTGCTATCACCTGCTCGGTCATCACCTCCCTCGGGGCCCCTACACGGGCATGGTGCTGGTGCATGGGTCCGTCCCTGCCACGACTGACAAATCTGAGTGGTCGAGCTCTGGCTCGTGGCACGCGCTGTGCACGTCACCTTATCAGGCCCTCAGTGCCTTCACTTCATCCGAACCAACCAACGGCAGGCAGGCGGCAGTGACGGCAAACCATGTTTCTTCTTGTGCCTGTCCACAGGAACCCTACGGGAAGGATAGCAGGCGGCACCGCGAGCCTCCTTTCCTCTCGTGCGATTCGCTTGCGCGTTAAAAGGGGGGATCCTGAGCATCGCGACTCAGGAGCTCTTACTGGCTCTCCAGCCCTCACCCCCTGGCCTTGACCACGGCATCGCGACCTGTCATACCAGCGGCGGCTGAGTTCGCTCGAGGGCCGGGACCTGAGGACATAGAGCATTAAGAAGAGCTCGGGAGAAGGAAAACTCGTAAGGGCCGGCCTGGCTATAAGTTGGCGCACAACCCTAGCGCAACATCAGGAATCACCGCGAAGTCATCAAGATAAGCCTCGCCCTCGGATCGGCTAAATATTTGGGCCTGATAGCCGCTCGCACCATGCCACAACCCCGTTGCGGCCAAGCCGTCTTCCTTTCTTTCCTTACCATGGCCACTTGGGCGCTAAGGGGGACCTCCTGAGCATCGCGCCTCAGGGGCTCTTACTGGACCTCGAGCCACGCACCTCCTGGCCTTGACCACGGCATCGCGACCTGGCATACCAGCGATGGCTGTAGCCACCTTGGTACCGAGACCCGTCACCGTAGAGCAACAAGCTATCACGAGGAAAGAAAGGGGAGGCAGAGCCTTAACGGGACGCGCGTCCATCAAATCTTCATAACAAAGAAAGTAAGTACAAAGGCATTACAGATCCTTACATGCCCCCACGGGGTGACTCATGATTCTTCGCAGGGAACAAAAGCTAATGCTAAGGGGGGATCCTATCTACATCCTCCTGTGGCAGACGCCATCATCAACAGTGGGCCACGGGAGGCTGGCGCCAACCCCGTCCAGATCAGAGGCGGCGGCGGCTAGACGCCGCAACCCTGCTTTGAGCACGGCGAGAGCTCGGGGGGACGTAGCTGTCATCGCTCGTCTCCGGAGTCTCGCAGAGCTCGGGAGAGCTGCTAGACTCCCAAGGGCTGCTGCTGCTGGAGTAGTCGTGGGCGAAGCGCGCATCAGCCTCGCGCTCCTCTCCAGAGCAGCACTCCAGGCGGCGGCCCTCGGCGTCGAAGACCTTGAAGAGAAGTGTGGAGGCGCCGTCGTACTTGAAGTGGATCGCGAGGGCACCCCTCGCGCGACAGATCCATACGATCTCGCCCCAGCCGCAAGTCATGAAGATCTTGCCGATGGGGACCGCTTCGATCTTCGCTCTGATCGCCGGAGTGCCACAATCGGCATGCTGCAGTCAGAGCTCAAGAGGCCCCCTCGGCGGCATCACGTCGGAGAAGAACCGTGGGTAGCGGATGCAGGAGCTCGGAGGCATCGGCTCCCACAGCACCAGCTCGCACGAGGAGTCCGCGGCATGGATGGCCCGCGTCACCATGGCGCGGCGACCCCAAGTGCGGCGTGGGTGACGCTGCTCGCCACTTCATCCTCCCGAGCCTATGGCTTGGCCGTACAGGGGTAGCGGGTACCCCGGTGGAGGCCGCTCGCATAGAGGCCTCGCCACCACCTGCAACATCGCTTCATCACGGCGATGGATCGACCTCTTCTTTGGCGGGAGTGGATCCGGGGCATCCCAGGGGGCTTTCCCCTTCTCCTCGACAGAGAACCTTCTGATGGGCGCCATTGGAGCAAGCAGTGGAGCAAGAAGGAGAAAGCAAGCAAGGAAGAGATGGGAAGCGGGGGCTCCGCCCCCCTC
Source organism: Triticum urartu (assembly GCF_003073215.2). Classification (NCBI taxonomy): domain Eukaryota; kingdom Viridiplantae; phylum Streptophyta; class Magnoliopsida; order Poales; family Poaceae; genus Triticum; species Triticum urartu. Next base: position 544,127,391 of record NC_053025.1, on the reverse strand, counting down.
CCCATTTATAGCAAGAGAAGGCCAACCGGCATCTCCCATGATCGTAGGTAATGATGGTTTCCCTTGCATGTCGCAAGGACTTGTCAAGTCGTGCAGTCGTCGAGGCAACGTGGGGAAGCGGAGACGCCCACGTCCAATCAACTGCCACGCGTCAACTTAGGCCGCAGGCTTTTGGGGCCTGCGGTGCTCCGAACTTGACCCTTGGCTTCGCCGCGAAGCCAAGCCCGAGCGCACCTTGCGCCCGGGGGCTACTGTCGGCGTCCTGGGAACGGGGGTCCCCAGACTTGCCTGCCTGCGGCCCGCGGCGTGGCTGAGCCAGCAGGCCGTACGTTCCATCTTCACCAACAAAGCGCCCAAGACCCTCGCGAGGGGCCAAGCCTCACGAGGCGGACGACGCAGGACCTCCTCCGGAGTGGCCTAGCTAGGCAGGCTCGCGAGGAGCGGAGATATCAAGGCGAGGCGAACCTCACGAGGCTCTCGTGACATGAGCCGTGACGATCGACACCAGGCGGGCGCCAGTGCGCGCAGCGTCCTTGTTTCCTCTTTGGTGCAAAGGGGGCAAGCGCAGCCGCGGAGTACCGAGGCCTCGGGCAAAGGTTGCCATTTCGGTGCAACAAGACCAATACCATGGACTGCACGACGGAGGTCATCGTGGAGCCCAGAACAGCGTCATCACTAGAACTTTGTGCAGGCGAAGACTACCTTTGTTAGGATAGTTTGTACTAGCTGTCCCCCTTCATATTAGCCCGCCATTGTTGGTTCCCTTACCGCTCAATATTTGGGAAGAGGACCAGGGCCTCTATAAATAGGACTAGCCACCACAGTTTAGGGGATCCCAATCTCAGCTAGAGGGAGACCACCCCGACACACACAAGCTCACCGAGCTCAAGAACACCTCAACCTCAGGAGGCTGTTCTTCCCTTGTATTGTTCATCAGCCCAAGAGGCAATCCACCACCATATTGGAGTAGGGTATTACACCACAACGGTGGCCCGAACCAGTATAAACCCCGTTTCTTTTTTGTGTTGTGAGTTCGTCGAGTTCGTCCGCAAGATCCTAGAGAGCTAGAGTGTAGATCGGTTGTAGGGAAAGACTTCGCGTGCACCCCAGTGTTCGAACCTTAAGGGTTTGCCGGAACCCCACGTCTCGACAGTATACATAAGTTATCTTCAGAATCTGCTACAGGTAGGCTGTCTTCCTACTCTTTTCCTGAGAATTATCTATTGACTGTAGTATAAAGCTTGTTGGTGTTTTAAGCTGAAAGAAAGGGAAAAAATGAACAATATGCTTTTCTGCACTGCTTCATCCTAGCGGCTAAGAGAGGCCTTTATTCTCTTGTGAAGAGTCAACAAACTGTGTTCATTGGCTTGATATTTATTTATGGCAGCTAATTTGCAGGTCATAGAAGCATTAGAGGTAATCTGTAAGCACAGACCAGGACCAGGTGGGATTGCATTTTGGTATATCTCAATGGATTATGCTTTTATTTTTTCCATGTTACTTGGTGTTACATTTCGTTTCTTACCTGACCATCATTTTGTTTTGATATGTCCTATGTTTACGAAAGTAGTAGATAATGTTGTTGATGAAGGTCAAGCAAGCTATGCTACTCCAATTAATGTCTTCGTGATCACAATTCAGTTAGTATCACTGACAACGGCCATGGGGTATGCAGTTCCTAAAACCCATGAAAAACTTCCTGAAGGTTCAATGCCTCTACAAATATTCTGAATAATGTAACTGTTATGAGTATAGTTGTGTGTTGCTGCATGGTGTCGAACACCCTGAGCATGGTGATTTCGGGGCCTATGGCATGGTAGATGTGTGGGACCGTGGCTGCGAGCACGGCCATCAACGCCCTCGAGCACTGACAGCGACGCCTCTCGTCAGGCAGAATGCTATGCACGAGCATAGTGCCGCGGCAATTTTCAGAGTCATTGACCTGTCGAGGATCAGTGTGACTGTTAGTCTTTTTGTTTTTATGACGTTCTGAAATTTAGAGGATCTGAAGGACCGCGGTCGTCAATTAGTATTCACTCACACATGACACATGTGCTGAACCCATCGGCTGTTTGTTGGATAGTCATACGAAAACTGAAGGAATCCAGCCTTCATGGGTGTCTCCTGTTATATATATCCACTTTGTTCGTCCCTGCTCTGTTTTTCAGGAAAAAACTGGATTGGTGGCCATTTTCTGTATGCAGATGGGATGGCATCGGCTGTTCCTTGATTGAAGGATGCAATGCATCTTGCTGAATTCCAAGTAGTACAATTTTGGTTCTGCCTACATACCCAGACAAGGGGGATGAAACCTTCAAGTTGGGTAGAAATCTAGGAATGATTCTCGGTAATATTCTTTACTTGGTACTTGATGATTACTCTTTACATGGCATAAGGCACTTGATGATTTTAATATAGTCTGAGCCTATTGTAGATGATTACTCTTTACATGGCATAAGCTTCAAACTATATTATTGGTAGTTTACATACATGCCAGATGCGTCGAAGATGCATTGCAGTGTGTTCAATAGGTGGCCGTGAAGGGCGACTAAAAGTAATCCATCTTCACATCAAGTTTCTCCAATTCCAGGGATCGAAATCGAGATGCATCTTCCTGAATTTCAGGGATCGAAATAGATACAAACAGAAAAATGGCTCAATGAAAGTTTGTAGTATGTGCATACTCTTGGTCTTGGCATATAAATCCTTGATCTCCTAATACTTTATTCCCATGTAAAATAGCTAATTTCTGCATAATCTGGTAGTGCACACAACATGTAAGAAAGGAAACTGTAAGTTATGTATATTGATGTGTTCATGTGTATTTCTTAGATATAATATGCAATCTATACATGACAACTTCGACTTATGTGCCCATTTTTATACAATCATCTTTCAACTGAATTACGGCTAAAGTGTTCATCTTGGCTACTTCTGAACTTCTGCACAAACTAACTGGTGGAGGGTAGCCACTACTAGCGAGTCTCAAATTGTCTTTGGTTTAGTCTCTTCTATTTTCTTGTGCTGTGCATAAATCTATTTGCCTTATGTCTCGATAAAATAAAATGCGCGAGAATAGGATTGAAATCAAAGCTATTTATGTGGGATGTGAGACTGCTTGAAACTGGAGTATAGAAATTGAAATTTTTCATTTTGACATGTGAAAAAATAGGCTACACGAGAATGTTTGGTCTTTTTTGCATACTGGAAAAATAGGCACTCACGCAAGCGTATCATATTTTGGACTGGCATCAAAAGTCCAAGCATACAAGCATTGCAATTATTTATAGCAAACTAAAATGTAATTAGCATTTTGCGCACACATAATCACTCTACTTTTATGTTATTAAATCTAAACTTCGGGCATTTTCCATTGAGCACAAATTAAGAAAAAGGACTAAAGGTCCAATTTGCCTCAGTTCATAGTTTTATCTGGTCCGGTTTAACAATTTATTATATTGTTTTCCTGGTCCTAGGTCTAGGCAAGATGCAGTGACATGCTTGGCCAAAGTAGTTTCAGAGTGGTGCCTTAGAATAACGTTGGCTGGTCTTCGAATTTCCAAATGCCCTTTTAAAAATTCTTATCTCATTCTTGAGTATGTTCACCGATGAATCTCAAGCGTGACCTCATCATCAATGCGGTGCATATGTGGTTAGCTGGAAAAAAAACTAGAAGTGCCTTCCTCCAGGCCATGATCCTGCATGTTGCATGTTCCTTATGTCTTTACCAATGGCCATGAGGGTTATTCAGTGCAGTACATAAGATACAATGACCTTTTTTTGCGGAATAGATACAATGATCTTTCACATCAAGTCCTGCATGTAAAATAAATCCAGGAAACAGTTCTATTTTTATGTTGTGCTAGATTTCCTTTTTTTGCATTCTGGTACTGTTTCGTTTTGAATAAAAATGTTACTCATGACAACATACACTATTTGCCCGAAGAATACTTCGGAGTGTCTCTTTGAAAATTAAGACGTGATAGCGGTCACATTTTGGTTTTCCAAATGGCCTTTTATAAGTCTTTATCTCATTCTAGGATATGTTCGTGCGATGGATCACAGACACAACCTCATTGGCGATTTTCGCATAATCTTCAAACCAACCAATAATTTCATCACCTGGACGCATGAGGGAATCTGAAGTTGCGAGAGCACATCGCATTGGAAGACAAGACAACTAATGTTCACGCTCAAGATGTTGAACACATCTGCATAGCCTGGTTCTCCAGGATTGTGCGTTGTGTTCTCCCGTTGCAACGCACAGGCATATTTCCTAGTCTATTCCTATGTATGCTGCCGAGTTAGGAGTTGATACTCAGGCCAATTTCACGACCTGGGTCTCAGGAGCTACTAGGATCAGCGGTTCCATATTTTCCTTCAGGTGCATCTCAGACTTTAGGCTGACAAACACCTTGAGGGCTACTGGCAATACATCTCATCAGCAAATAAAGTTACACACATCGGAAATTAAATCCGCAAACAATTAGCCCATGACCGAGGTGCTGAACCACCTCGAAAGCATTTCGGGATATAGCTCAGATGCAAGTGGCTGGCTCCATAGAGGGCATTTCCGGCATTAAGCTCGGCTAAACTCCTTTGACTTTTTTGAGCCAAGGTGATCTATGACGCCTCAGATATAGTCCGGCACTGGAGCCCAGATACTCTCCGGCGTTGGAGCTCGGCTATAAAAAGACTCTTCGGATACAGTCCAGTGTTGGAGCTCAGATACAGTCCGGTGTTGGAGCTCGGAAGCGGTCCGTCATTGGTGCTCGGCTGCAAAAGATGCCTCGAATGCAGTCCGACGTTGGAGCTCAGACGCAAGAGGACACTGTCGCATGAGAACAACTTCAAACCCAAGGTGTGGCGTAAAAAATTACAAGGCATTGATAAAGGCCGAAAACTTGAAGGTCACCTCGGATGCCCGACATGTGAACTCTTCGGATTTAGCTCGGCGATACTCAAGATCGAAGATGGGCAGAGTTGTAGAACCAGTTTTCAAGACCGATGACCGAAAATGAAGAATAGTTCAGAAGAACCAAGGGGCGTCCCCAACTTGAAGACCGGATCAGGGGGCTACTGACGATGTCCTGGACTAGGGGGTACTCACCACGTCGCCTCCCGACCAGCTGGATCGGGCCAAGGAGCCCCATGGCGGTTCACTTATGGGCCACTTCGGGCAGCCCATGTCGCGTACAAGGAGGATTCCACAATGACTTGGCGCACAAGACAGGGACTCCTCTAAAGCCTAGGCCTATGGTGCATATATAAACCAAGGCCGGGCTAGTCAATAGAAGATCTCATATTCATTATTACAATATCGTGGTAGATACATGTACTCTGTACTACACCCCATATGAATACAATCAAAAGCAGGACGTAAGGTTTTACCTCCATCAAGAGGGCCCGAACCTGGATAAAATCCCGTGTCCATGTTACCATCGCTCCAAGACGCCTAGCTTAGGACTCCTACTACGAGATATGCCGGATATAGAACCGACACTCGCTGAACAAGAGGCTACCTAGGAAAAACTTGCCGAGACACATCCACGCTAAGATGAATGCTAAGGGCCAGACCCTTACGACAATGGCGGCAATATGATACCGGCAAGCATCCAGAAGATATATAGGGACTATGAGCATCTCCAACAGCCACCTAATGCGCAGGGCCCTAAAAAGCAGTTTGCAGCACACCATCGCCTGAAAAAGTGCGGCGGGCAACGCTGGCTCCAGCAGCCGCGCTAAAATTTAGCGCACGCGCGTAGCTCCAGCAGCCGTGCTAAAATGCAGCGCGCGCGCATAGCTCCATCAGCCGAACATCGCGTACATATTTTTAAATAAAAATGATACTGAATAAAAATTCATAGATAAAAACGATACATAGATATTTTACATAGTTCCACAGCATAGATAGATAAAACTACGGTCCAACGACATAAAAAACTACTAGATAGTGCAATGCAACTACAACCTACTCCCAGTCGTCATCATCATCATCCTCGTTGGTTTGGTCCGAGGTATCGAGCCACATGTCGTCCCAACGAGGATCATTAGACGAAAAGATCGACTGCCCACCATTTTCAACGATCTCGCACTGCGATAATGCCAGGGCCTTCCGCCGATGCCTGTTCAACCGTTCCACGTGGCGCTTTTCCGTCTGCTCCGCCCAGTAGGATTGCTCGTCGGCGACGTCCTCCGGGTGGCGCCGGCGCCACTTCGCCATGGCCCGCTCGTCCTCCTCGGCGATGAGGAGGCGGCGCTGCCGCTCATCGTGCTCCGCACGGTCTTGGTCTGTGATAAGATGAGGCGGTAGGGCGACGTCTAGCGCCTGCTGGAGCGTGTTGCCGACCAATTATATCCTTTAAGATCGCTAGCTTTCGGCTTCACCCAGTCTGAGGTACTAACTCGGATGACTCGATAGTAACAATCACAGAGGTGCTCCCTTTACTGCCTAGCCGAATCAATCGGGAACGTAGGGGTAAGCACAGGAGCCAGGCAACCCAGCTTGGCCAAAATCTTAAGTCAAATTGATGCATATTTATGGCTTTATAACAATGAATGCGGAAGGCAGCCCTCGTATATTAAATACAAACGCCGATGATATGTTTATTTTGACTCCATTGCGACCGTTTATCAGTTGAAAGTGGCCCATCGTCGGCTTCCACCCCCTGGTAGATGCTACGTAGGGTGCTTTCGCGATAACAAAACAACCCTTAGCCGATGTCTCGATGCCCGAAGGCGCGCGGTTGTGTTGGCGGAAATGAGGCAATCAGATATGCGGGCTTTATAACTTTCACTTAGTCATAGGAGCTTAGGGGGTGTTTGGTTCAGGGACTTTTTAGTCCCAGAGACTAGAAAAAGTCCCTAAAAAGTCCCTAGGAACCAAACGGGAGGGACTTTTTCTACAGGGACAAGAAAAAAACTCTACTAGAGAGTCTTTTTTGATTAGTCCCTGGGACTAGAAAAAGTCCTAGGACTTCTGAACCAAACACCCCCTTAAAGTTGGGAGGCTAGTAACTCGCCCCTGGTTAGTGTTTGGCGACAGTCGAGGTGAAGTCATAAACACTTCGGCCAATGTTATGAACGCCGTCATTTAACACGGGGTGACCTCTATCGATCTTATAGTTTAATACAGTCATCGGATCCCTGACCAGTTTATGCTTATTGTGATAGTTAGTTTTTGGCTTTCTCCACTAAGGCGCTTAACCATGCTAGCTGGAAGCACAATCACAATGGTTCTCTCTTTGCGCACGTAGCCGAAAAAAGTGGAACGTAGGAGGCAAGCACAACAGTCGGGCAACCCAACTATTGATCGAAGACACAATTCGAAACTGATGCATATAAAGCAATATCCGAGAACATTTTGCCGAGGACTCCTCGGAGTACCTCGGCTTTTGGTGGGTTCGGCTCAAGTCACAGCCCCCTATTGATATTGTCGATACTTAAAAAGTTTTCGGCAGTGTACTGCGGGATTTATGCTCGGACCCAACACCGACGTGCAGGTCGGCAGAAAAAATGTCGAACTATGGGTCGAAAAAGATTTCCCAAGCTGGATTATTATGCAGGGTACCTCGGTCAAGAGGATGTCCCGCCTCATAAAAAAAGCACACAAATAGATCAAAACGTGCCATAAGTTTAAAAAACAAAAAAACTTATGTGGAAACTCTACGTCCGAACTAAATCAATTTTTTGTGCCAATCCGAAAATTGGTCTTAAAATTAGTTTGTGCTTCCATCGTGCTTTAACATGACACATCTGATCTCAAGACGTCGAGTGGGTCAGCCTTCGGCTTCAACCTCCTATCCCGAAGGCGGAGTACTTCTCGTTAGGCCAGTTTAGCAAACTAAACTCGGGTGGTCATTAGAGAGAAAATGGGCTATCCGGCTATTGACCACACACTCGCGTCAAAAAGGAGTGATAGAAAAAGATTTTGCAACAACTAGGAAGAAAACACATTTACTATAAAATGGCTCATATAAATTTAACATCCCCAAGTAAACTTGGGTAAGAGAAGTGTTTTCAACAAATAACGTATGTGAGCATGGTCGAACCGAACACAGATTAAAAATTTAAATCTTTGAGCATAAAAGCGACTAGCTAGTTAATGTGTTCGGCATTGATGACGCGGTCCAAGCTTACGGTGGGACGAGGTCCCAGCCCCCAAGCCGGTCCCGAGGTGGCAGAGCGAAGAGCGTGATGCTTCGAAGTGGCAACATAGCACAGCCGATACAGGCCGGCAGTGTGACGCCGAAGTACCTGGCGTGGGTTAAGAAGTGATGACAAAGCCCCGGGTCCAGCCGAGATGACGTGGTATGTCAATACGCCAAGGTGACAGCGCTGCCCAATCCGGATCATTTACGTGTGCACAGAAGATAGTGCAAGCCGGAGATAATAGTAATAATAAAAAATTTAGGAAAAGTTGCATGATTAATAATTTATGCAAAGTGAGTAATAAAAGAAATATGGCCCGTCGCCGAACACCCGATGAGGTAGGACCCTCTTGATGATGCCGAAGTCCCCAAGGCAACCGAACATGTTGGTATGGCAATTCATTCAACAAGGTGATCATGCGAGCCGATTTACGCCAATTGGGATGATGACATTGGCTTGCCGAAGTGACCGCGTGACGCAGTCGAAGTCGATCACCTACACACATAAAATAGTGCGGTCCAAAAAGAATAATATAAATATATATAAAATCCATGCATAATTGGTTTTCGCAAAAATAATTTATTTAAAGAGATGTGGCCTGGCGCCGAAGTCAATGTTGACACAGGGCGTCGGCGTGACACGGTGAAGGCGTGGCAAAGCCTGAATTCACATGCCGGTCCGAGTTCCGGATTCGGCATTCACCGAACTGTATACAGAAACTGACCGAACCACCACGTGACTGTCAATGATGCGGCCATCATTTGACAGACATGTGTATAGATGATGGAACAAACCAGAGTAATAATTCCTCAGAAAAAGTAAACCCAAGCAATAAAAAAATACCCGGATTAATAGCACCTAGTTTATCTCTTGTAGCAATCTGAAGAAACGTTACTCCCAAAATTGGGGCTTGATCCGCACACCCATTGCCTGATGGGCGATGAAGCGACGGCATGGTGATGCTGGCAAAGATTGGCTCGCCGAGGCAAAGCCCTCGGTCCAGCTAACGCGACAAAGCTGGTCGGCTGGTGACGCCGAAGTCTCCGGAGTAGGTTGATGAAGAGACGGCGAAGCCCCCGGTCTAGCCAAGGTGACGGAGCGGGTCGGTAAGGAGATGTTGCAGCTGCCATGTCAGCCGAGGTGTTGAAGCAGTTAGGCATGATGGACATCGGCTTGAAGAAGCAACAGTGCGGCCATGCCGATGCTGACCATAACTTGTGACGCGGTCAATGCCGGATTGATGAAGTGACCGAGCGGCGATGTCGGCGCGCCTGACCCGTGCAATCCGTGGGGCGATGGTGTTGGTGATGATTTAGCCTTCATGATGTTGAACTCTTGTTCGGCTTGCCTAGCCGATGATCCGGTAAGGTTAGGCTCGGCTCGATGAAGCGACGATCTGTCTAGCGTAGGTCGGCACACGTGGAGCAAGGGCTAGTTTGACACTGGTGCGACAGTGAAGATTACCTCCAAAAAGGAGCGAAATTTGTGAGCATGTGTTCGGAAACAAAACACAATACCCTAGAAATAGATTCTTCCAAAAAGTTTGTCCAATATCCCGTTCATGAAGAAAGGTGAACTCATGTCGGATTCGTATTCGTGCAGAAAACAGATCCGAAAAGTGATGCACTGATCGGAAGGTTCCAAGAGTTTAAACGGTCGGATCGAGCTGAAATTTTGAGAGGTGGTAGATATGGAAATTCCGCAGAAGTTGAACTGTTCGATCTTCGAAATAACCACCGATCTAGGCTCTAGAGACCATGCCTAAACTCGTCCAAATTCCCGTCCAGAGTTGACAGGGCTCCGGTATATCGTAGATTGCCGGAGATTCCTCCATCGGAACTCGATGAAATTTTACAGTGTTGTTTTAGACTCAATTTCGCACAATTCCACCAAAGGAATCGTCAAAGCGATGCTCGAGGAGGTGGTGGTAGTGGATACAAGTTCTCTGTTCGGAAAAACAGCACGGTCGCCCGAGGGCAATGTTGACGTTGAGCCCCCGAGCTCCATGGATGATTCCTCCATGACCATCGATTAATTGCGACGTCGGCATCTTCGTCACCGGCTCGAGGACGTGGTGATTGTTTTAGACTCCAAGGTGACCAGTCGAGCCGGTGACGAAGATGCCGACGTCGCAATTAATCTGCAGCCGAGCCATCGATCCTTCATTGATCTGACAGTGGAACTCTCAATGAAAGCACCATTATCCGTGTCAAAACCGGCAGATCTTGGGGTAGGGGTCCCGGGCTATGGATTCTCGGATCAATGGTAACAGGAATGAAGGAGACTATGTTTTACCCAGGTTCGGGCCCTCTTGATGGAGGTAAAACCCTACGTCCTGCTCTTGTTTATATATATGGAGTATCAAGTACAGAGTTGATCTACCTCAAGATCATATGTTGTGGTCTAAAACCTGAGGGTATGAGGAATAATGACATAATGATCTATCAACTAGCCTGGCCTCGACTTATATAATGTACCGGAGGCCTAGGAGAACAAGAGTCCTAGTCGAATACGTTGGTGGAGAGGAGTCCTTGTCTTGATCATCAAGTCCTGTGGAATATTCCTTGAATGTGACATGGGATGCCCGAAGTGGCCCATGACTAAACCGCCATGGGGGTCCTCAACCCGATCCACCTGGTCGGGAGACGATGTGGTGAGTACCCCCTAGTCCAGGACACCGTCAGCAGCTCCCTGCACGGTCTCGTCCGCAAAGAGCCCCGTTGGAGGTCCTTCGACTCGGTCGGCGGAGAGGACATGCCCCTCTAGGGGGGCTCGCTCTGTGTCGGCTCTCCGTCCCCTCCGGCCAATGGAGCAGGAAGGCCATCCCCATCACCTCCAGCGGGAGAGGCCGGTCCCCCACTCCCGGGCCGTAAACTAGGCTGGGGGCTCGACACAGGATCATCCATGTAATTACCTGCCGAGGCCGGGTCCTCCGCAGTCTTCGGCGACCTGACGCGCCACAGCCTCTTCCGTGGCTGGTATATGAGGGATTCCGCCTCCTCCTCCACCTCCCTGCCAGTGACAGCAAGACAAAAGGTCAGTCGGCAAAGGTAATCAGATATACCGAAGCTATTTACAAGGGGGGAAGTCTTCCTTACTCTTCCTCAATGATCATGGAGTTCAAGTTGAACTCCATGGGGGGCGAGGGCTACCTTCCTCTCTTCGGAGGTGGAGGGGAAGAGCTCTTTGACGGCTCTGACGCCAGACGAGGTGCAGGGGGCTCCGGTGGAGGTGAGCTCTGTGAAGAGATCGAGCCGGAGTGGGGGCTGGAATCAACTTCCACATCCGCAGATTGCTTGGCGGGGGAAGCCTTGATCCTAGCCAGGCGAGGGGATTGGCGGCATGCCACATCAGTCTTGGCAACCTTAGATGTGGTCTTCTTCACTCTCTTGGCGGCAGGCGCTGGGTTGGGAGCCACCGCCCCCCGGTTGGCAGCACGCCTACAGGGGCGTTGATCCAGAACCGACTCGGGGGATTGCAACCTGGCCACAAGCCAGTCTGCCTCGAGCTCCGCCACCGCGCCGATCTCGTTCTCCTCTTGGAGCTCCATTGCCACTGTGGTTAGGGCATCAAGCCCGGCTAATTAGTTCCCAGCAGGAACATCCCCAGCAACCCCTTCCATGGCCCGTGCCTAGCTACCGCCGTGAGAAGAGCTCTCATCCTCAGTTTTCCCCTTGCTCTTCCCAGCCTTCATGGACCTTGCCATCTCTGCAAGATGGACATATTTATCCTCCTCAACCCTCCTCATGATGTACACCACCTCCACAGAGGAGGTGCGCTTGTACATTCCAGTATCAACCCTGGTGGCCTTCTCCACCAAGGCACTTGACCACACGAGCTCTTCGTCAAGAGTGGGCAGCCGCCAATCGCTTGCCACTCCATGAGCATTGCAGTCTGACATCCATTTCAGTATCTGGTCCCGGGCTGAATTGATATTCAGAGGGATAACTGTTGCCGTGAGTTTGAACATCTCAAAGCGGCCAAACAACTGGTCAGACAGCCATGTGTGGCCATAAACTGACAAGTTATTGGCCAACCCTGGGAGCAACCTCATCATGTCCCTAGCATCACCAGACAACCAGGCGGGTCTGTCCCTCCTGTGTAGCGGCGAGATGCGGCGAAGAAGGAGATCTGCCCCCACATGCTCAGTGGTTAGCCCGGCAACCTTCAAACGGGTAATCCTGTTTATTGCCGGGCGCAACCTGTCATTGGTGAGGCCATGAGCACTCCATTCCTTGTCGTGCTCGACACATTCCATCTGTGCTTCGCAGAAATCTGGGGCTTCCTCATCTTGAATCTGGCACCAATCCCCTCTCCACTCATCCCACTTCTCGTGCTGCCTACCACAGATATAATCCCAGAGCTTCCTCGCTACCTGTGGCATCCAGCTGATGTCCCTGGAGCGATGACCGTTGTTCTCCACCCGTGGAACAAAGTAATGGTGGAACAGATCCACATTGGGGGCGACTCCGACGAAATTCTCGCATAAGTGGGCAAAAATGGCCATGGTCGCCATTGCATTTGGCGTGAAGTCAAGGAGGTGGAATCCTTAATTAGTCATGATCGCCTTAAAGAATTCGGAGAAAGGGGGACAAACGCCACAGATGAAATAAGCACAGAAGAATCGGTACGAGTCTGGCGGATCTTCTTTCCCCTCCGCCAGAACTTTGGGTGCTCCATGCCCTTTCGGGACAGGCCTCCCCCATAGATACCCATACCTCGCTTAAAGAACTGGACCGTCCAGATTCGATAGAAGGAATACGATGTCTCCCCTCTACTTCTTGTTCAACTCCGCCGCCCTTTTGCTCCCCTCGGCGACCGCCTCCTGCGCCGCGGCCATCTGCTTCCCTTTTTCTGTGGGGATTCATCCCCATTCCCGCTAGCGGCTATGCGAATGGGGGAAGGAATCCAGTGAGAAGGGTGGCAGCGGGCAAGAGAAAGTGGGAGGAGGAGCGGTGGTTTGGCTTGCAGAGGAAGATGATGGAAATAGGTGACAGGTTAACCAGCCCGCTCCGCGCTTTCCTATCTTTAAGGGGAGACACGACACTTCGGAAAGTTACCGTTTTACCTTAATTGCAATGGTCCCACGTCCCCACGACTCGCAATAATTACAGGAAGTGGACGTTGGATTGACTAGTCATCACGACAAAACCGGCATAAGCAGCCTTCTCCTCCACGTGTCCGTGCACTGTTTGGGGCCTAACCCATCATGTCGCGCTACACGTATGGCTCAGGCCTGGGGGCTTATGTCGGGGAAAACAAACAGGGGCATATATTTTCCCCTAACTCGTGCATGGATAGTGAAGACACATGCGCGAGTACAAGAAATCAAGATTTTCATAAGGCCAACATGCAGATCAAGGGGATCAAGGCCAAGCCAGAGAAGTAAGAAACCATGAGGAGAAAAGCCACCCTTGCCGGGAAGGCAAGCCCGGCAAGGACGGGGTTACCCCCGGAAGAAGATCTCCAAGAAGCCCCGGAAGAGCCTACCGGACTCACGGAGATGGAGCCACCTCACTAAACCACTTGACCACGACGCACATCGTCCATCAGTGTGGTCTCAAGCTGCAAAGTGACTAAGTGGCAGCCATCTGCCGCATGGTAGCCTCTTTCTATAGGGAATACCTACGGACGACACTCGTCCTACGATGTGTCAAGCGAGCAGGCGCGAAGCTGGCAAAACTGCCCGGCAAGGCTTGTCTGGCAAGCGACGATGTGACATCGAGCGGCGCATTTAATGCGCTCTGTCAGCCTGCAGAGTTAGGTATGATAGCACTGTTTGCTATCTTATAGGTGCATAGTGACTGATTTGCCACTGTGGTGACCCCTTAACCTATGAAAGGAGTCCCGAGGCAACCTTAGAAAGGGTTGGACACTAGATTAGCAAATCCACCCCCTCACATTTCATACGCACATAGCTGTTTAGCCATGAGGCAATCCTGCCGGGCAAATGGGCTATGACCACCACCATTTTTCCACCAAAGCAGGAGTAGGGTTTTACGCCTTGCGGCGGCCTGAACCTGGGTAAAAACTGCCTGTGTGATCCCTACCGTGCTGTCCCATGCTCCTCTGCTCTTTGCGCAACGTGCCATCCCCCCGCCGAACTAGCAAGGGACCTTTGGTCCCATAGGTGGTCGTGGTTTCCCGCGACAAACGGTGATCCCGTGTTTGAGCTTAAACAATTACCTGATATTTTGAAATATGCTTATCTTGATGAAAAGAAGATATATCATGTTATTATTAGTGCTAACCTTTCAGAGCATGAAGAAAGGGGATTATTGAAAACTCTTAAGAAGCACCGTGCCGCTATAGGATATACTCTTGATGATCTTAAGGGCATTAGTCCCACTCTATGTCAGCATAAAATTAATATGGAGCCTGATGCTAAACTGGTTGTTAATCATCAACGACGGTTATATCCAAAAATGAAAGAAGTGGTAAGAAATGAAATGGTTTGCCACTGTGGTGACCCCTTAACCTATGAGTTAGGTATGATAGCACTGTTTGCTATCTTATAAGTGCATAGTGACTGATTTGCCACTGTGGTGACCCCTTAACCTATGAAAGGAGTCCCGAGGCAACCTTAGAAAGGGTTGGACACTAGATTAGCAAATCCACCCTCTCACATTTCATGCGCACATAGTTGTTTAGCCATGAGGCAATCCTGCCGGGCAAACGGGCTATGACCACCACCATTTTTCCACCAAAGCAGGAGTAGGGTTTTACGCCTTGCGGCGGCCTGAACCTGGGTAAAAACTGCATGTGTGATCCCTACCATGCTGCCCCACGCTCCTCTGCTCTTTACGCAACGTGCCATCCCCCCGCCGAACTAGCAAGGGACCTTTGGTCCCATAGGTGGTCGTGGTTTCCCGCGACAAACGGTGATCCCGTGTTTGAGCTTAAACAATTACCTGATATTTTGAAATATGCTTATCTTGATGAAAAGAAGATATATCCTGTTATTATTAGTGCTAACCTTTCAGAGCATGAAGAAAGGGGATTATTGAAAACTCTTAAGAAGCACCGTGCCGCTATAGGATATACTCTTGATGATCTTAAGGGCATTAGTCCCACTCTATGTTAGCATAAAATTAATATGGAGCCTGATGCTAAACTGGTTGTTAATCATCAACGACGGTTATATCCAAAAATGAAAGAAGTGGTAAGAAATGAAATACTAAAGCTTCCGGAGGTAGGTATAATTTATTCTATTGCTGATAGTAGATGGGTAAGTCCCGTCCATTGTGTCCCTAAGAAGGGGGGTATTACTGTCATTCCTAATGATAAGAATGAATTGAGCCCACAAAGAATTGTTACAGGTTATAGAATGGTAATTGATTTTCGCAAGTTGAACAAAGATACTAGAAAAGGTCATACCATCTACCTTTTATTGATAAAATGCTAGAAAGATTGTCCAAACATACACATTTTGCTTTTTAGATGGTTATTCTGGTTTCTCTCAAATACCTGTGTCAAAATAGGATCAAGAAAAACCACTTTTACTTGCCCTTTCGGTACTTTTGCTTATAGACGTATGCCTTTTGGTTTATGCAATGCACCTACTACCTTTCAAAGATGTATGACTGCTATATTCTCTGACTTTTGTGAAAAGATTGTTGAGGTTTTCATGGATGATTTTTCCGTTTATGGAACTTCTTTTGATGATTGCTTAAGCAACCTTGATCGAGTTTTGCAGAGATGTGATGAAACTAATCTTGTCTTGAATTGGGAGAAGTGCCACTTTATGGTTAATGAAGGTATTGTCTTGGGGCATAAAATTTCTGAAAGAGGTACTGAAGTTGATAAAGCTAAAGTAGATGCTATTGAAAAGATGTCATGTCCTAAAGATATCAAAGGTATAAGAAGTTTCCTTGGTCATGCTTGTTTCTATAGGAGGTTTATTAAAGACTTCTCTAAAATTTCTAGGCCTCGCACTAATCTCTTGCAAAAGGATGTTCCTTTTGTTTTTGATGATGATTGTGTGGAAGCATTTGAAATACTTCAGAAAGCCTTGATTTCTGCACCTACTGTTCAACCACCTGATTAGAATTTACCTTTTGAAATTATCTATGATATGCTAGTGATTATGCTGTAGGTATTGTTCTAGGACAAAGAGTTGATAAAAAATTGAATGTTATTCATTATGCTAGTAATACTCTAGACAGTGCCCAGAGAAATTATGTTACCATGAAAAGGAATTCTTAGAAGTTGTTTTTGCTTGTGATAAGTTCAGATCTTATACTGTTGATTCTAAAGTAACTGTTCACACTGATCATGCTTCTATTAAATATCTTATGAAAAAGAAAGATGCTAAACCTAGACTTATTAGATGGGTTCTCTTGTTACAAGAATTCGATTTGCATATTATTGATAGAAAGGGAGCTGAGAACCCCGTTGCAGACAACTTGTCTAGGTTAGAAAATGTTCTTGATGACCCACTGCCTATTGATGATAGTTTTCCTGATGTGCAATTAGTTGTCATAAATGCTTCTCGTAATACTCCATGGTATGTTGATTATGCTAATTATATTGTTGCTAAATTAATACCACCTAGTTTCACATACCAGCAAAAGAAAAAGTTTTTCTACGATTAAATACATTACTTTTGGGATGAACCACACCTTTATAAATAAGGTGTATATGGTGTTATTAGACGTTGTGTACCTGAGTATGAACAGGAACAGATCCTACGCAAGTGTCACTCCGAGGCCTACGGAGGACACCATGCTGGAGATAGAATTGCACACAAGGTATTGCAATCTGGTTTTTATTGGCCTACTCTCTTCAAGGATGCTCATAAGTATGTCTTGTCTTGTGATGAATGTCAAAGAATTGGTAATATTAGTAGACATTAGGAAATGCCTATGAATTATTCGCTTGTTATTGAACCATTCAATGTTTGGGGCTTTGATTATATGGGGCCTTTTCCTTCCTATAATGGGTATACACATATTTTAGTTGTTGTTGATTACGTTACTAAGTGGGTAGAAGCTATTCCAACTAGTAGTGCTAATCATAACACTTCTATTAAGATGCTTAAAGAAGTTATTTTTCCGAGTTTTGCAGGCCCTAGATATTTGATGACTGATGGTGCTTCACATTTTATTCATGGTGCTATCAGTAAATTGCTTGCTATGTATGATGTTAATCATATAATTGGACCTCCTTATCATCCTCAGTCTAGTGGTCAAGTAGAATTGGGCAATAGAGAATTTAAATTGATCTTGCAAAAGGCTATTAATAGATCTAGAAAGAATTGGTCTAAGAAACTTGATGATGCATTATGGGCTTGCAGAACTGCTTGTAAGAACCCTATGGGTATGTCTCTGTATAAAATGGTTTATGGAAAGGCATGTCACTTACCCCTTGAACTAGAGCATAAAGCTTATTGGGAAATCAAAGAGCTCCACTATGATTTTAAACTTGCTGGTGAGAAGAGGTTATTTGACATAAGATTGCTTGATGAATGGAGAACCCAAGATTATGAGAATGCTAAGTTGTTTAAAGAAAAGGTTAAAAGGTGACATGATAGAAGGATACAAAAGCGTGAGTTTAATATAGGTGATCATGTTTTGTTATACAACTCTCGTTTAAGATTTTTTGCAGGAAAGCTTCTCTCTAAATGGGAAGGTCCTTACATTATTGAGGAGGTCTATCATTCTGGTGCCAACAAAATCAACAACGGTGAAGGCACTAACCCGAAGGTGGTAAATGGTCAAAGAATCAAACATTATATTTCAGATACTCCCATAAATGTTGAGACAAACATAATTAATACCATAATACTGGAGGAGTACATAAGGGATACTTTCTAGAACGTTTCAGACTCCGAAAAGGAATAGTTATGTGGTACGGTAAGTAAACTGACTCCAAAACATTTCCAATGACAATTTTTCTCCATTTTGGAATATTTAGAAAATTAGGAAAATTAGAAGTAGTCCGAAGAGCACACAAGGAGGCAACAAGGTAGGAGGGCGCGCCCCCACCCTTGTGACCACCTCGTGCACCCTCCGAACTCCGTTTTCTTGCACAATACTTCTTCTGGCCGGTAAAAATTCACTATAAATCTCCCAAAGGGTTTGACCACCGCACCATGACAAAATCCTCTGTTCTTTTTTTGAGCTGTTTTTTCTGACAGATCTAGATCACCATGACGTCTCCAAGCGCCCCCAAGGACAAGTTTTTCGAGAAGGTCTTCAATCCCTACCTTGCGGAGGTGTTGCATGATACGTCTCCAACGTATCTATAATTTATGAAGTATTCATGCTATTATATTATCATTCTTGGATGTTTGACAATCATTTTATAGCAACTTTATATCATTTTTGTGACTAACCTATTGACCCAGTGCCCAGTGCCAGTTGCTTTTTTTTGCTTGTTTTTTACATCGCAGGAAATCAATATCGAACGGAGTCCAAACACCGCGAAACTTTTTGTGGATTTTTTATGGACCAGAAGACATCCAATGGGCTAGAGCACCACCTGGGGGTGCCTCAAGGGGGCACAACCCACCAGGGCGTGCCCGAGGGCCCATGCGCGCCCAGGTGGGTTGTGCCCACCTCGGTGGCCTCCCGTACCCCCTCTTCGTCCTATAAATCGTAAAATATTCCAAAAACCCTCGGGGTAACCCTAGATCAGAAACTCCACCGTCGCAAGCCTCTGTAGCCAAGAGAAACCAATCTAGACCCCATTCCGGCACTCCACCGGAGGGGGAAACCATCACCGGTGGCCATCTTCATCATCCCAACGGCCACCATGATGAGGAGGGAGTAGTCCACCCTCGGGGCTGAGGGTTTGTACCAGTAGCTATGTGTTTAATCTTTCTCTATTGTGTTCTGGTCGCGGGCTTTGTTAATATAGTTGGATCATATGGTGTTTTCCCCTCTCTATCTTGGGGATGCCCAAGGCACCCCAAGATAATATTTCAAGAAGTCTCAAGCATCTAAGCTTGGGGATGCCCCGGTAGGCATCCCACCTTTCTTCATCAACAATTATCGGTTAGTATTGGTTGATCCTAAGTTTTTTGCTTGTTCACATGATGTGTGCTATTCTTGGAATGTCATTTTGTCTTGTTTTGCTTGTTGTTTTAATAAAATACTTAGATCTGAAAGTTTTTAAATAAGAGAGAGTCCTCAATTAGCTACCCATTTATTTAACTACTTGTTTGATCTTCACTTATATCTTTTTGGAGTAGCTTGTCATTTACTCTTGTGCTTCACTCATATACTATGAGTAAATTGTTGAATAAATTGAATATAATGAAGCTGGAACTATAGGTTCATATCATGCCTAGTGGTAGCTTCACGTTGGGTTTAGAAAGTGAAATCTTTTGAAGCTTGACAATCACAATATTGGTCATACAAGCAATTCACGAATGATTAGTAGAAGAAAGAGAACTTTCACATGCGAATACACTATCTTGGAAATCTTTTTGTGATTGTGAGCCCCCATCAAAATATTATATGCCAAAATTGTTGACGTTGGACAAGGAAGACAACGTAATGATTTATGTTTGTTCATATTCACATAGAAGTTATATTGTCATAGATCCTTCGACATGTGGTGCTTTCCCCTCATCTTGTGCTTCCAAAAACTCTTAAACCCAAATCTTATTTTCAAGAGTCCACTATACCTACCTAAGGATTGAATAAGATCCTTCAAGTAAGTTTTCATCGGTGCAATAAGGCAATAAAAATTGCTTCTAAAAGTGTTAGATCATTTAGTGTTAGAGAAAATTGAGCATTGTACGAACTTGTGATGGCAAAGAATAAAAGAGACAGGCTGCATAATAAAGGTTGCTATCATAAGGGGCAATATAATGTGATGTTCCTTTGCACTAAGGGATTGAGCATACAAACAAAAAGAGCATGGCAACCTCTGCTTCCCTCTGCGAAGGGCCTACCTTTTACTTTTATGTATTTACTTTCATGCAAGAGTCAAGGTTTTTCTCTCTATTCCTTTTTATTTCTCTTTTGGCAAGCATCATGTGGTGAGGAAAGATCTAGGCACATATATCCAGTTGGATATGGGTAGCATTGGTTATTATTGTTGACATCACCCTTGAGGTGAATACGTTGGGAGGCAAAATTATAAGCCCCTATCTTTCTATGTGTCCGGTTGAAACGTTTTGCTCATGTGCATGTGGTGAGGTGTTCGCAATCATAGAAAACTATATGATGGTTGAGTATGTGGAGATCTTACTTAGATTCTGTTGAATAAGTTGAATTGCAATTGTTTGGTGGCTAACAATATAGGTTGTTGAGTTTCAAGAGAATTCATAGTTTGAACCTTAACATGTGAATTGGTTTCTACTTTCTCATGATGATTTTTATGAGAAAGAGTTGCTGTTATGATGCTAGGGAAAGTTATTGAAATTATCATTGATCAAACTTGTGCACTTTGCTAGCATTCCCACTTCATAAATTATTTCTTTTATCATTTACCTACTCGAGGACGAATAGGAATTATGCTTGGGGATGCTGATACGTCTCCAACGTATCTATAATTTATGAAGTATTCATGTTGTTATATTATCATTCTTGGACATTTTACAATCATTTTATAGCAACTTTATATCATTTTTTGGGTCTAACCTATTGACCCAGTGCCCAGTGCTGGTTTTGTTTTTTGCTTGTTTTTACATCGCAGGAAATCAATATCAAACGGAGTCCAAACACCGCAAAACTTTTTGTGGATTTTTTATGGACCAGAAGACATCCAATGGGCCAGAGCAGCACCTAGGGGGGACCCGAGGGGGGCACAACCCACCAGGGCGCGCCTGGGGGCCCAGGCGCGCCCTGGTGGGTTGTGCCCACCTCGGTGGCCTCCCGTACTCCCGCTTCGCCCTATAAATTGTCAAATATTCCAAAAACCCTCGAGGTAACCCTAGATCAGAAGTTCCGCCGCTGCAATCCTCTGTAGCCACGAGAAACCTATCTAGACCTCATTTCGGCACTCCGCCGGAGGGGGGAATCATCGCCGATAGCCATCTTCATCATCCCGGTAGCCACCATGATGAGGAGGGAGTAGTCCACCCTTGGGGCTGAGGGTTTGTACCAGTAGCTATGTGTTTAATCTCTCTCTCCGTGTTCTTCAGATGTCACGATCTTGATGTATGGCAGGCTTTGTTAATATAGTTGGATCATATCGTGTTTTGCCCTCTCTATCTTATTGTGATGAATTGAGTGTTCCCTTTGAGATTTCGTTTTATCGGATTGAATACTTTTATGGATTTGAGAGCACTTGATATATGTCTTGCATATGAATACCTGTGGTGACAATGGGGTATTATTTTGATTCACTTTATATATGTTTTGGCACTCAACTCACGGATTCCCGAGGAGACATTGGGGTAATCTACGCATAGGGGTTGATGCACGTTCTTGTCTTTGTTTCTCCGATAGAAATCTTGGGTCACTCTTTGAGGTTCTTTGTGTTGGATTGAGTATTATGAACCTGAAATTATTTGGTGTTATTTTAGTATGAACTCTTGGATAGATCGATCAGAAAGAATAGCTTCGAGGTGGTTTCATACCCTACAAATGATTTCTTCTTATGTTCTCCGCTAGATAGGAACTTTGGAGTGATTCTTCATCGCACGTTGAGGGAAGGTTATATGATCCAATTATATTATCATTGTTGAGAGATTGCACTAGCAAAAGTATGAACCCTAGGCCTCATTTTCAAGCATTTCAATACCGTTTGTGCTCACTTTTGTTACTTGCTACCTTGCTGTTTTTTATTGTTCCTATTACAAAAATCAATATCTACTATCCACATAACACTTGTATCACCATCTCTTCGCCGAACTAGTGCACTGATGTCTACTACACAACCTTCTTCTTGTAGATGTTGTTGGGCCTCCAAGTGCAGAGGTTTGTAGGACAGTAGCAATTTTTTCTCAAGTGGATGACCTAAGGTTTATCAATCTGTAGGAGGCGTAGGATGAAGATGGTCTCTCTCAAACAACCCTGCAACCAAATAACAAAGACTCTCTTGTGTCCCCAACACACCCAATACAATGGTAAATTGTATAGGTGCACTAGTCCGGCGAAGAGATGGAGATACAAGTGGTATATGGACAGTAGATAATAGTTTTTGTAATCTGAAAATATAAAAATAGCAAGGTAACTAATGATAAAAGTGAGCGTAAACGGTATTGCAATGTGTGGAAACAAGGCCAAGGGTTCATACTTTCACTAGTGAAAGTCCTCTCAACAATAATAACATAATTGGATCACATAACTAACCCTCAACATGCAACAAAGAGTCACTCAAAAGTCACTAATAGCGGTGAACGAACGAAGAGATTATGGTAGGGTCCGAAACCACCTCAAAGTTATTCTTTCCAATCAATCCATTGGGCTATTCCTATAAGTGTCACAAACAGCCCTAGAGTTCGTACTAGAATAACACCTTAAGACACAAATCAACCAAAACCCTAATGTCACCTAGATACTCCAATGTCACCTCAAGTATCCGTGGGTATGATTATACAATATGCATCACACAATCTCAGATTCATCTATTCAACCAACACAAAGGACCTCAAAGAGTACCCCAAAGTTCCTACCGGATAATCACGACAAAAACATGCGCCAACCCCTATGCATAGGTTCATGGGCGGAACCCGCAAGTTGATCACCAAAACATACATCAAGTGAATCACGTGATATCCCATTGTCACCACAGATATCCACGGCAAGACATACATCAAGTGTTCTCAAATCTTTAAAGACTCAATCCGATAAGATAACTCCAAAGGGGAAACTCAATTCATTACAAGAGAGTAGAGGGGGAGGAGAAACATAAGATCCAACTATAATAGCAAAGCTCGCGATACATCAAGATCGTATCACCTCAAGAACACGAGAGAGAGAGAGAGAGAGAGAGAGATCAAACACATAGCTACGGGTACATATCCTCAGCCCCGAGGGAGAACTACTCCCTCCTCGTCATGGAGAGCACCGGGATGATGAAGATGGCCACCGGAGAAGGATTGCCCCCTCCGGCAGGGTGCCGGAACGGGTCTAGATTGGTTTTCAGTGGCTACAGAGGCTTCTGGCGGTGGAACTCCCGATCTATTGTGTTCTCTGATGTTTTTAGGGTATATGGAGATATATAGGCGGAAGAAGTACGTCAGGGGGGCCACGAGGGGCCCACGAGGGTGGAGGGCGCGCCCAGGGAGGTGGGCGCGCCCCCTGCCTCATGGCCTCCTTGCAGGTCCCCCGACGTGCACTCCAAGTCTTCTGGGCTTCTTTCCTTCCAAAAATGAGTTCCGTGAAGTTTCAGGTCAATTGGACTCCGTCTGATTTTCCTTTTCTTCAAAACCCTAAAACAGGGTAAAAACAGAAACTGGCACTGGGCTATGGGTTAATAGGTTAGTCCCAAAAATGATATAAAAGTGTATAATAAAGCCCATAAACATTCAAAACAGCAAATAATATAGCATGGAGTAATCAAAAATTATAGATACGTTGGAGACGTATCAGCATCCCCAAGCTTAATTCCTGCTCGTCCTCGAGTAGGTAAATGATAAAAACAGAATTTTTGATGCGGAGTGCTAATTGGCATAATTTCAATGTGATTCTTCTTAATTGTGGTATGAATATTCAGATCCATAAGATTTAAGACAAAAGTTCATATCGACATAAAAATGATAATACTTCATGCATACTAACCAAGCAATTATGTCTTCTCAAAATAACATGGCCAAAGAAAGTTCATCCCTACAAATCATATAGTTTAGTCATGTTTCATTTTCGTCACACAAGAATGCTCTCATCGTGCACAACCCCGATGATAAGCCAAGCAATTGTTTCATACTTTAGTAATCTCAAACCTATAAACTTCCACGCAATACATGAGCGCGAGCCATGGACATAGCACTATGGGTGGAATAGAATATAATGAGGGGGTTATGTGGAGAAGACAAAAAAGGAGAAAGTCTCACATCAACAAGGCTAATCAATGGGCTGTGGAGATGCCCATCGATTGATGTTAATGCAAGGAGTAGGGATTGCCATGCAATAGATGCACTAGAGCTATAAATGTATGAAAGCTCAACAAAAGAAACTAAGTGGGTGTGCATCCAACTTGCTTGCTCACGAAGACCTAGGGCACTTGAGGAGGCCCATTATTGGAATATACAAGCCAAGTTCTATAATGAAAATTCCCACTAGTATATGAAAGTGATAACTCAAGAGACTCTCTATATGAAGAACATGGTGCTACTTTGAAGCACAAGTGTGGAAAAAAGGATAGTAGCATTGCCCCTTTTTTTGGGCCTTCTTTTTTTTTCTTTGGCCTTTTTTTTGGGACAATGCCCTATTGAATGATGATCATCACACTTCTATTTACTTACAACTCAATGATTACAACTCGATACTAGAACAAAGTATGACTCTATATGGATGCCTCCGGCGGTGTACCGGGATATGCAATGAATCAAGAGTGACAAGTATGAAAAAATTATGAATGGTGGCTTTGCCAAAAATACTTATGTCAACTACATGATCATGCTAAGCAATATGACAATGATAAATGTGTCATGATAAACTGGATGGTAGAAAGTTGCATGGCAATATATCTCGGAATGACTATGGAAATGCCATAATAGGTAGGTATGGTGGCTGTTTTGAGGAAGATATAAGGAGGTTTATGTGTGAAAGAGCGTATCATATCACAGGGTTTGGATGCACCGACGAAGTTTGCACCAACTCTCGATGTGAGAAAGGGCAATGCACGGTACCATAGAGGCTAGCAATGATGGAAGGGTGAGAGTGCGTATAATCCATGGACTCAACATTAGTCATAAAGAACTCATATACTTATTGCAAAAATCTACAAGCCATCAAAAACCAAAGTATTACGCGCATGCTCCTAGGGGGATAGATTGGTAGGAAAAGACCATCACTCGTCCCCGACCGCCACTCATAAGGAGGACAATCAAATAACACCTCATGTTTCAAATTTGTTGCATAACGTTTACCATACGTGCATGCTACGGGACTTGCAAACTTTAACTCAAACACTTCTCAAATTCACAATTAATCTACTAGCATGACTTTGATATTACTACCTCCATATCTCAAAACAATTATCAAGCATCCAACTTTTCTTAGTATTCAACACACTCAAAAGAAAGTTTCACAAATCTTGAATACCAAGCATGTTATTATTAAGAAAATTACCATGCTATTAATACTCTCAAAATAATATAAGTGAAGCATGAGAGATCATCTATTTCTACAAAATAAAACCACCATCGTGCTCTAAAAATATATAAGTGAAGTACTAGAGCAAACAACAAACTACTCCAAAAGATATAAGTGAAGATCAATGAGTTGTCGAATAATTATGCAACTATGTGAAGACTCTCTAACATTTAATAATTTCAGATCTTGGTATTTTATTCAAACAGCAAGCAAAACTAAATAAAATGACATCTAAGAATAGCAAACATCATGTGAAGAAGCAAAAACTTAGGATCAACCGATACTAACCAATAGTTGTTGAAGAAGAAAGGTGGGATGCCCACCGGGGCATCCCCAAGCTTAGATGCTTGAGACTTCTTGAAATATTATCTTGGGATGCCTTGGGCATCCCCAAGCTTGAGCTTTTGTGTCTCCTTAATTCCTCTCATATCACGGTCTCCCTAAATCTCAAAAGCTTCATCCACACAAAACTCAACAAGGACTCGTGTGATAAGTTAGTATAAACCATTGCAAAAACCTTATCATACTCTACTGTAGCAAATCACTAAAATTACAGGGATGACACTTAAGCACAGAGACTTGATCCATTCGGTTCGGGTCGCTACAAGATGGTATCAGAGCACATGTTGACAGTAGGACGTGACCCTAGAAACTGGCAAGCCCATAGCAAAGATTTTTCTCTACAACTTTCCCTTTCAAAAAGATCTTTTACCTCTCTTCTCTTCTGAGCTTATTCGAAAATTCCCTTTAGTGAGACCATACCCCTTTCCCCTTTTGACCACACGAAGATTCGACTGATGAGACCACCCCAAGAAGTACGAGATATCAGACAACTAAGGCCACTTCGGAATGAAGAGTATTTTCCGTGCATCTGAATAATGGAAACTACAACGGTTGAAGGCCGAAGACAAGTAGAATTGGAAGGCTCTGAAGAATTCCCAGATTTGTATGACCTAGGAAGGCTACCCTTATCGAACTTGGCAGACTATGGAAGTTGTCAATACCCGAGATCAAGGTGTATCGGAGAAAGACTGAAACAAGGAGCATGAGAACTCAAAGTTTTGTCAAAGAAAACCCTAAGGCAAGAGATATCAACTATGGAATGATAGCTCATGGGAAAGACAAGAGCAGAAACACGGTTATCCGTGATGTCATCGCCCGCTGATGCTATTGTCACCGTGCTGAGTTAATGATGCTTTCTTCAGAATGGATTTGATGGAAGAAGGCTGATGGAGCATCTATCAGCAAGAGGTGAAGTTTTAACCTTAGCTAAGTATATCACCAGGATCTGGAGTAGTACATCAAGAAGTTTAAGGTGGAGCTCCATGAAGCCGTATTAGAAAAGGAAGCATTTCGTGAAGAACTCAGGAACCAAAAGCTGAAAGTAGCCAAGCTGGAGGAGCTACAACCTCGAGATACCGGAGATTTGTCAGGAACTGAAGGACAGTATGACCATGGTTCATGTGAAGGATGTTGAAACCAGAAGTTTGGAATGCAACTCCAGAATATTAAAGGACGTCACGAGAGACTTCGCGTCAACAGAGTTGATCTGGCAAAAGAACTGGAAAAGGAAAAGCATGATTGGAAGAAGCCATTGGAGGCATGAAACAAGACTTGATGGGTTTGATGACTTTGAAGATTTATTGACCTTTAGAAGACCAAACCCCTGTCATACACTTACGTTAGATGCGACGTTTGTGAGCTGTCATTTGTTTGATGTTTTTCCCGACAGCCACAAATAAAATCTGCCTTTTCCAAACTTTTGTTTGTATTGTGTGCATCCCTCTCTATCTCTCTTATCTCACTCCAAACCCATGGACCCAATAGAGGATGAATGAAGATGAGCTTGTATTTTCTGGACCGATGAGTCAGTTGGAGACAGACCGATGGATTCAGAACATGGAGGATCACACGGAGAATAACCCTATAGTTTGAAATGATATGACCCAGCATGCTCTTCAGTGCTTTGAAAGAGGTGCTGCTACTTGGTGGAGGATGTACCAAACCATCAATGGATGGCAAGGAGTAACCACTTGGAGAGAATTTAAGTTGACTATGCCAAAGCCTCGGTTTGTGTCCCAGAAGTTGAAGCCTTATGGAAAGGATATGAGGAAACCTTGTGCATACAAGATTTGTGGAGAAATCAGACACACCCATAAAGAACGCAAGGATGAGTGCCCTAATTGTGAAGGAAGTCACCCAGTTGAAGAATGCCCAACTAGGCAGATTACTTGTTTCCTGTATGAAGGGATTACCCACTATCCTACTCAGTGTCACATTTACCCCATGGTACGAAGAATCGTACAGTAGAAGAAAGAAGTAAAGAAAGGAGCCCTTATGGAAATTTTAGAATAACCCGTGACGAAGGAAGATGTGGAGGACACACCTAAAGAGGACCCGAGTAAACCCTGCACTAAGTCTTGCTATTCATGTGGAGAAGAAGGACACATCTCCCAAAATTGTTTGAATGCGGATCTAGTAGAATTCCCGACAAAGGAAGTAGAATATGACCCACAGGAAATAGAAGCCATGATTGGCATGGAAAGGTCTAGGAAGAGAAGCAGATTGGATTCCAGGAAGGACCTGCGTCATATCACCTCTTACAGGTGCAAGGAGTCAGGGCACTACCTCAACAGTTGCCCCAAAAGGAAACCTCGATACATGTCAGAAGTAATATGTTTTAGTTGTAATGGAGCAGGGCACTTTGCCAGAGAATGCCCCAAGGAGAAGGAAACTTGTGCTAGATAGTTGAGTTTGCAACAAAAGAAATGGAGTAGTAGAAGTGAGAACATTTTTCTTTTATATTGAGGTGTTGAGTTGAGACATGTAATGGAAAAGCGAGAGATTGTAATCACTTGAGAATGAATAAAGTTAGCATCGTTGGTACTGATATGGATTTTATGAGTTGTTACCCTATGAAGAAGAATTTTGACCATTTTTTAGGATATGAGAAATATGGTCTATGGAAGA
Source organism: Triticum urartu (assembly GCF_003073215.2). Classification (NCBI taxonomy): domain Eukaryota; kingdom Viridiplantae; phylum Streptophyta; class Magnoliopsida; order Poales; family Poaceae; genus Triticum; species Triticum urartu. The sequence continues at coordinate 544,099,054 of NC_053025.1, read as the reverse complement.
TTTGTGCATTTTAAGGGTGGTAGTACCATGTAAGAACCCTTGACCCCTGGGAAAGATAAGGCTACTCCACTGAGTGGATTTCGGGCAAAATGAATATGAATTTTGTCTCGATATGTGTGATACCCCAAGAGTATGTGGGATGAAGTTGGAGACCGTCAGTTGTTTGGACCAAATGTGATCAAGGAGTCAGAAGAGAATGTTAAGTTGATTCGAGATAGACTGAAGGTAGCTTAGTCCAGACAGAAGAGTTATGCAGACTTAAAAACGCAAGGAGGTAGTCTATGAAATTGGAGATAGAGCATGTCTTCATGTGTTCCCTCTGCGAGGAGTTAAACAATTTAGAGTTAAGGGACAGTTGGCCCCGAGATTTGTAGGACCATACCGAGTTTTGCAGCGTATGGGAGAAGTGGCCAACAAGTTGGAGTCACCCGAAGGACTGTCAGGAGTTCATGATGTGTTTCACGTTTCCCATTTGAAGAAGTGCCATGCAGAGATGGCCAATATTCCCCTGTAAGGACGCTTGACCCTGGAAAGGATAATGATGTTCCACGAAGTGGAATATGGACTTCATAAGTATAAGTTTTTATCTCGATATGAGGGATATCCCATGAGGATGAAGAGATGAATTACTATTGGATATAAAGGAGGTATGATGTCGGAAATATGGATCAATGGAAACTCCATGATGAGTCTGAGTAATCATGTCCTAGTTTGGTGCCAATAGAAGGAAGGAAGATAGTACAATTGGATGGATTTTAAGTATGCTTGGAAGCTGGAAGTTGGATGTTGGAATAACAATCAGCTGCCCCAAGGATGAGTTCAAGGATTACAAGTAATAAGATGGGCCATAACCCACAGGCCCAGGACCTGCCAAGAGGCAAGCACATTCTTGCTGAAGGAAAAACCCTGGACGAAGTTACGATTTTATCGATAAGACGATTTTATAGGAGTAACACAAAACCTGAGAGTTGTGCAGGAACGATAGATGGTTGTTTGGCTTGCAGAATCTATGGAATTATCCGAACGTGGTTCGTCGACAAGAGAAATTCTGCAATGCTTGTGAGGATGACCGAGTGTTAGAATGCGAGATTCGCTAAACCGTATACAAGGTAATGATTTGGGTGCGGGATGGATTGATCACCATACCGACTTACTCTTATTGTTCGCCTTGATATATGGGATGATAAATCTGAGTGACTTACCTATAGTAGAGAGACGACGAACAAAACCTTGTATAAGCCTTAGAATGGTATAAGTATTTTTCCCTTGTACACGGCAGTTGTTGCCAACCGTAGGTTATACGGTGAGACTCAACCCAGTCCCATTTCCTGCAGGAGAAACCATACATTGTTGACCACCATGAGATATCGATAGTTGTTTAGCATTGGCGCCAGACCCGTCAGCTAAGAAGACCCAATCCCGGAATAACCTTACCAAGATGAAAGGATAGAAGAATTGTGGTAAAGGTTATGCCACTACCGAAAGAGCCAGAGAAGGAATTATCCTTACGATCTGAGAAGACCGGCCCTGTCAAGAATAGGGATGGAGTATATGAGTATTGATGGGACCGTAACAATGTTTCTAAGGGTGGTAGCACCCGAGACCCCGGAGACGATCGATGGATTTTGAAAAGACCCCGAACTTAACCTATTTCTTTCTAGCCTCTCCGAATCTCGAGGACGAGATTCATTTTAAGGGTGGTAGGTTTGTAACATCCCAAAATTCTAAATTTTGGAATGTTACAAATAAATAGATAGATTTGACTGATTGTTTGATTGATTGTCTGAAAGTGAGTGAATTCGAAACTTTTTGAAAGTTAAATGAGAGGGAATAAAAAGGACTTTCCCAAACTTTCATATTTGCTTTCTGATCTCCATGAATTCAAATTCTTTTCAAATACAAAACCCTTGAGCGAAGATGATATGACTTCTTCCATTTAAATTAAATGAAAGGGTATTTGAAAATAATTGGATTTCATTTGGAAATATTTCAATTCATAAACTTCATGCAACTCAATGATTTTCATGAGAGAACATAAAAGGACTTCTTCAAATTATATGAAATATGAGTTGGGAGTTTCAAAGAATTAAATTCAAAGTTCTTTTGAATTTATTTTCAATTTGGAGTTATTTGAGTTTTATTCAAATTAGTTTTCTCCAAAAATAAAATATATGGAAATTAGGGTAACATGATTCCCTACACCAGAAAATTGGAGAGAAATAAATTTGAAATCATTTTGATATTTCTAAAATGATTTTTATTGGATTTTATTAGACCAGTAGCACTCTTTGAATTATCTGAATTTGTGTGAATTTTATTTAATACTAGGAAAATGTTCATCTTGTAGAAAATCTTTTTCTGAAAATTTATATATAATATGCCTATATAAAGTTTCATTTCATTTTCGTTTTTCAGTTTATCGTATTCTGTTTAAAAAAACTGCACGCGCGCCTGAAACTAACTGTCGCCTACATACGCATCATAGTACCAGCGAGCGCCCTTTTTTTTTTCTTTATTCTATATGGGCCAGGCCCAGCCAGCCTTTTTTTTCTTCTTCTTAGGCCGAATTTTGAAAAAAAAAAACTGCACCGCAGCGTGCGCGCGGCCGGCCGAAGGCCTTTAGGCCCATCCACCTCTTTTTTTCTCTGTTTCGTATATTTTCGTCTATATTTAGTCCCACATTGCCTAGCCTTTGACCCCTAAGCCCCCTTTTCACCAATAAATATAGACCCATAGAGCCTCCAAAAATCATCCGATTCGGATTAAATCAATATTTTGGTTTGACTAGATCCATTTAAGAAAAATATTTTTCTCCTCTCCGGCGCGACTTCTGGAAGCTGTCTCCTCTCTCCAAAGTCGTCTTTTCTCTACCTTATAAAGGTATCTTTTTTTTCTCTCTTCATATACTTCCGTAGTTTATTATTTTTAGACTAATACGATAGAATAATTAGATTATCAATTAGTCTACGTATTTATACGTTAGAGCTTAGCCGTAGCTATTTTTTCTTTCGTAAAACAGCTTGGCCCTGATTTTTCAAATAGCCATAACTTTTCACTCGTTTATTCAAATTAGATGAAACCAGCGCCTATAGCTTCGTCTTGTTTTCACCTATCGAGTGAACCTGTCACATCAACTTTTCGAATTTTTCAAATTTCGAATTTTGTTCAGATTCATATTCAAACTTCTTTTGATCATATCTTTTTATCCGTAACTCCGTTTCAGTTGATTCTTTTTGCAAATCGAAGCTCTTGACCTAAACTTTCTGATAAGGCCAAATTCATATAATTTTGGTACTGTCAGAAATTGTTTTATGTTGTAAGAGTTATTTGCTTGGTTTTGGTGTTTTCCGAATCGACTTCTTCGATCTTTCTGATCTTTTGAGTGATTGCTTATGTATGGTTACTATTACTTGCTTACGATAGATTGACCGGAGTGTGACGAGTAGATCTAGCAAGATTTTTGAGTGCGAATCATCTTCATCAATATTGTAGGCAAGTTCACACTTTGATCATACCTTTTCTACTACCCAGTTTTATTGCATTAGATCAAATCCTCAAACATTGCATGATTAGGATCTAATTAAATTGTGGGATGGGAAGTAGTTGAGGTAGTACCTATTACCTGTTTATTATCAAACCCATTGGGAGTTACTATTACGTTATGCTTATAGTGCCATGCTATGCTCGTAGACGTGGATTGGGTTTTGAGAGTATTCATGACAGATGTGAGTTTGTTAATTAATGGTTTACTTAAGGTGGCAACTTAAACACACATGTGGGTGTATTGAGGTACCTGGTTATTCTAGGATTGCCTGTCTAGGCACCTGGGTAGACCAGGATTGCCTGTTTTCTTTTGGACCGCCACCCAGACTCAAAGGGATCATGAGATTATTCATACTAGAAACTTCCGTGTGCAGCCACAAGCTATTATGGGCTCTAGCATAGTTGACTAAGTTGTGCGAACTCTTACAGTGGTAGACTAGCATATGTAGGGGATGTAGGTGGTACGGTCTACCCGATCGTAAGGTGCTAGCGCTTCTGAAAGACTATGTCTCGGTCATCCGTCTTCTCAAACACCATGTAGTGCGAAAAACCAAACGGAGGCGATCGAGTCTTGTGGGGAAAAGTGCGCAAACCTCTGCAGAGTGTATAAACTAATCATGGTTAGCCGTGTCCCCGGTTATGGACATCTTGAGTATCTAGTTCTTGGATTATCTTGTTGATCTCATCACGTTACTTAAATAAATGGTTGGGTTTTAATGATGATGCTTAATTGGGATTGAGAATGCTGTCAACCATTCTGAATGTTTAACAACCACCATGGTAGTGAAGTAAAATTTATTCCTTTGCAGTAGGGAAAAATTGGCTTTACGCAAAACTATAACCATAGAGCTTTTCCACCAGCCAAATATGCATGTAGTGATAGCCTTTATTCATCACTCTCTATGGTGTGAATTTGCCAGTACATTCAATGTACTGACCCTTTGTGGCTGCAACATCTCATGTTGTAGGATTTCTTACGACGAGTAAGTGATACGTTAGGGTTACGATTTCTACACTCAACTTTGCCATTGGTGTTGATGGGAATCCACAACCTTGTTACTTGCGCTATTTGTATTGAGGTAATAGTATTTTACGTTACTTATACATGTGATTTACCTCTGTTATAAATCCTCGAGTACTGTGTGTGTCAGCATACCGGTCCAGGGATGACACTTAAGCACAGAGACTTGATCCATTCGGGTTGGGTCGCTACACAAACAATGCAAACATAACAGCAATCTGCCTAAACAGGATAGTCTGTAAAGAATGCTGGAACATCCATACTTCCCTAGCTCCAAAAGTTATGAAAGAAAACTCCCACTGTAGTAAATTTATCAGAGCTTAATATGCAAAAGGTTTCAACATTTTATCACATTCTTACTTTTCTATGGAATTATTGCAACAGCGGTAAACTTTCTGTTTTCAAACAACAACATGTATACTTGTAACATAGGCATAGTGGAGGCTATCAATGCCACTTTTATTGAAATAAAAGATGCAAACATTGTTCTAAATAACAGAAAGCAAATCCTAACAAAATAAATTGACGCTCCAAGCAAAACACGTATCATGTGGCAAATAAAAATATAGCTCCAAGTAAAGTTACCGATGAACGAAGACGAAAGAGGGGATGTGCCGGGGTACTGATCCACGGGCACCTATGGGACCGGCGGACCGGGTCCCTTTCGGTTCGGCGGGGGCGGAGATCATGCAAAGAGCGGATCGAGGCGAAGCACACGAGCGGTTTACCCAGGTTCGGGCCGCACGGATGCGTAAAACCCTACTCCTGCTTTGTGATTTGTATTGAGTTCTTGCTCGGGAGCGCGGAGTGCTACAATACATACCAGAAGCTAACGAGACCGAGCGTGAGTGTTCTCTGAGCTAGCTAACAGCTAACCCCCGCTATGTTGCGCATGGGCCTCCTTTTATATGCTCAAGGGGTCACCGACAGGTGGCAATGTAGACAAGGGTAAAAACGGGAAGGTGCTGCGGTAGGTACAGCTACCTGCTACAGTGTATCATACCTAACCCTGACGGCAGGGGACAAGGGTATTAAATGCCCGTCTGTGTCGCCTAAACAGTGCAAAAAGGGACCGCCAGGGACGCCACCGCTCGCCACGATGGCAAACTTGTCAGTGCCGCTTGCCACCGCGCACCGCTGGCTGCACAGCCTCCCGCCACGCACGCCTGGTAGGGTCCCAGAGCGACACGTTGGTGGATGTGCTGGAGCGCGGACACAGAGTGGTGGCTTGCCGCGGCAAGCGCCTTGCCGCGGTTGTTGTCTTGGCGCATCCGGGAGCTTGTCGCTCACCGGGCCTTGCCGGGACGTGAGGCGCGTCGCGGCAAGTTCCTTGAGGTGCCTTGATTGGCCTTCCCGGCAAGCTCCTCTTGCCAGGGTCTTGAGATGCCTTTGTTGGCCTTCCCGGCAAGCTCCTCTTGCCGGGGTCTTGTCTCCTTGGCTTGGATACTTTGTTCTTGAATGGCTCCAAAGGAACCACGGAGGACCTTGGCGGTCACCCGGCAAGCCTTGCCGCGGGACGCTGCGACTGCCCGTGCACAAGTTTGGGATACTAGGGTACCCCTACCCTAGTACACCGACAGGAGCCCCCGGGCCTGGGCCATACACGGTGCCGAGCACTGTTGGGCCAGGCCCAAAACAGGGCACGGGCACGCGCGGCCTAGGTTACGCCGTATCTCTCTCCGTATCCACCGCGCCCTCCCTGAACGGCACGCGTTGAATGCGGCATCGTGGGTGGTTTCTTTATTCGGAAATGCGGAACGTCCGCCCCCTCCCTCTTTATAAGCAGGGGAAACAGGGGAAGTTCGCCCATTCGCCCGTTGCTGCTTCCAATCTCAGAAATCTCCGCCGCTCCCTCGCCTTCCCAAAGTAGAGAGAGAGCAGCGCTCCGCCCCCCATCGCCACCAGCACCACCAACGCCGTCGACCTCCTCCACCACTTCCGCCATGGCTCCAAAAGCCGACAAGGGGAAGGTCATGAAGTCGACCGAGGCGCAGCGGCTTGCGGCGCTGCGGAAGGAGCGGGCCGTCTTCCCCCCCAAGCTTGCCGCGAAGGAGCTGAGGGAGAACTACTACCTCTTTTGGTCGACGGAGACACGAGCGCATCCGCGCACGAAGGTACTCCCCGCCGCCGCTTGGAAGAAGGCCCCAAACGGATACCCTTTCTTCGCATTGTTCTTCTACTTCGGGCTCTGCCCGCCTTTCTCTGAATTCTTCTGCGACATCATGAATACCTACGGATTCCACCTCCTTGACTTCACCCCCAATGCCGTTCTGACCATGGCAGTTTTCGCACATCTCTGCGAAAACTTTGTCGGAGTCCATCCCAACGTAGCCCTCTTTCGCCACTTCTTCATACCCCGAGTAGAGAGAGGAGAGTCTCTATCCGGCGGAATCGCCTGGATCTCAAGGGTCGGCAAGAAGGAAATGTATCTGGAGGGAGAATTCCGCGGCAAGTGGGAGGAGTGGAGAGCAGACTGGTGCTGGATTGACGAGGAGAACCCGCAGCCATTCACCACCCGGCGCCAAACCCCAGTAGCACGCGGCAGCGATTGGAGTGACGTGGCCCCGGAAGACGACAGGCTGAAGATTGCTGTCACCCGGATCCTGCGCCTCAGGCTTGCCGGGCTTACTGTAGGCGCTGTTGGCGCAGACTTTCTTCGCCGCCGCATCGCCCCCCTGCAGGAACGGGGGAGGCCCACTTGGGAGTTCAAGAATGCGGAAGATATCATGAGGCTGCGGCCAGGCCTCAACTTCAACTTCACAATTCTGGAGCTCAACGTGATGCTACAGGAGCTCTTCAAGTATGACCCCCAACATCCCGAAGTGTTCAGGTTGCCGGGGGGTATCGTTCCGCTGTGCAACAATTCCTTGCTCGACCGCATCCGTGCAATGATGCCGCTGTGCGACTCGCATGGAATTGTGCCAACTTGGCAGGAGCCTGCGGACGACGTCGTGCAGCAGTTCTTCGATGACTTGGTGGAAGTGCCGATCCGCTCCAACGAGAAGGACAGCCTCACCCGCGACACCACCGATGCAGAGATGGCGCTCATTGCCACTAGGCTGGAAGAGGCAGCGGCAGCCGCAGCCGCGGGCGAATTTGGATTCACCGTGGAGGAGGCAGATGAAACAGAAGCGGCAAGCCGTGCCGAGCGAGGGGAGCCCGCCGGCAAGAAGGAGCTTGCCGGGCGTGACGCCGAGCTGAGCGAGCCCGCCAAGGACACGAGCGGCTCGCTGGAGATCAACTCCTCTTCCTCTTCATCTTCGGGCAGCTCGCCACAAGCAGAGCCTCCATCCCCACCAAGAAGGCGTCTCCGCAAGGCCGGTGACGTAGCGGAGCGGCAAGCGGGTCAACAGTCGCCGCGCCGCGTGACACGCTCCACCTCGGCAAACACCATTGCCGCGGGAGCTCCTCATGCTGCGACGGAAACTGGAGCGGGGTCTAGCCGGACCACCGCTTCAGTTCCTGCTGCTGCTCACGCCGCGCAGGCAGCCGGAGCGGGGTCGTCTCAGACCACCGCCACTGCTCCCGCCAAGCGGCCAAGGGAAGCTTCTCCTCTGCCTCCTCGCACCGGGCGCGCGCCGGACTTCGACTTCTCCGCGTTCAGCTCCGACGAGGAAGAAGAAGAAGAGTAAGCTTCTCTTGCTGTACTTGCAGTTCTTCAATCCTTGCTGTTTTGTCTTGTATCTCATTTGCTTTGCTCTGAACTTGTTCCTTTTTAGGACTCTGGCCCAGAGAGCAGCAAAGAGAGCCAAGGTCCCGGTGATCGTCATCGAGGACGAACCCACTGCGACAGCAGGAGGCGCGCCCGAGACAACCTTGCCGGACCCGGCAACTTTTCTCCAGAGCAGCCCCCAGCGTAAGTATATGCTTTGCTTCCGCTTGTGAGGTGCGCATGGATACTCTGTCTTTGCTGATATCTTACTGCTGGTTTGTGCAGGAGCAGAGCAGCCCCACCAGGAGCCAAGGGAGAATCCACCGGCAGGGGAGAGCTCTCCGGCAAGGGACAGCACCAGCGGCCCCCCGACGGCGGAGACCACGACTGCAGAACCCGGTACAGGTAATCCTTTCGCTGCAAGACTTCCCTTGGGTTCTTCTTCTCTTGATCTTCTTTTTGTTGGATTTTTGCTTGACTCTTCTCCCCTTTCCGGCTGTCAGACCCATCTACTACGGAGCGGATGGAGACCGAGGTTGCCGCCGAAGAAGCAGCCGGTGCTGGCGATCCCGCCGACGCAGAGGCCGCCAAGGCTGCCGCCGCAGCAACTGGCGAGGGGTCCGGCGATCGCACTGACGGCCCTGAGGCCGCAGGAGCGCCAGGCGCTACACCGACCGCCGACCCGTGCGCCGCTGCCGCAGCGCCAGGCTCCGAAGAGCCCCAGCCAGGCGTCTACTTGAAGGCCGGCGATGACGTCTTCATCAACCTCCCCTGGGCGTCAAGCTCCAGGGCGCTGGTCGAGGGGGAGATCTTCGACGGAGAAGTGCTCGCCTCCGCGGGGCTGACGCTGGTTGACGCGCCAAGCAGCAGCAGCAACGAGCCTGAGGAGGAGCGGTTGCTGCGGAAGCTGTTGTCGCTCTACCGCGCGCGGCAAGACAAGCTGGACTCCCGCGAGGCGCTTGTCGCGGAAGCGGGAGCAAATATCGAGAAGCGCGCGGAGGAGCTCCGGGGTCTCCACCAGGAAGCTCTCCGGTCCCTAGCGGAGGAGCGAGAGCAACTCGTCGAGGCGCAGAAGGCCTTCCTCCTCGAGAAGGCCGAAGTCGAAGAGCAACAGCGGCTTGCCGCTGTGAAGCTATCCGAGAAGGAGGGCGAGCTGGCGCAGCGGAAGGTCAATCTTGACGCCCACGAGGAGGAGCTTGCCGTGCGCGAGGAAAAACTCGGTGGAGCCCTCAAGCAAGCAGAGGATGCTGCCGCTGCCGCCGAGGCCGCTAAGAAGGAGCTGGAGACGAAGGTGGCGCAGCTGGAGGCCGATCTCGCCGAGAAGGGCAAAGAGCTCAGCGCCGCCAAGGACTCCAACACGGGTCTTGAGTTGAAGCTGACCGTTTTGACCAAGACGCTGGACGGCGCCAAGAAGCAGGAGGCGGCCTTGAAGGAAGAGATCAAGGCCGACAAGGCGCTGCTGGAGAGTGTTGCCGCCACCCAGAATGCTTTCCGGGAGACTGTGGAGCACTGGACAGAGAGTCTTGTGGTTGTTGCCGCAGACATTGACAAGGAGCTGGCGCAGCTGGGGATGGAGGACCTTGGGTATCCCTCCGACGAGAACCGCCAACCCAGCGCCAAGCTCGTCTTGTTCTTCAAGGGCGTGGCAACGGCCCTCCAGCGACTCCGGGAGAGGATCCCAAAGCAGCTCGCCGACGAGTCGCGCAAGATCTGCGCGGGAGCCCTTCAGAAGGTGTTGGTGAAGGTGGTCTTCCGCAACCCGGGCCTCAACCTCACCAACGTCCTCAAGACCCTGCCGCCGGATGCTGATCTGGAGGCGCTCAAGGACCTTGTCGCACCCATTGTGGACAAGCTGAGCGGGATCAAGAGGATCGAGGGCGATCGCGTAGATTAGGCCGCCCGTTTCTTCTTTTTCTTGTCGCTGTTTGTCATGTTATGAAAACAATCTGTTAGAGCCGCGACAAGCTATCTTCGTAATATAACTCTATTCTGGTTACTAATTGCAATGTTATTCCCTTTACTTGATTCCTCCCTTTGTATGTTTTTCCCCTACGCTTTTAGGGAACTTGCCGGTGCAGGCACCTGAGCCGCGAGCGCTGAGTGCGGGACGTCAGCAGCCTGCTGGCGGCGCCGCTACCGACAAGAAACCTTGTCGCAACTAGTTGCAGCTCACTTAAGTTGTTGAGTGGACTCGAAACAAAGTAAGGGCGTAGCTAGCTACGAGTTGGTTCCTCCGCGCACAGGTTTTCCATACAAAGTGCGGTCGTTCAAGGGAGATAACTTAAAAATTTAAAAAATCTGATTGCTCAAACTTTGGCAACTTAGCTTTTCTGTTGTTTGCTTCCCGGCAAGACGAAACTTTCTTTAACGACGCTTGGTCCATACCATTATCTTCTCCTTTCCCCCCGGCAAACTTGTGGGCGAGGGAACCTTCCTTTCCTTGAGAAAAAAGAAAGAAGAGAAAATAAAGATATGGAGCCTTACGGCTCGTTATTGCTTACCTTGGAGTAGGTGCTGCACAAAGTGTCAGATCATATATGCCAAAAAATAGAAAGCATGAAATTGACAAAATGTGCGGAGCACATGAACTTTACTTATGCACGGGGTCTGCGCCCGGCTTTGTACAAAGGATTACATGCAACAGCGGCAAGACTTGTACAAAAGGTGGTTGCCGGAACAGTTTCCGGCAACCGCGCCTTACGGGTAAAACTTACGAAGATGCTCAATGTTCCAGGAGTTGCTCACCGGAATGGCATCTTCGGTCTCAAGGCGGACAGCGCCATGCCTAGTGACTCATTTTACCCGGTAAGGGCCTTCCCACTTCGGCGTCAACTTGTTGGAATTCTTGGCGGACTGAACACGCCGAAGAACAAGGTTGCCTTCCTCGAGACTTCTGGCATTAACTTTGCGGCTATGGTAGCGGCGCAAAGCTTGCTGGTAGCGAGCAGCTCGAACAGCAGCCTGAAGACGGTCTTCCTCAAGGAGCAGCGCATCATCTGGTCGCAGCTGCTCTTGCTCAAGCTCATCATAAGCGAGCACTCAAGGTGACCCGTATACGAGTTCCGTGGGGATAACAGCCTCTACTCCATAGACTAGAGCGAAAGGTGTTTGGCCAGTGGCTCGATTTGGCGTCATTCTGATCGACCAAAGAACCACCGGCAGCTCCTCGATCCAGTTTCTTCCGCACTTGTGCAGCCTGTCGAAAGTCCTGGTCTTGAGCCCGCGCAGCATTTCAGCATTTGCCCTCTCCGCTTGACCGTTGCTTCTCGGGTGAGCAACAGAAGCGAAGCAGACCTTGGCGCCAAGATCTTGGACGTACTGCATGAAGGTGCGGCTCCTGAATTGTGTACCGTTGTCGGTGATTATCCTGTTGGGGATCCCGAAGCGGCAAACAATCGACCTGAAGAACTTGACTGCTGACTGTGCTGTCACCTTCCTCACTGGTTCCACTTCCGGCCACTTTGTGAACTTGTCGATTGCAACGTACAAGTACTCAAAGCCCCCGACTGCTCGGGGAAAGGGGCCGAGGATGTCGAGCCCCCAGACCGAAAATGGCCAGGATAAAGGGATCGTCTGGAGAGCTTGAGCTGGTTGGTGTATCTGCTTGGAATGGAACTGGCACGCTTCACACTTTGTTACTTGTGCAGTTGCATCCTGGAGGGCTGTCGGCCAAAAGAAACCTTGCCGGAATGCCTTGCCGGCAAGTGCTCTTGCGCCAATGTGGTGACCACATATGCCTCCATGTATCTCTGCCAATAGCTTTTGTCCGTCTTCCCGGTGAATACACTTCAATTTCACACCGTTGAGTCTTCTTCTGTACAGTGTCTTGTCGACAAACTGGTACATACTTGACTGCCGGGCTACTCTTTCCGCTTCTTCTTTCTCTTCGGGAAGTTCTCCTGTCTGAAGGAAACGGACAATCTGCTGCGCCCATGCTGGAGCTTGTGGCTCGACAACAAGGACTAAAGGCAAATCTGCTGCTGCGGGAACGTCCGCTTCTACGGCGAGAACCTGCGGCTCTGCGGGAGCTTGACGTTCCCCGGCAAGCTTGCCGGAGCAAAACTTGCTGGGAGCTTCTGCTTCAACGGAACAAACCCTGGGGTTTGCCGGAGCAGACTGCTCCTCAGCGCTCTTGGCGTTGATCTTGGGGACTGCTGCGGGAACATCCGCTTCTACGGCGAGAACCTGCGGTTCTGCCGGAGCATGACGTTCCCCGGCAAGCTTGCCGGAGCAAAACTTGTCGGGAGCTTCTTCTTCAACGGAACAAACCCTAGGGTTTGCCGGAGCAGACTGCTCCTCAGCGCTCTTGGCGTTGATCTTGGGGACCTTCTTGGCGGCGGCTTCGGGAAGCTCTGCCGGCAAATAGTCACCAGAAATCAACTTCCTCTTCTTGCTCTGTCCAGTTGATGGCGTTACGGACGGTTGAGTCAGCTTGAGCACAAAGATCCCTGGTTCCACAGGTAATCTAAGTGCGGCGCACTTTGACAGGCCATCGGCAATGGCGTTCTGAGCTCTTGGAACATGCTCCATTTGTAGGCCGTCAAAGTGCTCTTCTAGCTTTCTCACTTCGTCAACGTAAGCTTCCATCAAAGGACTCTGGTAGTTCTTGTTCACTTGGCGGACGACAAGCTGTGAGTCACCCCTGACAATGAGCTTCTTGATCCCAAGGTCTGCCGCGATCCTGAGACCGGCAAGCAAGCCTTCATACTCTGCAGTATTGTTTGTTGCTTGCTCCTTGGGAAAGTGCATCTGGACCACGTACTTGAGGTGCTCTCCGGTGGGTGCGACAAGCAGCACGCCAGCGCCGGCGCCTTGGAGCGAAAAGGCACCATCAAAGTACATCAGCCACTCTTTGCTTGCTTCCTTGACAGGGATGCTCGTTTCTGGAATTTCTTCATCTGGTGTTGGCGTCCATTCTGCTATGAATTCTGCCAATGCTCTGCTTTGGATAGTTGAAGTACTCTCAAACTTGAGGCCAAAGCTTGACAGTTCCAGTGCCCACTCAACAATCCTATCTCATGTGCTTGGAAGTAATGGTGCAGCTTTCTCGAGGCCATGAGAAGGCCGAAAAGCAATTTCTGCACGCCAGAGTACCTTGACCTAGCCCCCTGTAGAAGGGAGCTGACAAAGTAAACTGGGGGCTGCACCATTTTCTTCTGTATCTCCTCGTGCATCTGCGCAAATCCATCTTTGTCGGGACCAGAGCTTGCCGGGGAAGCCCCTTGCTTGTCGCTGGATGCGCTTGTCGTGGTTGCGGGCTTGTCATCTGCCTCCCTCTCTGCTACTAACGCAGCACTAACCACTTGATTGGTTGCCGCTATATACAGCAGCAACTTCTCTTGTGGCTTAGGTGCGACAAGTATTGGAGGGGAGGACAGGTATCTCTTCAAGTCTTGCAGCGCAGCCTCCGCTTCCGGAGTCCATTTCATTGGACCTGCCTTTTTCAATAATTTGAAAAAATGGCAGGGCGCGCTCAGCAGACCTAGAGATAAACCTGCTGAGAGCAGCCACGCAACCGGCAAGTCTTTGTACATCCTTGACGCGCTTTGGTGCTTCAATCTGCTCAATGGCCTTGATCTTGTCGGGATTGGCTTCAATTCCCCGCTGAGACACGAAGAACCCGAGAAGCTTGCCGGAGGGGACTCCAAACACACACTTCTCTGGGTTGAGTTTGAGGCTGATCTTGCGCAGATTTGCAAAGGTCTCGTCTAAATCTTGAATCAGAGTTGCCTTGTCCTTGCTCTTGACCACTATGTCATCCATATAGGCTTCCACATTTCTGTGTATTTGTGGCTCAAGAGCGACATGGACTACTCTTGCAAATGTTGAACCAGCATTTTTTAATCCGAAGGGCATCCGTATGAAACAGTACGTGCCACATGGAGTAATGAATGCGGTCTTCTCCTCATCCTCTTCTGCCATGAAGATCTGATGGTATCCTGAATACGCGTCAAGAAATGAAAGCAAATCACATCCGGCCGTGGAGTCAACAATCTGGTCAATGCGCGGCAAAGGAAATGGGTCTTTGGGACAAGCTTTGTTAACATCGGTAAAGTCGATACAAAGTCTCCATTTCCCGTTCGCCTTGCGCACGACTACAGGATTGGCCAACCACGTAGGATGGAGCACTCCTCTGACAAGGCCTGCTGCTTCCAATTTCTTGACCTCTTCTGCAATGAATTCTTGGCGCTCCACTGCTTGCTTCCTGACCTTCTGCTTGACGGGCCGCGCATGAGGACAAACAGCAAGGTGGTGCTCAATTACTTTCCTGGGAACACCGGGGATGTCAGAGGGCTGCCACGCAAACACGTCGACATTCGCCCGCAGGAAAGCAACGAGCGCGCTTTCCTATTTAGGGTCGAGAGTGGCACTGATGGTGAAGGTACCACCAGTGCCGTCCTCCTTGGCGGACACCTTCTTTGTCTCTGGCGGAGCTGCCATCGTCTTCTTACACTTGCCGGTGGAGCTCGATGGTGCGTCCTCAACGGCAGCGCAGCACTCCAAAGAGGTGCCCTTGCCGGAGTGGGCATCAGAACTCTTGCGGGACTTGGTCTTCTTCTTCCCCCCCGGGAGCTTCAGCGGCAAGTGACTTGTGATCTGCTATGGCTGCCGCTTCCTGGTAGATCTTGTCGGCGCAGATAAGAGCATCCTTCTTGTCGCCAGGGACAGAGATGACGCTTATCGGGCCTGACATCTTCAGCATATTGTATGCATAGTGAGAGGCCGCCATGAACTTGGAGAGTGCTGGACGGCCAAGTATCCCATTGTAAGGCAATGGAATATCGGCAACGTCAAAAGTGACCCTCTCAGTCCTGAAGTTCAGCTCGCTGCCAAATGTTACTGGCAACGTGACCTTCCCCTTCGGCTTGCTCCTTCCCGGGTTGATTCCTTGGAATGTGCCGGTCTCTTCAAGCTCGCTGTCAGGGATCTGGAGTTTCCGGAGTACAGCGGAGGAGATCAGGTTCAAGCCGGCCCCGCCATCAACTAGCATCTTTGTGACCTTGAGGTTGCGGATAGTTGGTGAAACCAACATCGGCAAGCACCCGACCGCAGTTGTGCGATCAGGGTGGTCCTCAATATCGAAGATGATAGGCGTGCTGGACCATTTCAGAAGCTTGCGTGACTCGACAGGTGGCTCCGCCGCATTGACTTCCCGCACCCACTGCTTGAGTTGGCGGTGCGAAGTATGCAGAGAAGCACCGCCGTCAACGCACAAGACCTCTGTGGCTTTCTGGAACTCCTGCTCACTGGTCTCGACATCATCCATGTCTTCGTCGTCGTCGTCGTCTTCATCGTTGTCGCGGCCGCGGGGAGGTCTGTCTCCTTGCCGCTGCTTGGCCTTGCCGCGGCGTCCTCCCCGGCCGGCGCGCTTCTTGTCGGATTCTCCAGCACCTCCTTGGGCCCTCTCCTTGTCGCGTCGCTCGTATTCAGCCTTTTGCTGCTGAACAAGCTGCTCGACTTTCTTGCAGCTCTGGAGGTCATGGCCCTTGGTGCGGTGAATCTTGCAGTACTGCTTGTTGGTGCCGTCCTGCTTGTCGGCGACCGCCATAGCCTGGCAGTTGGCGCATGCGGCAATCTCCTTGCCGGAGCTACCAACTTTGGCTTTCTTGGCGCCACCTTCGTTGCCGGACTGCTCAACGACTAGCACATCTTTGCCTTTCTTCTTCCTGTTCCGTCGCCGGTTATTCTTTGCCGGGGCAGCACCCTCGCTGTCAGATCCTTCTGCTCCGGTATTCTCTCCGGGGAGTTTCCTTCCTTCCTCAGTGCGTGCACACTTGTCGGCCAGGGCATACAGCTCACTAACGTCTCTGATCCTACACATCGCCATCTCCTCCCGCATCCTGCGGTTACGCACGTTCTGATGGAACGCGCTGATGACCGCGGCGGGGTGGACGTCTGGGATGTTGTACTGTACACGGCTGAACCTCTGAATGTACTTGCGCAGGAGCTCTCCTTCCTTCTGGGCGAGCAGATGAAGGTCACTCTCTTGGCCATGAGGTTTGTGGCCGCCTGTAAAGGCGCCGACAAACTGATGGCATAGGTCTGCCCAGGAGGATATGGAGTTGTCCGACAAGTGCATGAGCCAGGACCTGACGTTGGGCTTGAGCACCAGCGGGAAGTAGTTGGCAAGGATCTTGTCGTCCCGCCCCCCGGCAGCCTGCACCGCGATGGTGTAGATGCTGAGGAACTCCGACGGATGCGTCTTGCCGTCGTACTTCTCTGGTACGTATGGTTTGAAATTCTTCGTGTTGGGCCACTGGACTTGCCGCAGCTCACGAGTGAACGCAGGGCAACCTACCGCGTACGGCAAGTCGCCTGGTTCCCCTGGCGCATGCATGTCGACAGAGGGCCCAGCGCGCTGGTCTGATTGACGTCGCGCTTCTCTTCGGCGCTCGATGCGAGTACGAGCGTCTTCTTGTTGTCGTTCTTGAAGAACTTGGCGCTGATCGCGACGAGCTCGCAGATCTGATGACGCGGTGGAGTGGCTGTCGAGGTGGATCCGGCGAGTCGGCGATCTTGGCCTTCGGGGCGGAGAGTGCACAGTGGTTGCACCCCCACCGGTCTTGTCGCCACCGGCTCGTGCCTGGCTGACCGGCTGTGGCTGCGACGTGCTCGGCTGCTGTTGAGTGTCACCGTTGGCGAAGCCGATGAGACCCTGAATGGTAGCCCTCCAGTCGTCGATCTTGTCTGCTGTTGGAGGGTAGTCTAGGAGCAGTTGAGCTCGCGCCAAAGCTTCTGCTGCAGTGGCGGGTGGCGGTGGCGAACGGCCCGAGGAGCGGGATATGCTCGGACTTCTAACCAAGTTAGAAGGAGCAGTATCCCATCCAAGCGACCGTGTCTCGCTCGCGCCAGCATGTTGGCGTGCATGGTGGTCCTGAGCGCTCCGAGATCCACCAGCTCGATCTTGGTCTAGCAAACGCATGGTACAGTGAGTACCATGACGCTGCTGGTCCCGCGCCTCCTGAGATGGGCGCGGTGCATGTACGAATGCCGAGGTCTTGGAGTGCGCCCGGTCGTTGTGGGAGCCAGCTACGCTGTCGATGGGCAGCGCAGCCTTGTCCTTGGACCTGGCAGCACCGTGAGCTCCTTCGTCGACGCGCGTTCTTCCGCCGGCGCCTGCCCCATCAGCCGTTTGCTCCCGCGATGGTAGGCTCGGCGCGGACAGAGCAGCCGCCTCCGAAGTCTTCTTCTTCGGCGGCATGTCGATGAAGATGATGAAGATCTAGCTCGCGTGAACGCCGGATCTGGTTCACACAACCTCGACGCCCCCTACCTGGCGCGCCAAAGATGCCGGGGTACTGATCCACGGGCACCTATGGGATCGGCGGACCGGGTCCCTTTTGGTTCGGCGGGGGCGGAGATCGTGCAAAGAGCGGATCGAGGTGAAGCACACGAGCGGCTTACCCAGGTTCGGGCCGCACGGATGCGTAAAACCCTACTCCTGCTTTGTGATTTGTATTGAGATCTTGCTCGGGAGCGCGGAGTGCTACAGTACACACCAGCAGCTAACGAGACCGAGCGTGAGTGTTCTCTGAGCTAGCTAACAACTAACCCCCGCTACGTTGCGCATGGGCCTCCTTTTATATGCTCAAGGGGTCACCGACAGGTGGCAATGTAGACAAGGGTAAAAACGGGAAGGTGCTGCGGTAGGTACAGCTACCTGCTACAGTGTATCATACCTACCCCTGACGGCAGGGGACAAGGGTATTAAATGCTCGTCTGTGTCACCTAAACAGTGCAAAAAGGGACCGCCAGGGACGCCATCGCTTGCCACGATGGCAAACTTGTCAGCGCCGCTTGCCACCGCGCACCGCTGGCTGCACAGCCTCCCGCCACGCACGCCTGGAAGGGTTCCAGAGAGACACGTTGGTGGATGTGCTAGAGAGCGGACACAGAGTGGTGGCTTGCCACGGCAAGCGCCTTGCCGCGGTTATTGTCTTGTCGCGTCCGGGAGCTTGTCGCTCACCGGGCCTTGCCGGGACGCGAGGCGCGTCGCGGCAAGTTCCTTGAGGTGCCTTGATTGGCCTTCCCGGCAAGCTCCTCTTGCCGGGGTCTTGAGATGCCTTTGTTGGCCTTCCCGGCAAGCTCCTCTTGCCGGGGTCTTGTCTCCTTGGCTTGGATACTTTGTTCTTGAATGGCTCCAAAGGAACCATGGAGGACCTTGGCGGTCACCCGGCAAGCCTTGCCGCGGGACGCTGCGACTGCCCGTGCACAAGTTCGGGATACTAGTACACCGACAGGATGCCTTCCGGGGCATCCCCAAGCTTAGGCTCTTGGTTGTCCTTGAATTTTACCTTGGGGTTACATGGGCATCCCCAATCTTAGGTTCTTGCCACTCCTTGTTCCATAGTCCATCGAATCCTTACCCAAAACTTGAAAACTTCACAACACAAAACTTAACAGAAAACTCGTAAGCTTCATTAGCGAAAGAAAACAAAACACCACTTCAAGGTACTGTAATGAACTCATTCTTTATTTATATTGGTGTTAAACCTACTGTATTCCAACTTCTATATGGTTTATAAACTATTTTACTAGCCATAGATTCATCAAAATAAGCAAACAACACATGAAAAAACAGAATCTGTCAAAAACAGAACAGTCTGTAGTAATATGGATCAAACGTATACTTTTGGAACTCCTAAAATTCTCAAATAAATTTCTGGACCTGAGGAATTTATCTATTAATCATCTTCAAAAATTATTAACTAGATAGCACTCTCCAAATAAAAATGGCAGCAATTCTCATGAGCGCTAAAGTTTCTGTTTTTTACAGCATGATCGCAAAGACTTCCCCCAAGTCTTCCCAACGGTTCTACTTGGCACAAACACTAATTAAAAGCATAAAACCACATCTAAACAGAGGCTAGATTAATTATTTATTACTAAACAGGAGCAAAAAGCAAGGAACTAAAAATAAAGTTGGGTTGCCTCCCAACAAGCGCTATCGTTTAACGCCCCTAGCTAGGCATGATGAATTCAATGATGCTCACATAAAAGATAAGAATTGAAACATAAAGAGAGCATCATGAATAATATGACTAGCACATTTAAGTCTAACCCACTTCCTATGCACAGGGATTTTGTGAGCAAACAACTTGTGGGAACAAGAATCAACTTGCATAGGAAGGTAAAACAAGCATAACTTCAAAATTTTAAGCACATAGAGAGGAAACTTGATATTATTGCAATTCCTACAAGCATAAATTCCTCCCTCATAATAATTTTCAGTAGCATCATGAATGAATTCAACAATATAACCAGCACCTAAAGCATTCTTTTCATGATCTACAAGCATAGAAATTTTATTACTCTCCACATAAGCAAAATTCTTCTCATTCGGAATAGTGGGAGTATCATAAGAGACTCGAATACTATAAATTGTTTCCACATTAAAAGAGTAATGTTAAGAAAAGGGGTAATCATAATCATGACAAGTTTTCTAAATATAATCCTCACTACTTTTTATAGCATATGTATCATCACAATAATTATCATAAGTAGGAGGCATGTTATTATCATTATAAATTTGCATATCAAAACTTGGGATACTAAAAATATCATCTTCATTAAGCGTAGCATCCCCAAGCTTGGGACAAACATTAATTGCAGAAAATATATTCTCAAAAAAATCATCTTCATCAAACATAGCTTCCCCAAGCTTGGGCCTTTTCATATCATAAGCATAATCACTCTCATCATTAATAGTATAGATAGCACCAATAGTATAGCAATTATCATATTCTTCCAAGCAAGTGACAAAAAGATTTTCAAGATAATAAGAAGTATCATTATCTTCCACAATTATATTTTCATGAGGAACAATAGTAATAGGTGTAGCATTATTTGGGAGAGATATCTTTTTACCTCTCTTCCTTTTTCTTTTCTTCTTCTTCACCACATCATGTGTGGGTTCAATCCTCTTTTTGGAGCTCCTTATTAATGAGATTGGTTGAATAGGAGGCTCCTCATCGCTACCTGATTCATCATAAGAAATAATAGGAGGATATTGGGAAGTCTCTTCCCTTTCGTTAGTATTCTCTTCATCTTCTATTTGTTTTCTTTTCTTTATGTAGTTGGCAATATAAGGATTTTCAATACAATTCACCGCACAATACATATAAATTTCCTCTAGATCAAAATGAAGAACTCTATCAAGGGAAAATTTTGGAATATCGTTAGTTATACGTTTCATTTCTTCGTAGCCCATAAGCAAACTAAGTTCATTATAATGTGCAAGGCAAATCAAGTCATCACAATTTTTGGACACGATTAGATCATGAAACAATTTGCATCGGATAGTTAAATGACCACGTTCATTACAAAGCTCACAAGTATGGCCAAGAAAATTTAAATTTTCAGCACACTCATCTAGCTCTTCTTGCAACAATTTAGTTTCTAAGTACTTATGCTTCTTGCAATATCTATCTTCTCTATTAGGTGTGTACTTACAAACCCAATGCACTCCACAAAAATTGACTTGTTTATAGGAGACATTTTCATCAAAACTAGTGTAATCATCATTAGTGTCATGGATATTCAAAGAATTCGTACTAACAACATTGCAATCATGCTCATCATTCAAATATTTAGTTCCAAACATTCTAATGCATTCTTCTTATAGCACTTGAGCACAATTTTCCTTTCCATCATACTCACGAAAGATATTAAAAAGATGAAGTGTATGAGGCAAACTTAACTCCATTTTTTGTGTAGTTTTCTTTTATAAACTAAACTAGTGCTAAAATAAGAAACTAAAAGACTCGATTGCAAGATCTAAAGATATACCTTCAAGCGCTAACCTCCCCGGCAACGGCGCCAGAAAAGTGCTTGATGTCTACTACACAACCTTCTTCTTGTAGACGTTGTTGGGCCTCCAAGTGCAGAGGTTTGTAGGACAGTAGCAAATTTCCCTCAAGTGGATGACCTAAGGTTTATCAATCCGTAGGAGGCGTAGGATGAAGGTGGTCTCTCTCAAACAACCCTGCAACCAAATAACAAAGAGTCTCTTGTGTCCCCAACACACCCAATACAATGGTAAATTGTATAGGTGCACTAGTTCGACGAAGAGATGGTGATACAAGTGGTATATGGATAGTAGATAATAGTTTTTGTAATCTGAAAATATAAAAACAGAAAGGTAACTAATGATAAAAGTGAGCGTAAACGGTATTGCAATGTGTGGAAACAAGTCCTAGGGTTCATACTTTCACTAGTGCAAGTCCTCTCAATAATAATAACATAATTGGATCACATAACTAACCCTCAACATACAACAAAGAGTCACTCCAAAGTCACTAATAGCGGAGAACGAACGAAGAGATTATGGTAGGGTACGAAACCACCTCAAAGTTATTCTTTCCAATCAATCCGTTGGGCTATTCCTATAAGTGTCACAAACAGCCCTAGAGTTCGTACTAGAATAACACCTTAAGACACAAATCAACCAAAACCCTAATGTCACCTAGATACTCCAATGTCACCTCAAGTATCCGTGGGTATGATTATACGATATGCATCACACAATCTCAGATTCATCTATTCAACCAACACAAAGGACCTCAAAGAGTGCCCCAAAGTTCCTACCAGAGAATCACGATGAAAACATGTGCCAACCCCTATGCATAGGTTCATGGGCGGAACCCGCAAGTTGATCACCAAAACATACATCAAGTGAATCACGTGATATCCCATTGTCACCACAGATACGCACGGCAAGACATACATCAAGTGTTCTCAAATGTTTAAAGACTCAATCCGATAAGATAACTCGAAAGGGGAAACTGAATTCATTACAAGAGAGTAGAGGGGAGGAGAAACATAAGATCCAACTATAATAGCAAAGCTCGCGATACATCAAGATCGTATCACCTCAAGAACACAAGAGAGAGAGAGATCAAACACATAGCTACTGGTACATACCCACAGCCCCGAGGGAGAACTACTCCCTCCTCGTCATGGAGAGCACCGGGATGATGAAGATGGACACCAGAGAAGGATTGCCCCCTCTGGCAGGGTGCCGGAACGGGTCTAGATTGGTTTTCGGTGGCTATGGAGGCTTCTGGCAGCGGAACTCTCGATCTATTGTGTTCTTTGATGTTTTTAGGGTATATGGAGATATATAGGCAGAAGAAGTATGTCAGGGGGGCCACGAGGGGCCCACGAGGGTGGAGGGCGCGCCTAGGGGGTGTACGCGCCCCTGCCTCGTGGCGTCCTCGCAGGTCCCCCGACGTGCACTCCAAGTCTTCTGGGCTTCTTTCCTTCCAAAAATGAGTTCCGTGAAGTTTCAGGTCAATTGGACTCCGTTTGATTTCCCTTTTCTTCGAAACCCTAAAACAGGTTTAAAACAGAAACTGGCACTGGGCTCTGGGTTAATAGGTTAGTCCCAAAAATGATATAAAAGTGAATAATAAAGCCCATAAACATTCAAAACAATAAATAATATAGCATGGAGCAATCAAAAATTATAGATATGTTGGAGACGTATCATGCACCTATACAAATTTCCATTGTATTTGGTGTGTTGGGGACACAAGACACTTTTTTTATTTGGTTGCAGGGTTGTTTGAGAGAGACCATCTTCATCCTATGCCTCCTATGGATTGATAAACCTTAGGTCATCCACTTGAGGGAAATTTGCTACTGTTCTACAAAACTCTACGCTTGGAGGCCCAACACGAGTCTATAAGAACAAGTTGTGCAGTAGACATCACTACAACACCCTCAAGCCATTGAGATGCGTGAGGGGGTGCTGCACATCCGCGATGTTGAAGGGCTAAAGAAGATCGGAAGCATGGAGACAAGACTCGAAGCAATGGAGCAGCCAGTTTTCAAGTGTCAAGGGATGGTGGAATGTGGACTCAACGTCAATCCCATGATGATCACGGAATTTACCAATAAACACAAGCTGTGTGCCAAGGACATTGGCGAGGCCATCTTCAAGCTTCACGAGAAAACTGAGCACGTCCAAGCCCAAATCTATGACCCGCAAAACCAAAACTGTGAGTATGAATACAAATTTAGAAGATGAGTTTGGTTGCAGATTTGAGTATCTCGGAGACTCGTTCATCCTTCTATGATGGTGAGCCTATGCCTTGGAAGATGGATGACAAGCCTACAACGTCAACAACTTCATCATCACCACCTCCGAAGAAAGAGATCTAAATGCATGGGTATGGGCACTCCCCTTGGCTTGTGCCAAGCTTGGGGGAGGTGCACCGTATCGTGTCACCATCACACCTTTACCTTTATCGTTTTTCTTAGTTCGATCCTTTTGGTTATATCTTGATCTAGTAGAATAAAGTTTTTAGTATGATCTAGCTTTGAGTTTTGTTTTGATCTCTATCTACGTAATCGAGTCTGTGAGTTATATATATATATATATATATATATATATATATATATATAAAGAGTAGTTTTGAGTTGAGGGCTTTGCTTTCTTGCTATGATTTTGAGGGAATAAAACAAGAGAAAGAATAAAAAGAAATGAAAAGGATCTTATAGTAATCTTATGGAGAGTGATGATTTCACATATAAGAAGTATGATGAATAAAATTTGTTGAGAATTGACAAATTTAGTTTTGGTCATTTTTTGCAATTGAAGGAAATATGCCCTAGAGGCAATAATAAAGTTGTTATTTATGTTTCCTTATATCATGATAAATGTTTATTATTCATTCTAGAATTTTATTAATCGGAAACTTAGTACATGTGTAAATACATAGACAAAACAAAGTGTCCCTACTATGACTCTACTTGACTAGCTCGTTAATCAAAGATGGTTAAGTTTCCTGACCATAGACATGTGTTGTCATTTGATGAATGGGGTCACATCATTGGAGAATGATGTGATGGACAAGACCCATCTATTAGCTTAGCATAATGATCATTAAGTTTTATTGCTATTGCTTTCTTCATGACTTATACATATTCCTCTAACTATGAGATCATGCAACTCCCGAATACCGAGGAACACCTTGTGTGCTATCAAGCATCACAACGTAATTGGGTGATTATAAAGATGCTCTACAGGTGTCTCCGCAGGTGTTTGTTGGGTTGGCATAGATCAAGATTTGGATTTGTCACTCCGAGTATCGGAGAGGTATCTCTGGGCCCTCTCGGTAATGCACGTCACTATAAGCCTTGCAAGCAATGTGACTAATGAGTTAGTTGCGGGATGATGCATCACGGAACGAGTAAAGATACTTGCTAGTAACGAGATTGAACTAGGTATGAAGATACCGACGATCGAATCTCGGGCAAGTAACATACCGATGACAAAGGGAATGACGTATGTTGTCATTACGGTTTGACCGATAAAGATCTTCGTAGAATATGTAGGAACCAATATGATAATCCAGGTTCCGCTATTGGTTATTAATCAGAGATGTGTCTCGATCATGTCTACATAGTTCTCGAACCCATAGGGTCTGCATGCTTAACATTTCAATGACGATTTTGTATTATATGAGTTATGTGATTTGGTGACCGAATGTTGTTCGGAGTCCCGAATGAGATCACAGACATGATGAGGAGTCCAGAAATGGTCAAGAGGTAAAGATTCATATATAGGATGATAGTATTCAGACACCGGAAGTGTTCTGGGGGTACCGGATTCGTATCGGGTCAGCGGAAGGGGTTCCGGGCACCCCCCGTCAAAGATATGGGCCTTATTGGACCTAGGGCGGGACAGACCAGCCCATAGGGGACTGGTGCGCCCCCATATGGGCCGGCCTAAGTGGAGAAAGGAAAGGGGGAGGAGGAAAGGAAATAGAGGGAATATGATTCCCCCTTCCTTTCCCCTCTCCCCTCTTTCCTCCCCCCACCCCCTTCGAAGATAAGGAAAGGGGGAGGCCGAATTGGAGGAGGCCCCCAAGTAGGATTCCTCCTACTTGGGGCGCCCCATGGCTGTCCCCCTCCCCCTCCCACCTATATATATGTGGGGAGGGGGCGCCTAGAACACACAACAAACATTGTTAGCCGTGTGCGGCGCCCCCCTCCGTAGTTTACTCCTCCAGACATAGTGTCGTAGTGCTTAGGCGAAGCCGTGCATGGATCACATCACCATCACCAGCACCACGCCGTCGTGCTGACGGAACTCTCCCTCGACCCTCTACTGGATCAAGAGTTCGAGGTACGTCATCAAGCTGAACGTGTGCTGAACACGGAGGTGTCGTACGTTCGGTACTTGGATCAGTTGGATCATGAAGACGTTCGACTACATCAACCGCGTTAACCTAACGCTTCCACTTTTGGTCTACGAGGGTACATGGACACACTCTCCCCCTATTGTTTCTATGAATCTCCTAGATAGATCTTGCATGAGAATAGGAAATTTTTGAAATTGTATGCCACGTTCCCCAACAGTGGTATCCGAGCCAGGTCTATGCGTAGATGATATGCACGAGTAGAACACAAAGAGTTGTGGGCGATAATAGTCATACTACTTCCCACCAACGTCTTATTTTGATTCGGTGGTATTGTTGGATGAAGCGGCCTGGACCAACCTCACATGACCACGTTCATGAGACCGGTTCCACCGACAAACATGCAACTTGTTTTCCATAAAGGAGGATGGCGGGTGTATGTTTCTCCAACTTTAGTTGAATCGAATTTGACTACAGCCGGTCCTTATTGAAGGTTAAAACAACACACTTGATGAAAAATCGTTGTGGTTTTGATGCATAGGTAAGAACGGTTCTTGCTGGAAGCCGTAGCAGCCGCGTAAAACTTGCAACAAGAAAGTAGAGGACGTATGACGGTGTCCTGGACTAGGGGGTACTCACCACGTCGTCTCCCGATCAGTGGGTCAGGCCGAGGACCCCCATGGCGGTTCACTAATGGGCCATTTCGGATGGCCGATGACATATACGAGGAAGATTCCACAAGACTTGGTGATCAAGACAAGGACTCCTCTCCACCGACGTATTCGACTAGGACTCTTGTTATCCTAGGCCTCCGGTATGTTATATAAGCTGAGGCCAGGCTAGTCAATAGATCATTATGACACTATTCATCATACCCTTAGGCTTTAGACCACAACATATGATCTCAAGGTAGATCAACTCTATACTTGATACTCCATCAATATAAACAAGAGCAGGACGTAGGGTTTGACCTCCATCAAGAGGGCCCAAACCAGGGTAAAACACCGTGTTCATCGTCCCTGTTACCATCGATCCTAAATCCACACCTCGGGACCCCCTACCCCGAGATCTACCGGTTTTGACACTGACAATGGTGCTTTCATTGAGAGTTCCGCTGTGAGATCGACAAAGGATCAATGGCTCGCCTGGAGATCAACTGCGACGTTGGCGTCTTCGTTGCCGGCTCGACTGGTCACCTTTGCTTGGCCAAGGACTGTGGCCTGCCTCCAATCGTCATGTTTGGATGAGGGACTTCATCAAACATCAAATCCTTTCTCTATCATGATCATGGAGGAATCATCCTTGGAGCTCGGGGGCTCAACATCAACATTGCCCTCGGGCGACCGTGCTGTTCTTCTGGGCAGCACACTTGTATCCGCTGCCACCACCTCCTCGAGCATCTCTTTGACGAATCCTTCAGTGGAATTGTGCGGAATTGAGTCTACAACAACTCTGTAAAAATTTCGTCACGTTCCGATTGAGCAATCTCCGCCGATATCCGATATATCGGAGACCTGTCGAGTCTGGATGGGAATCAGGAAGAGTTTAGGGCGTGGTCTCCAGATCCCAGCTCGGAGGTTATTTGTAAGATCCAACCGTTCATCTGATGTGGAATTTCCATATCTACCACCTCTCAAAATTTCAGCTCGACCCAACCGTTCAAACTCCGGGAACCTTCCGATTAGTGCATCAATTTTCGGATATGTTTTCTGCGCGAATACGAATCCGACCTGAGTTCATCTCTCTTCATGAACGAGACATTGGACAACCTTTTGGAAGAATCTCTTTCTAGGGTATTGTGTTTTGTTTCCGAACACATGCTCACATTTTTTTCTCCTTTTCGAAGGTAATCTTCACCGTCATGCTGGTGTCAAACCAGTCCGGCAATATTGCTTCACGGCTGCCGACCTGCACTAGACACGTCGTTGCTTTGTTGAGCCAAGCTCAATTTCTTTGGATCATCATCTCAGCGAGCCGAACAAGCGTTCGGAATCGCAAAGGATAAATCATCACCAACATCGCCACCCCACGGATCACACGGAGCAGGCACACCGGTATCGCCGCATGGTCACTTCATTGAGCCGACATTCGCTGCGTCACAAATTACGACCAACATTGGCATGGCCCCACTATTGCTTCTTCAAGCCGATGTCCATCATGCCGAACTTCTTAAACACCTCGGCTGACACGGCAGCTACAACATCTCCTTACCGACCTGCTCTGTCACCTCGGCTGGACCGGGGGCTTCAACATATCTTCATCAATACTCCGGTGGTTCGGCATCACCTGCCGACCTGCTTCGACTCATCGGCTGACATGGAGGCTTCGACACCTCGGCTGGACCGGGGACTTTGCTATTTCTTCATCAACATACTCCGATGACTTCGGTGTCACTAGCCGACCAGCTTTGTCACGTTAGTTGGACCGGGGGCTTTGCCTCGGCGAGCCAACCTTTGCCAGCATCGCCATGTCGTTGCTTTATCGCCCATCAGGTCATGGGTCTGCGGATCGAGTCTCAATTTTGGGAGTCGCCTTTCTTCGGATTGCTACAACAAATAAACCAGGTGCTATTAATCCCAGTAATTTTTGCTTGTTTGGGTTTATTTTTCCTGAGGAATTACTACTCTGGTTTGTTCCATCATCTGTACACAGGTCTATCAAATGATGGCCACATTAACGACAGTCGCGTGGTGGTTCGGCTTTGCCATGCCTTTACCGCAGCACGCCGACACCCTGCATCGACATTGACTTCGGCGGCAGGCCACATATGTTTAAAATAACTTTTTTGCATAAATTAATTACACGAGGATTTTTATATATTTATATTATTATGATTGGACTACACTATTTTACATGTGTAGGTAATCGACTTCGACTGCGTCACGCGGTCACTTCGGCAAGCCGACGTTGTCGTCCCAATCGGCCTAAATCGGCTCGTGTGATCATCTTGTTAGTCGAATTGCCATATCGCATGTTCGGTTGCCTTGGGACTTCGGCAGCTGAGGGGGCTCTACCTCATCGAGTGTTCGGAACACAGGCCATATTTCATTTATTACTCACTTTGCAAAAATTATTAATCATGCATCCTTTTTAAAAAAAATATTATTATTATTACTATTATCTCTGGCTTGCACTATCTTCTGTGCACAGGTAAATGATCCAGATTGAGCAGCGCTGTCACCTCACTGTATCGACATGCCACGTCACCTCGGCTTGACCGGGGGCTTCATCATCACTTAATTAACCCACGCCGGGTACTTCGGCGTCACACTGCCGGCCTGCATCGGCCGTGCTATGTCGCCACTTCGGAGCGTCAAGCTCTTTGCTTTGCCACCTCGGGACCGGCTTGGGGGCTGGGAGCTCATCTCGCTGTAAGCTCGAACCGCGTCATCAATACCGAGCACATTAACCAGCTAAGTCACTTTCATGCTCAAAAGCTTTTAGTTTTCAATTTTGTTCGGTTCGACCAAGCATTATACTTTTTTGGCAAAAAGTTGTTTGTGAAAAACTTTCTTGTCAAAACTTTGTTTGTGACACACAAATTCAAATACCCCGTTTACTTGGGGGCTTCCTTTACGAAGCCTTTCCTCTTGCATATGATTATACTTGTATGGCTTCGTTCCTTGTTCGTGTATTACGCCACAATATGCACCATGTTGACTTAAGTGTTCCGCAAGCTGGGTTGCCTTCCTCCTGTGTTTACCCCTATGTTCCCGATTGTTCGGCTAGGGAGTAAAGGGGGCACCTCTTCAATTGTCACGATCAGGTCATCCGAGCTCAGACCTCAAACTGGGTGAAGCCGAAAGCTAGCGCTCTTATTGTTTTCAATCATGGTCAGCTCACAACAGAACTCATGAGTACAAAAATCTATTGCACAAGTCTCATAGTAACGATGAGCAACCAAAGAAAGGTATCGATGGGGTACTATTTTCTTCGAAGATGCTTCTTACACTTCGTCGGTAATATAGCATACGTTCCCTAAGCGTGCTTTGTCCGTTACAGCCTTATGGCCTGATTGCCTGTTTATCGGAAGCACCGTCGATATTCTCGACAGGTGGAGTACATAACACTTTTCGGCCCTTGACCGAAGAGGGAGAAGCCGACGGTCGGTTAAGACGTGTTTAAAAGTTCGGGTGAACACAGATATGATATAAGTACTTCGGTACATACAATCATTATACATAAAATTCTTTTACCCAAGTTCACTGGGGGCTCTTAAAATTTATATGAGCCGTTTTATAGTGAATGTGTTTTCTTCTTGGTCATTGCAAAGTCTTTTTCTACCGCTCCTTTTTCGACTCGAGTGCATGGTCAATAGCCGGATAGCCTAGCTTCTCTCTAAAGTCGCTCGAGTTTAGTTCGCTAAACTGGCCTCAGAGAAGCACCCTGCCTTCGGGATAAGGAGCTTGAAGCTATAGGATGACTCGCTTGAAGTCTTGAGATCGGATGTGTCATGTTAAAGCACGACAGAAGCACAATTTTTTCTAAGACCAATTTTCGGATTGGCACCGAACACTTCATTTAGTTCGGACGTCAAATTTTTCCTGAAGTTTTTTGGGTTTTCAAGCCTATGGCACTTTTAAACATTTGTGTGTTTCTAGCATAAGTCTTGCAGTGCAACGCCAGACACCTTTAGAGATTCGGCAAAAACATTCTCGGATATTGCTATATACGCATCGGTTTCGAATTGTGTCTTTGGTCAATAGTTGGGTTGCCCGGCTCCTATGCTTGCCTCCTACGTTCCGCTTTGTTCGGCTAGGTGTGCAAAGGGAGAACCACTGTGATTGTGCTTCCAGCTCGCATGGTTAAGCACCTCAGTGGAGAAAGCCGAAAACTGACTGTCACAATAAGTGTAAATTGGTCAGCGATCTGATGACTATGTTAAATGACGGGCCGTTCATAACATTGGCCGAAGTGTTTACGGCTTGACCTCGGCTGTCGCCGAACACTAACCGGGGGCTCGTAGCTAGCTTCCCCAATTGAAAGCTCCTATGACTAAGTGAAAGTTATAAAGCCCGCATATCTGATTGCCTTGTTTCCGCTAACACAACCGCCTTTGGGCACCAAGACGTCGGCTAAGGGTTGTCTTGTTATTGCGGAAACACCCTGCGTAGTATCTACAAAAGGGTAGAAGCCGACGAGGGGCCACTTTCAAGTGATAAACGGTCGCAATGGAGTCAAAATAAATATATCATCAGCGTTCGTATTTTATATATGAGGGCTACCTTCCATAATCATCATTATAAAGCCATAAATATGCATCAATTTGACTTAAGATTTTGGCCAAGCTGGGTTGCCTGGCTTTGTGCTTACCCCTATGTTCCTAATTGTTCGGCTAGGCGTTAAAGGGAGCACCTCTGTGATTGTTACTACCGGGTCATCCGAGTTAATACCTCAGACTGGGTGAAGCCGAAAGCTAGCGAGCTTAAAGGATATAATTGGTCGGCAACGGTGGATGTGAAAATTTTGGTTCATTAATACCATAGAGTTTGGGAACTTTCCCCGAACTAAATCCTCAATATTTTCCTCCCACATTGATTGGAGGTGTGGTTTCATGATCATGATCAGCATGACAACCCAAAGAAAGGAACCGATAGCGGGATTATTTTCTTTGGAAGATGTTTCATATCTCTCGGCGTACCTTTGTTTATAAAACCGTATGGCCGGATTGCCTTGTTTTCCATAAATCTTTGCCCTTATAATGGCATTATAAAGTAGGACAAACACTTACCGGCTTCTGGCCGAGGAGGTTGAAGCCGATGGTCGGTCAACAAAGTTTTGTACAGTGCGGATCCGAGCATTAATGATGTAAAGTACTTGCATACATAGAATCATTACACATAATTTGTGATTTTACTCTGGATATCGATCCTTAATTCGGTCACCCGTGCCCACATTAAGGCTCGGGGGCTACTGTAACATCCCAAATTTTCAATTTGGAATGTTAGACACTAAATCATCATGCATATCATATTTTCTTGCATTTTGGTTGATCCTAGAAATTTCACGCAACTCAAGGACCTTCGGAGAGAGTTGGAGATTTCGTTATTTTCATATTTGAGAGTTTTCTCGAATTTGAAAAAAAGGATCATTTGATTTATTTATTTTATCTTCAATTATTTTTCCGGTGTCAAAATATATGAGAGAGGGAATAATATGAGTTTCCCAAAATTTAGGAAAAATGAAGATCTAATGAATAAATCAAATTTTGGTTTTCGGTGTTTGTTTGCTTTTTATTTGGATAGGGAAAAATGCACGTTTTCAAAAATTGCATTTTAGGTCTGGAGTAAAGTTCATTTTGTTCGACTCATTTTTAGGAGTCGTGGAAAATTTACTTTAGAAATTTTGGAGCCCGTTTAGATTTTCTTTTCTGTGTTTTTCTGCGCGTGAAACCATTTAAAAAAAATCCAGCAGGCCAGCCGGGCCAAGGCCCAGGCCGGCCACCGCCTCCCCAGCGCAGGCAGCCGGCCGCGCCAGGCCATCGCGCGCGCCAGGCGCCAGAGGCAGGAGCCGCCGCCGCCCCTTTTTGATTCCTAGTAGGACTTTAGTCCTACTCTGTTTCCTCTTTTTCTTTCCTATTCCTACTCTATTTCTTGTCCCCTACCCCAAGAAACCCCCTCCCCTCACCTATATAAATACACCCCAAACCCCCTCTTCTCCTCACAACAATCCCAAGCCCCTCTCCTCCTAAGCCGCAGCAAGCAGCAGCGCGCAGCCCCAAGCCGCCGCCGCCTTAGCCCGCTCCCACACCCGCGCCGCGCCCCAAGCCGCAGCCGCCGCCGCATTACGTCGCCGCGGCCGCCGCCTTACACCGCCGTTCGCCGGAGCCCCTCGCCAAGGTTGCCCCGCGCCGCGTCTCTTTTTCTTCCCCCGGTTCGGTTTTTCTTCTAAACTGTTCTGGTTCTTTTCTAAACCGTTCCGGTTTTCTTTCCGGTTTTTCGTTTCGGTTTTCTTCCGAAACCCTAGATCGGTTTTCCGTTTCTTTTCGGTTTCTTTTCTGAAAAACCCTAGATTGGTTTTCGTTCTTCTTTCGGACCGTTCGTCTTAACAAACGTGATCACCGATCTTGTTCCCGGTTAACGAACGTCCGTTCGTTTAACCGTTCTTCGTTTTCTTTCTCGTCGGATTTATTCTGCGTCTTTTCCGCGATCGCGATCTCAGATCCGATCTTCTTTCTAGTCTTTCTTCTCGCTCGTTTATCGGAATCAGGTGATTCAAGCGCCTGGAGTTTCGTTTCGAAACCGCCGTTCCGTCTAATCAACTTGAACAAGTTTTTTCCCCGGTAAAATTTGACCTAGTTTCAACTTGCTAGAACCGAGTTGTTTTCTTCCGCCGTTTGTTTTTCCGTTTATTTGTTCGGTTCTTTCTTTCTTTGCAACCAGAGTTCTTAATTTGAACTTTCTGGTTCGTTCTCTTGTTCGAGTTTTACCTGTGCATTAGATGAGTACTTATTGTATGCTTGTTGTTTGTCTGCGATAGATCACCCGGATTGTGCCGCTTGTTACTTCGAAACCCTAGGTCTCGCGGATCATCAGCAAGGCAAGTAACACTTTGATCATACCTTCTCTACAACCCAGTTTTATTGCATTAGATCAATCCTCTCACATTGCATGATTAGGATCTAATTAAATTGTGGGATGGGAAGTAGATGAGGTAGTACCTATTACCTGTATTATTATGAAACCTTTGGGAGTTACTTCTACGTTTGCTTATTATGCCATGCTATGCTAGTAGACGTGGATTGGGTGAGTGATATCCATGACAGATGTGAGTTGATAATTTTAATGGTTTATCTAAGGTGGCAACTTAAACACACATCTGGGTGGATTGAGGCACCTGATGTCTATCAGGACTTGCCTGTTTTTTTTTTCGGACCGCCACCCAGGCTCAAAGGGATCATAAGATCTTTCATGCTAGAAACTTCCGTGTGCAGCCACAAGCCATTATGGGCTCTGGCATAGTTGACTAAGTTGTGCGAACTCTTACAGTGGTAGACTAGCAGATGTAGGGGAAGTAGGTGTACCAGTCTACCCACATGTAAGGTGCTAGCGCTTCTGAAAGACTATGTCTCGGTCATCCGTCTTCTCAAACACCATGTAGTGCGAGAAACCAAACGGAGGCGATCGAGTCTTGTGGGGAAAAGTGCGCAAACCTCTGCAGAGTGTACAAACTAATCATGGATTAGCCGTGTCCCCGGTTATGGACAACTTGAGTATCTAGTACTTGAATATCATGTGAATCATGTTACTTCTAATTAATGTTGTTGGGTTTTAATGTACTTTAATTGGGATTGAGAATGCTGTCAACCATTCTCAATGTTTCACAACCACCATGATAGTTAAATAAATTTATTCCTTTGCAGTAGGGAAAAACTGGCTTTACGCAAAACTGTAACCATAGAGCTTTCCACCAGCCATGCATATAGTATAGCTGTTTCATTCCATTACTCTCTATGTGTTACATTGCCAGCATATTCCATGTGCTGACCCGTTTTCGGGCTGCAACTTTCATGTTGCAGACTTTTCAGACGACGAGTAAGGTGCTTTTAGGTCGTGGTTCTATACTCAGTGATGCCGTTGGAGTTGATGGACCCATTTATCTTCCGAGTCTTCCGCTGTTATCATTATTAGATGGCCTTAAGCCATATTTATTGTAATAAGTTCTCTTTGAGACAACGATGTAATAAGTGTGTGATTGCCACTCTGCTATAAATCCTTCGATGTACTGTGTGGTGTCAGCATTACTGATCCAGGGATGACACCTGAGCACAGAGCACTTGATCCATTCGGGTCGGGTCGCCACAGCAACCGGGCTTCGGGCTTATCATTCACTAATATTAAAGGGGCGTATCGATCCCCTGATCTAGTGTTGCCACCCGACCAGTGTCTCGGGGGCTACTGCATTGCCTATTCAATGCAGAAAATTCAAAGTGCTCAGTGTTCGGCTGGATCGAACTATGGGCAAACGCGTCTTCGGACAACAATAAGTATCCTTCGATGTACTGTGTGGTGTCAGCATAATGATCCAGGGATGACACCTGAGCACAGAGCACTTGATCCATTCGGGTCGGGTCGCCACAGAGATGGTATCAGAGCACACGCTGACTGTAGGACACGACCACTAAGTTAAAGCCATAGATCTCCATTCTATTCTCATTTTCTAACTCCTCATCTTTTCTACTCTTTTAGGATGACGCACGCGAAGATTAAGTACGCTCAACCAGATGAAGGCACACCATTTGGATTTCACCTGAAGGAATTCACCAAGTACCTGAACATTAGATTACCAAGCTTCACGGGAACCTTCGACGCTACTCTGCCTGAAGAGGAGCGCTGGAAGATTCAAGCTCACGTTCCGGGAAGGACATTCGCGCCAATCACGAAGCCCATAGATAGTGTTTTCAATGCCACCAACCTGGAGTTTGGGAAAGAGCATGGCAGCTCATATCACCATAGGACGCATTGGAGAAGTTTACCAAGAAGACCTCAAGGACACTATCTACCAGATCTGCGGACGCCGAAATGAACAATGGGAGTTAGTCAGCACCAAGAAGGATAGATCCATTGCATCATTCATCCAGGAGTTAAACCAGCACATTCGACGCCACGAGAACCAGATGTACAATGATATGATAGAGTTGAAGAATGCGAAGGCAAGGATCATCGAGCTAGAAGGAGAACTGAAGTCTACACGCAAGGACTACATGGACGAGATCGTAGCTCTAGCAAGACACAATGGCGATCTTAAGCAGGAGATTGAAGAACTCAAGAGGAAGTTAGCATCCAAAGAGGAAGACGAGTACGTCGCATGTCCGGACAACTACAACATCATCGACGACACCGATTCGGATCCAAGTGAACCCGACTTTGAAGACGAAGCTGGAGCAGATATCATGGAGTCTTCCACCGGTTCAAATTTCTAGATGACCACCAGATAGTAGTAGAATTTCCCCATGTAAACACAATAGTTCGAGCACTTTTGCGATAGTTTTAGACCGTTTGTAAGCCCTTGTTTGATTGAATGAAGTGATTTTGTGTGCATTTGCTCATGTGCATTGGGGTAGTGTTTTCCCTTTAGACCTCACTCTATTCTCAATTCTCGTCTTTTCTAAACCCTCAGATGCCTCCAACCCAAGCTCTTAGGACACCAATGCTAGTAAGCTCGCCAGGAGTGGAGTACATGGCTAGTCAAGGATGTTTTCAAGTGCCATTAAGTATAGGAAGGCATGTTTTCCCAACGGATTTAATTATATTGGAATCCCAAAGCCTGGATGTGATTCTTGGTATGGATTGGCTGTCGATGTATGGAGGAAACATCGATTGCGCCAGTAAGACAATTTTGCTTACCACACCAGAAGGAAGAAGGATCAAGTATGTATCCCGGCATGTGCCAAACAGGACACAAGTAAATTGCCTAACAGGAGTCGTGCAGGAGGAAGTACCAGTGGTAAAGGATTTTCTTGATGTATTTCCTGAGGAATTACCAGGCATGCCACCGGATAGAGACATTGAGTTTCTGATTGAGTTATTGCCAGGTACAGGCCCAATATCGAAGCGACCGTACCGGATGCCAGCAAAGGATTTGGTGGAAATTAAGAATCAGATTAAGGAGTTATTGGATAAAGGTTACATTCGCCCAAGTTCTTCGCCTTGGGGATCACCCGTACTTCTAGTGGAAAAGAAGGATGGATCATTAAGCATGGTTGTAGATTATCGGGGATTGAATGAAGTAACCATCAAGAATAAGTACCCACTGCCAATGATCAACGATCTGTTTGATCGGTTGCAAGGAGCTAAAGTGTTTTCCAAGATCGATTTGCAATCAGGGTACCATCAATTGAAGATTCGGGAGCAGGACATACCTAAGACAGCATTCACCACGAGATATGGACTGTATGAGTATACCGTTATGTCATTTGGATTGACTAACGCACCTGCCTATTTTATGAACCTGATGAACAAAGTGTTTATGGAGTTTTTGGATAAGTTCGTCGTAGTGTTCATTGATGACATCCTGGTTTATTCAAAGAATGAAGAGGAGCATAAGGAACATTTGCGTTTGGTTTTGGAGAAACTAAGGGAACATCAGTTATATGCCAAATTCAGCAAATGTGAGTTTTGGTTGAAGGAAGTTGGATTTCTTGGACATGTTATATCCGGGGAAGGTATAGCAGTTGACCCCACAAAGGTTGAGACCGTAACCGAATGGGAAGCACCAACGACAGTTGGAGAGATCCGGAGTTTTCTTGGACTCGCTTGACACTACCGGAGATTCATTGAGAACTTTTCAAAGATTGCAAAGCCTATGACTGAATTGTTGAAGAAGGATACTAAGTTCAATTGGACTGAGGAGTGTGAGGCTAGTTTCCAGGAATTGAAGAAACGCATGGTTACCTCACCAGTATTGATTTTGCCAGATCAGACCAAGGATTATGAGGTGTATTGCGACGCTTCACGTCGAGGACTTGGAGCAGTGCTTATGCAGGAAGGGAGAGTTGTTTTGTATGCTTCACGACAACTGAAGCCTCATGAGTTGAATTATGCCACGCATGATTTGGAGTTAGCAGCCGTAGTGCATGCATTGAAGACGTGGAGACATTTTCTCATTGGAAATCATTGTGAGGTGTACACGGATCACAAGAGTTTGAAGTACATTTTCACGCAGAAGGAGTTGAACCTTAGACAAAGGAGATGGTTAGAGCTCATCAAGTATTATGACATGAGATTGCATTACCATCCCGGAAAGGCCAATGTGGTGGCCGACGCATTGAGCCGTAAGAGCCATGTCAACACCCTAGTGACGGGAGAAGTACCAAAGGAGTTAGCAGAAAACCTTCGTGAGCTATGTTTGGAAATAGTTCCGAGAGGCTATGTAGCAGCACTAGAGATTCAGTCAACTTTGATGGATAGAATCAGAGAAGCTCAGAAAACTGACAAGGAGATTGCTGCTATAAAAGAGAAAATGAGTAAAGGAAAAGCAAAGGGATTTCGTGAGGATGAGCACGATACCCTATGGTTTGAGGACCGTGTTTATGTGCCCAATGACCCGGAGATCAGGAAGTTGATTTTGCAAGAGGCACATGATTCACCGTATTCGATTCACCCAGGGAATACCAAGATGTATTTGGATTTGAAGGAAACATTCTGGTGGACCGGAATGAAGAAGGATATTGCAGCATATGTAGCAGTTTGTGACGTATGTCAGAGAGTAAAGGCAGAGCATCAGAAGCCAGTAGGATTGTTACAACCATTGCCGATACCCGAATGGAAGTGGGATAAGATAGGCATGGATTTTATCACAGGACTACCCAGGACGAAAGCAGGCTATGACTCGATATGGGTAGTAGTTGATCGTTTGACGAAGGTAGCACATTTTATTCCAGTTAAGACCACTTACACCAGTGCTAAGTTGGTGAAGATATACATGACTAGGATCATTTGTTTGCATGGAGTTCTGAGGAGTATCGTATCAGATAGAGGAACCCAATTTACCTCAAAGTTTTGGAATCAGTTGCATGAAACTTTAGGAACCAGACTAGAGTTCAGCACAGCTTTTCATCCGCAGACAGATGGACAGACCGAGAGAGTCAATCAGATTTTGGAAGATATGCTGAGAGCTTGTGCACTAGATTATGGATCTAGTTGGGACGATAACTTGCCGTATGCGGAGTTTTCTTATAACAACAGTTACCAAACCAGTTTGAAGATGGCACCTTTCGAAGCTTTATACGGAAGGAGGTGTAGGACACCGTTGTCATGGGACGAAGTTGGAGACCGTCAATTCTTTGGACCAGATTTGATTAAGGAGTCTGAACGGAAAGTTAAGTTGATTCGCGATAGGCTCAAGGTAGCCCAATCCAAGCAGAAGAGCTACGCAGATTCAAAACGCAAGGAGACAGTTTACGAAACCGGAGACAGAGTTTATCTCCGAGTATCCCCACTTCAAGGAGTTAAGCGCTTTGGAGTTAAGGGAAAATTAGCACCGCGTTTCGTTGGACCGTATAAGATGTTGCAACGTATGGGAGAAGTCGCTTATAAGTTGGAATTACCAGAGGGACTGTCAGGAGTTCATGACGTATTCCATGTTTCTCAGCTGAAGAAATGTCACGCCGAGATGGCGGAGGTACCGCTAAGAGATACAGTACCGCTTGAAGCGATTTAGTTAAAGGATGACCTAACATATGAGGAGAAGCCATTCAAGATTCTCGATTATGCCAGTAGAGTTACCCGCAGCAAGGTTATCAAGTTTGGCAAAGTTCAGTGGAACCACCACTCAGAGGATGAAGCCACCTGGGAAAGAGAAGAAGATTTGCTCAAGGACCACCCTCACCTATTTTCTAGCCAACCCGAATCTCGAGGGCGAGATTCATCTTAAGGGGGGTAGGTTTGTAACATCCCAAATTTTCAATTTGGAATGTTATACACTAGATCATCATGCATATCATATTTTCTTGCATTTTGGTTGATCCTAGAAATTTCACGCAACTCAAGGACCTTCGGAGAGAGTTGGAGATTTCGTTATTTTCATATTTGAGAGTTTTCTCGAATTTGAAAAAAAGGATCATTTGATTTATTTATTTTATCTTCAATTATTTTTCCGGTGTCAAAATATATGAGAGAGGGAATAATATGAGTTTCCCAAAATTTAGGAAAAATGAAGATCTAATGAATAAATCAAATTTTGGTTTTCGGTGTTTGTTTGCTTTTTATTTGGATAGGGAAAAATGCACGTTTTCAAAAATTGCATTTTAGGTCTGGAGTAAAGTTCATTTTGTTCGACTCATTTTTAGGAGTCGTGGAAAATTTACTTTAGAAATTTTGGAGCCCGTTTAGATTTTCTTTTCTGTGTTTTTCTGCGCGTGAAACCATTTAAAAAAAATCCAGCAGGCCAGCCGGGCCAAGGCCCAGGCCGGCCACCGCCTCCCCAGCGCAGGCAGCCGGCCGCGCCAGGCCATCGCGCGCGCCAGGCGCCAGAGGCAGGAGCCGCCGCCGCCCCTTTTTGATTCCTAGTAGGACTTTAGTCCTACTCTGTTTCCTCTTTTTCTTTCCTATTCCTACTCTATTTCTTGTCCCCTACCCCAAGAAACCCCCTCCCCTCACCTATATAAATACACCCCAAACCCCCTCTTCTCCTCACAACAATCCCAAGCCCCTCTCCTCCTAAGCCGCAGCAAGCAGCAGCGCGCAGCCCCAAGCCGCCGCCGCCTTAGCCCGCTCCCACACCCGCGCCGCGCCCCAAGCCGCAGCCGCCGCCGCATTACGTCGCCGCGGCCGCCGCCTTACACCGCCGTTCGCCGGAGCCCCTCGCCAAGGTTGCCCCGCGCCGCGTCTCTTTTTCTTCCCCCGGTTCGGTTTTTCTTCTAAACTGTTCTGGTTCTTTTCTAAACCGTTCCGGTTTTCTTTCCGGTTTTTCGTTTCGGTTTTCTTCCGAAACCCTAGATCGGTTTTCCGTTTCTTTTCGGTTTCTTTTCTGAAAAACCCTAGATTGGTTTTCGTTCTTCTTTCGGACCGTTCGTCTTAACAAACGTGATCACCGATCTTGTTCCCGGTTAACGAACGTCCGTTCGTTTAACCGTTCTTCGTTTTCTTTCTCGTCGGATTTATTCTGCGTCTTTTCCGCGATCGCGATCTCAGATCCGATCTTCTTTCTAGTCTTTCTTCTCGCTCGTTTATCGGAATCAGGTGATTCAAGCGCCTGGAGTTTCGTTTCGAAACCGCCATTCCGTCTAATCAACTTGAACAAGATTTTGCCCCAGTAAAATTTGACCTAGTTCCAACTTGCTAGAACCGAGTTGTTTTCTTCCGCCGTTTGTTTTCCGCTTCTTTGTTCGGTTCGTTCTTTCTTTGCAACCGGAGTTCTTAAGTTGAACTATCTGGTTCGTTTTCTTGTTCGAGTTTTACCTGTGCATTAGATGAGTACTTATTGTATGCTTGTTGTTTGTCTGCGATAGATCACCCGGATTACACCGCTTGTTACTTCGATTCCCTAGGTCTCGCGGATCATCAGCAAGGCAAGTAACACTTTGATCATACCTTTTCTACAACCCATGTTTTATTGCATTAGATCAATCCTCTCACATTGCATGATTAGGATCTAATTAAATTGTGGGATGGGAAGTAGATGAGGTAGTACCTATTACCTGTATTATTATGAAACCCTTGGGAGTTACTTCTACGTTTGCTTATTATGCCATGCTATGCTAGTAGACGTGGATTGGGTGAGTGATATCCATGACAGATGTGAGTATTGTTAATTAATGGTTTATCTAAGGTGGCAACTTAAACACACATCTGGGTGGATTGAGGCACCTGATGTCTATCAGGACTTGCCTGTTTTTTTTCGGACCGCCACCCAGGCTCAAAGGGATCATAAGATCTTTCATGCTAGAAACTTCCGTGTGCAGCCACAAGCCATTATGGGCTCTGGCATAGTTGACTAAGTTGTGCGAACTCTTACGGGTAGGCTAGCAGATGTAGGGGAAAGTAGGTGTACCAGTCTACCC
This sequence comes from Triticum urartu, assembly GCF_003073215.2. Lineage (NCBI taxonomy): Eukaryota > Viridiplantae > Streptophyta > Magnoliopsida > Poales > Poaceae > Triticum > Triticum urartu. The sequence continues at coordinate 544,058,189 of NC_053025.1, read as the reverse complement.
ACATGTAAGGTGCTAGCGCTTCTGAAAGACTATGTCTCGGTCATCCGTCTTCTCAAACACCATGTAGTGCGAGAAACCAAACGGAGGCGATTGAGTCTTGTGGGGAAAAGTGCGCAAACCTCTGCAGAGTGTACAAACTAATCATGATTAGCCGTGTCCCCGGTTATGGACATCTTGAGTATCTAGTACTTGAATATCATGTGAATCTCATCATGTTACTTCTAATTAATGTTGTTGGGGTTTTAATTGTTCACTTAATTGGGATCGGAATGCTGTCAACCATTCTCGATGTTTCACAACCACCATGATAGTTAAATAAATTTATTCCTTTGCAGTAGGGAAAAACTGGCTTTACGCAAAACTGTAACCATAGAGCTTTCCAACAGCCATATATGCATATAGTATAGCTGTTTCATTCCATTACTCTCTATGTGTTACATTGCCAGCATATTCCATGTGCTGACCCGTTTTCGGGCTGCAACTTTCATGTTGCAGACTTTTCAGACGACGAGTAAGGTGCTTTTAGGTCGTGGTTCTATACTCAGTGATGCCGTTGGAGTTGATGGACCCATTTATCTTCCGAGTCTTCCGCTGTTATCATTATTAGATGGCCTTAAGCCATGTTTATTGTAATAAGTTCTCTTTTGAGACAATGATGTCATAAGTGTGTGATTGCCACTCTGCTATAAATCCTTCGATGTACTGTGTGGTGTCAGCATTACTGATCCAGGGATGACACCTGAGCACAGAGCACTTGATCCATTCGGGTCGGGTCGCCACAGCAACCGGGCTTCGGGCTTATCATTCACTAATATTAAAGGGGCGTATCGATCCCCTGATCTAGTGTTGCCACCCGACCAGTGTCTCGGGGGCTACTGCATTGCCTATTCAATGCAGAAAATTCAAAGTGCTCAGTGTTCGGCTGGATCGAACTATGGGCAAACGCGTCTTCGGACAACAATAAGTACCATCTGGGACTTATACGGCTTCAAGATAATAGGTTACGGCGACTTCTCAAAACCCTCTCTCAAGGGCCCGTCCGCCGATCACTATTACCTCTAAAATATTACACTGCGTTTCTATTCCTATGTATGCTGCCGAGTTAGGAGTTGGTCCTCAGGCCGATTTCACGACCCGAGTCTCAGAAGCTACTAGGATCAACGGTTTCATATTTTCCTTTAGATGCATCTTGGATTTTAGGTCGACAAACACCTTGAGGGCTACTGGTCATACACCTCGTCAGCAAATAAATTTATACGCATCAGAAATAAAATCCGCAAACAATCAGCCCATGACCGAGGAAGACAGATGCTGATAGTAGTGTCACTATCTACAAAGCTAGAATTGTCGCAAAAAGGTTTTCGACAAGTTCAAGGTGTTGACTACGATGAGAGTTTCTCACTCGTATCTATGCTTAAGTCTGTCCGAATCAAGTTAGCTATTGCCGCATTTTATGAAATCTGGCAAGTGGATAAACAAAACTGCATTTCTTAATGGATTTATTAAAGAAGAGTTGTATATGATGCAACCAGAAGGTTTTGTCAATCCTAATGGTACTAAAAAAATATGCAAGCTCCAGCGATCCATCTATGGACTGGTGCAAGCATCTCGGATTTGGAATATACGCTTTGATAAGTTGATCAAAGCATATAGTTTTATGCAGACTTGCGGTGAAGCCTGTATTTGCAAGAAAGTGAGTGGGAGCATTACAGCATTTCTGATAAGTATATGTGAATGACATATTCTTGATCGGAGATAATGTAGAATTATTCTGCAAAGCATAAAGGAATGTTTGAAAGGAGTTTTTCAAATAAAGACCTCGGTGAAGCTGCTTACATATTGAGCATCAAGATCTATAGAGATAGATCAAGACGCTTGATAAGTTTTTCAACGAGTACATACCTTGACAAGATTTTGAAGTAGTTCAAAATGGAACATTCACTACTGGAATCAGCTAGTTTGCCATCTGCCAGTTCTTTGCCGTCCGCTAGCGGACGGCAAAGAAGCTCTTTGCCATCAGCTTCCAAAAAGCAGACGGCAAAGAACTGGCTGATGACAAAGACAAAGTTTGCCATCAGCCAGTTCTTTGCCGTCTGCTAGCGGACGGCAAAGATTCTTTGCCGTCGGCTAGCGGACGGCAAAGAGGGAGGGGCCCCACTGACGAGCTGCAAAAAAAAACCCTGACGGGCCCCCCTATTTGCCGTCCGCTAGCGGAGGGCAAAGAGCAAGGAGGCGGACGGCAAAGGTTGGCGGACGGCAAAGAGGGAGGCCCCACGTAACGTTAACGGGGCCGCGCCCCACACCCTCCTCTCTCTCTCCCACCTCCACCGCCCCGTCGCACCACGCCCCGTCGCCGCCCCCGCGCCCCCCGCCGCCGCCCCAGGCCGCCCCGCCCCGCTCCTCCGTCGCCCCAGGCCGCACCGCCCCCCTCCTCCACCCTGCAGGTGAGGCCTCCTTCTTCCTTTTTTTCTTTTTCCTTTTTTCTGTTTTTTTAGTTTTAGGTTTATGTTTAGTTTAGATTTAGTTTTAGTTTTAGGATTAGTTTTAGTTTTATAGGTTTAGTTTTAGTTTAGTTTTAGGTTTAGATTTAGTTTTTTTCTTTTTCTGTTTTTTTAGTTTTAGTTTTAGGTTTCGTTTAGTTTTAGGAAAGAAGAAAAAGAGAAAAAGAGGAGATCAGGAGAAGAAGAAGAAGAGGAGGAGGAGAAGAAAAAAGAAGAAGAGGAAGAAGAAGAAGAAAAAAGAGGAGAGGAGGAGAAGAAGAAGAGGAAAAAGGAAAGGAGGACGAAGAAGAAGAAAAAAGAGGAGAGGAGGAGAAGAAGAAGAGGAAAAAGGAAAGGAGGAAGAAGAAGAAGAAAAAAGAGGAGAGGAGGAGAAGAAGAAGAGGAAAAAGGAAAGGAGGAAGAAGAAGAAGAACCCCGACCCCGACACCCCAAGCCTGACCCGACACCCCGACCCCGACCCCGACACCCCGACCCCGACCCGACACGGTACCCAGACCCCGACCCGGCACCCCGACACGACACCCCGACCCCGAGACCCCGACCCCGACCCCAGGCCCCCGACCCAGACCCCAGACCCCGACCCCGACACCCCGCCCCCGACCCCGACCCCGACACCCCGACCCTGACCCCGACACCACAGCCTGACCCGACACCCCGACCCCGACACCCCGACCCCCCGAGCCTGACCCGACACCCCGACCCCGAGCCTGACCCGACACCCTGACCCCGACACCACACCCCGACCCCGAAACAACACCCCGACACCGACACGGCACTACCCCGACATCCGACACGACACCCCGACCCCCCGACCCCGAAACAGCACCCCGACCCCGACACGGCACCCCGACACCGACAGGACACCCCGACCACCGACACCTCCCGTAAAGGTGTTCTTTGGCCTTCAGAGGCCGACGGGGTCATATATTTGTGAATTATTAGTTAGGTCATATATTTTTCGATTTTGTTATGAAAAAAATCATATATAATTGTGTTGATCGTGTAGTTTTAAATGTGCAGTTGTTTCATCGCTGCGAGGTTTGGTGTTCGACGACCTCGCCATGCGTTTGACGAGCTCTGCCCCTTCGTTCGTGGGTGAGCACAAATGACAAGTCCTCCTCCCCCATTAATTATTTGATCTATTCTGATGAAACTTGATAGCTAGCTATGTATGTGTCTTGAATCATCAGTATGCGTAACCAATATGTGTCTCCCGTTCGAAAGCATCATAGTTATAAATATGCATGCATTTGCATATATATAACCTTGATTCTTTCGAATTGTCCAACGCTATCCATGGACAGCCCGAGTATGTGTAGATTGGGTTCGTTTTCCCATATGCTTTGCTCCGGATCCGACGCATATATTTCGTCAGTGCCTCCCCTGTTGTTCTCCGGGTACACATCCTCTCTGTTTATTGCAGAGACGTGTATCAGGAGAACAGCGGGGAGGTGCTGCCGAAATTTTGCGTCGGATCCGGAGCATAGCATGGGAAAATAAACCCAATCTACACATACACGGGTGGGATTAGGACCTATCATTACCTATTAGAGTGTAGGTTGCATGGACGTAATAAAATTGACAAAGTAGATCAACTGATGAATATATACATGGTGAATTACATATATAATTGTTGTGTGTCCAGTAGCTCTGAAAGTCAAGATGAGTGACAGTGCTTGGATGTACACCGGTCACACTGGTCAGAACAAATGGAGTGCTGGATGGTTCACAAAAACTAAGGGGTTTGTGCAAGCCGCATTTGCAAATGGCCAAAAGAAAACCTGGTGCCCCTGTTTCCGGTGCGGCAATTGGGAAAAGAAGACAGAGGCTGAAATGGGCAAACACCTGCAGAAGAGTGGTTTTACGCCCGATTATACGGTGTGGACATTTCATGGTGAGTCTGCCCAACGTGACCGAGCTGAGGTGGATCATCGTTGCACCGACGAGCATGGTACCGGGATGGAAAACATGGTGCAAGGCTATGATGATGCTCGGGATTCGGACGAGGAGATGGAGGAATCTGCAAAGGCCTTCAAAGAAATGTTGGAGTCTTCGAAACGTCCGCTCCACGAGCACACTGAGCTTTGTCAGTTGGATGCCATCTCACAAGTAATGGCTCTGAAGGCTCAGTTCAACTTGGGCAGAGAATGCTATGACGCAATTATGACAATATTTGGACGCTTTCTACCCAAAGGCCATGTAATGCCTGCAAACCTGTACCAGTCGGACAAAATCCTCCGTGCACTGAAGATGCCCTATGAGAAGATACATGCCTGTGAGAAAGGATGTGCCTTATTTAGGCTTGACTATGCGGACTTGAACTATTGTCCCATTTGCAAGTCTTCCAGGTATATTGTGGTAGACAACGGTATGGGTGAGAAGACACAGACCAAAATCCCCGTTACTGTTCTTCGGTATATGCTAATCGTACCAAGACTTCAACGTCTTTTCATGGTCGAAGAGACGGCCAGACAGATGACATGGCACAAAACAGGCAAAAGAACCAAACTAGATGCAGATGGGAATCTGATGATGGTACACACATCGGATGGTGTTGCGTGGAAAATTTTTGATGAATTACATGCTGACAAAGCGGCAGATCCAAGGCATCCTCGAGTCGGCATCAGCACGGATGGGTTCAGTGTGTTTGGTATGACGGCAGCCCAATACAGTTGTTGGCCCGTATTTGTCTTTCCACTCAATCTCCCCCCCGGACAGATTATGCAAAGAAAGAACATTTTCCTGACGTTGATAATTCCAGGACCCAACTATCCGGGCAAAAATATGAATGTGTACATGCAGCCGCTTAAGGACGAATTGCAAGAAGCCTGGGATAATGGGTTCAAGACATACGACGCCTTTAGCAAACGGAACTTCATAATGCGTGTCTGGTACATGTACTCGACGCATGACTTGCCGGCGTATGCACTATTCGTTGGCTGGTGTGTGCATGGAAGGTTCCCGTGCCCCACATGCAAGGCAGCTCTTGAGTTTCGTTGGCTTCAGGCCGGTCGCAAGTTTTCTTGCTTTGACATGCATAGACAGTTCCTGGATCCTCGCCATAAGTTCAGGAAAGACAAGAAGAACTTCATCAGGGGTAGAGTTGTCAAAAACTCTGCACCACCTGCATTGACAGGCCAACAGACCCTGGATCAGTTAAACGCTCTCGAGCCAGATCCACAACGTCCAGGGTACTTCAAGGGGTATAATACTAAGCATGCGTGGACTCACAAAACGTGCTTATGGGATCTGCCTTACTTCAAAGACCTCCTTTGCCCACACAACATCGACGTGATGCACACTGAGAAGAATATCGCCGAGGCACTTTTTGCTACATTGTTCGGCATAGATGGGAAGTCAAAGGATAATACTAAGGCTAGAGTCGATCTGGAGGCGCTATGTGATAGGCCGTTACAAAACATGAAAGAACCGAAAGGAAAGCAGAACTGGACGAAGCCAAAGGCATGGTTCAATCTTGGAAGGCCAGCTATGAGGGAAATTCTCTTGTGGGTGCAACAGCAGTTGATGTTCCCCGATGGGTATGCAGCGAATCTAAAGAGGGGAGCAAATCTTGATAAACTGAAGATATTTGGTCTCAAGAGTCATGATTGGCACATATGGATTGAGCGGGTAATGCCGGTGATGTTGCGTGGCTTCATCCCTGAGGATGAATGGCTAGTACTGGCAGAACTCAGCTATTTCTTCCGTGTTCTTTGTGCGAAAGAACTATCGCCTGGCATGCTAGAAGAAATGGAAGAGTTGGCGCCGGAGTTGATCTGCAAGTTAGAGAAGATCTTTCCACCGGGCTTTTTTAATCCAATGCAGCATTTGATTTTGCATCTCCCGACCGAGGCAAGATTGGGGGGGCCCGTGCAAAATCATTGGTGCTACCCAACTGAGAGGATGCAGAAGACGCTTTGAGAAAAATGTAAAAATAAACGTAGAATTGAAGCATCGATGGCTGAGGCATTCATCACAGAGGAGGCGGCAAACTTCGTAACAGCGCACTACGAAGCCAAAAATCGTCATTTGCATAATCCGAAGCCTCGGTACAATGCTGACGAGCCTAAAAAGGGTGGATCCAACCTCAGCCTATTCAAAGGGAATCTCGCACCAGCTAGTGTTTCACATCCAGTATCTTTGGATAACAAAGAATGGCGGACCATTTCGTTGTATATATTCAACAACCTGATAGAAGTGCGGCCATACATCGAGTAAGTTCTCGGTACATTGTTTCACAACTTCTATTTCCTTTGAACTACTCTTATTCCTGGATATGTCATACAGTCGATACGTCACCATATTCTCGTATGGAGCGGAGATCCAAAAGGATTCCGTCGAAGAGTATGAGCTTCTCGCAAAGCAAGGAGGTGGCTATCCCGGTTTCATCTCTTGGTTCAAACAAACGGTAATTTCTATTAGACAATTTCATATCATTCGCTAATTTGTGCATAATGCAACAATCCTTTCATATTAAACTTGTAGGCTAATTCAGAGTCTATGGACGCCGAATTGAGACAAGTCGCTAATGGTTTTGACTATAAGGTCCGTTCATTTGACAAGTACGACATCAACGGGTATCGCTTTCGTACCTATGGCAAAGAGCTATCTATGGCCGACCGAAAGTCAACAAATTGTTGTGTATCTGCTATCGGCGAAGGAGGTACCGAGTATTATGGGAGAGTTGAAGCAATTTATGAACTTCTGTTCTATGGTGAAAATCCACCGAATGTCGTAGTCTTCAAATGTTATTGGTTTCAGCCGAAGGAGACTAGAAGGACTCATGAACATGTAGGGCTAGTTGAAATCAACCAAAGCACTCATTTAGATGTTCCTGATGTCTATATTATGGCTCAACAGGTGACCCAAGTATTCTATCTACCGTGGGCCTGCCAAACTAATCCAAATCTAAAAGGTTGGGATGTCGTTTATGAAGTGCCGCCACGTGCTAGACTTTCTCCCCCAAAGGAAGAGGATTATGAACCTCACATTAACCCAGACACATATGAAGGAGAATTCTTCCAAGAGACACGTCTTTCCAAAAAGCGTTTCAAGAACCGCTATACTTCACCCCAAAACATTGAAGTAGACAGCGACAATGAATCCGACATCACCCCAGAGGAGGAACAAGAAGAGCCGGAACAAGAAGAGGTTACTGCTGCAGATGACCTGTCAATGCTTGACCGATTACGTCAAGGTGGCCTTGCACATGTTGATGCCAATGAACCCTATGAGCCCGTCATTGATTATAGTGATGATGATGATTATGCATTTATTGATGATACTGATCGAGATTATTAATAGTGTCAGGTATTACATTTTTTTATGTTGTACTTGATGATGATACACTTAAGTGATACACATATTATTATTCATGTCGGTCTTTTTTTATGTTGTACTAATTTCATTTACTGTTTGTCATGGCAGGTGTTGAAAGATGGTGGGCGCTGGTCGGGAGCGTGGTCTGAGGTCTTCCATTCTAGACGCACCTCTCCACCGAGCGTTGCTAGACAGTATGGCCACACCGCCGGGCCCTTCTTCGTCGACCGTGGTGCCCAGCAGGGGACGAGCTCGAGGTAGGAAGAGAGGGGGTGGGGCACGTGGTCGTGGGAGAGGAGGTAGGGCTACGGCGCCTTCCTCGCCGCCACCCCCGGTTGTTTCACCCGAGCACGTGACTGCTAGGGTGGACTCGTCCGAGGAGGAGGCTACACGGACTCCGGTCCACGAGCCTCCGGTCCACGGGTCTTGGGCCCACAAGCCTCGGGTCGACTGGCCTTCGGCCCACGAGAGTTCGGCCCACGTGACCCCGAAGGAGCACACGTCCGGATGGGGTACCTGGCCGGATCAGCCCGAGGAGCCGAGTGGCCATGCTGATGATGGTGGGGAGCCGACTGATCTTGAGGAGGAGGGGGGCACCGTCTACCAGCGTGGTGCTACACGGCTCCCGTCCGTGCCGGTGACCCGCGAGCAGAGGTGGTTGATTTTCCCTGATGGGGAGAGGTACGTAAGTGCATTTAATATTTTTGTAACTTGTGCATTCACGTTTTTTCAAATAACTAATGCGTTGGCCTTGTCATGCTGCAGGGGTTGGGACCACCATCATAGTGTCCGCCGGCCCAACTCCGTCCTTGGAGTTCTTTGCCGGCAAAACTTCCCGGGGTTTATCACGTTGCCTGGTGAGGGTCGGCTTCCAGAGCTTGGATTGAGCTGGGAGCACTACGTGGCTGCCCCGGCCCCGCCGGATGAGATTATCGACGGTGTCGTGTGCGACACGAGGGCAGACATGGTGATCAGAAAGTTTTGGGTAATTTCTCCTTTACACATTTAAAAATCTTCAACTAGCTAGTTATTAATTGTACTAATCAATATTTTCTCATTTGATTGCAGACATTCTACAGGTGTGAGGAGGGATACGAGGAGGACGCGGCACATGTTATCGAGAATGTCTGCAAGCGCCTACTCCAGAACTTACGGCACGAGGCTCGGGTGCAGGCTGTTCGAGACTACTACGCCTTGCGTGGTATCAAGAAGACCAAGCCGGCGTGCCGTGATAAGTTCCTGAGTAAGGAGCAGTACATGAAGGTAATTCTTAAGGCCTTCTCTACTTAAGTTCCTTCATTTAGTAATCCTTAGCCGTAGTGCTCAAGTTTCTATTTGCTAACTTAGGCGCCTCCGAGATGGTGTGCGGATCGGATGGATTGTTGGGAGGTGTTGGTCGGTGAGTGGTGCTCTCCACAATGGCTAGCCCTCCACAACGAGGCCAAGGACAAACGTGCCCAAATGGAAGGTGTGCCACACCATCAAGGCAGCTCCAACTTATATCAGTTCGGGCGCAACTGGGTATGTGGTTTGGTTCATGATTCATGCAATTCATTCATCATGCTAGCTTGAGCCCTTTAATTACTAATTTTCATTGTTTCTCTCTTTCAGGCACGCTACAATAAGGCGGATAAGGTGCCAGAGGTGTACGACCTGTATGCCATGGCCCACACTGCCTCTTTCAAGAAAGTCAAGGCTTTCTCTCAGTCTGACCTCGATGATGCAAACAACTTCACCAACATCTCCTCCCACAACAAGCTCGTGAGATATAGAGATGAGGGGAAGGCGAGGAAAGGGGAGGACTTTAACCATGAGCCAGGGTCCCATTGATCCAGAGCTGTTGATGATATCTGGTGGCGGGAGGTCCCATGGCTCCATAGCCATTGGAGATGGACTTATCCGTTGTCCTAGCACTCTCCCGGAGATCAAGGCGCGCCAGTCGAGCTCCGCTCCTGAGATAAGGCCTCGTGAACGGCCAGTGCAACTCGCCATCAAGGTTAGTGATACGTACTCAGTTATCTTTCTCCATTACATTCTGTGCGCTTCCATCAATGATTACAAATGGTCATGTGAGTGGTGTTGCAGGCTGCTATACAGAGTGAGAGAGATAGAACGGAGAAACTTCTGGCGGAGGCGGCGGAGAGGCAGCGGGAGTTGGAGGAGAGGACCACAAAGATGATGGAGGAGGAGAGGGCACGGAATGACATGCAGGCAAGGGCCATGTACGAGCTCCTTGTGGAAAGTTTCTTCTGCAGATAAGCCAAAACATTCATGTAGTGTTTGTCTCATTACTAACTAGTATGACTGAGTCGTCAAAACCAAATGTGCAGTCTGTGTGCGAGAAGACAGGTCAGACAGCTCCGCCGATGCCAGTGATTGCTCCTGGGACCACGGTAAGTTTTATTGAATGGACATTACTTGCTAGTCTTAACATTTGAGTGTCATCATGCTAACAAGACATTGGAAATGATCTTTGGTGCAGCGTAACTCCAGACAAGCATCGCACGATCCTTCTCCAGCTACCGACACGAGCCACCCCGCTCCTACACCTCCTACATCTTGGTAAGTTTATCTAGTGTTTTGCTTAACACATGCATAAAGACCTAGACTTAGCTTTATTTCCTCCAATGCTTACCATAATGACCTAGACTTAGCTTCTTCACCTCCAAAATGACTTAATAAGCTTACTGACCTCCAAAACCATCCATTTTAACTAAGTTAGCTCTAAAACGATCTGTACTTAGCTTACTTATGTCAAAAATTGCATAATTAGCTTAGTTAGCTTATAGACGATCCATTTTACCTAAGTTAGCTCTAAAATGACCCATTTTACCTAGGTTAGCTTATAAATGATCCAGTTCATCCAAGTTAGCTCAAAAATGACCCATTTTACCTAGATTAGCTCCTAAATGATCCATTTTACCTACGTTAGCTTTAAAATGACCCATTTCACCTAGGTTAACTCCAAAATGACCAATCTTACCTAGGTTATCTCATAAACGATCCATTTCAACTAATTTAGCTCATAAACGATCCATTTCACCTAGGTTACCTAAAAAACGATCCATTTCACCTAAATTAGCTCTTAAATGATCCATTTCACCTAAGTTAGCTCAAAAAGATCCATTTCAACTAAATTAGCTCATAAATGATCCATTTCACCTAAGTTAGCTCAAAAACGATCCATTTCAACTATAGACATGAGTTGTCATTTGATTAACGGGATCACATCATTAGGAGAATGATGTGATTGACTTGACCCATTCCGTTAGCTTAGCACTTGATCGTTTAGTTTGTTGCTATTGCTTTCTTCATGACTTATACATGTTTCTATGACTATGAGATTATGCAACTCCTGTTTACCAGAGGAACACTTTGTGTGCTACCAAACGTCACAACGTAACTGAGTGATTATAAAGGTGCTTTACAGGTGTCTCCGAAGGTACTTGTTGGGTTGGCGTACTTCGAGATTACGATTTGTCACTCCGATTGTCGGAGAGGTATCTCTAGGCCCTCTCGGTAATGCACATCACCTAAGACTTGCAAGCATTGCAACTAATGAGTTAGTTGCGAGATGATGTATTACGAAACGAGTAAAGAGACTTGCCGGTAACGATATTGATCTAGGTATTGAGATGCCGACGATGGAATCTCGGGCAAGTAACATACCGATGACAAAGGGAACAACGTATGTTGTTATGCGGTCTGACCGATAAAGATCTTTGTAGAATATGTAGGAGCCAATATGAGCATCCAGGTTCCGCTATTGGTTATTGACCGGAGATGTGTCTCGGTCATTTCTACATAGTTCTCGAACCCGTAGGGTCCGCACGCTTAATGCTACGATGACATTTATATTATGAGTTTATATGTTTTGATGTACCGAAGGAGTTCAGAGTCCCGGATGAGATCGGGGACATGACGAGGAGTCTCGAAATGGTCGAGACGTAAAGATATATATATTGGACGACTATATTCGGACTTCAGAAAGGTTCCGAATGATTCGGGTATTTTTCGGAGTACCGGAGAGTTACGGGAATTCGCCGGGGAGTATATGGGCCTTATTGGGCCATACGGGAATAGAGGAGATAGGCCAAAAGGAAGGAGGCATGCGCCCCCCCTCTGGTCCGAATTGGACAAGGGGTGCAGCCCCCTTTTCCTTCACCCTCTCCTCCTCTTTCCTTCACTCCTACTCCAACAAGGAAAGGAGGAGTCCTACTCCCGGTGGGAGTAGGACTCCCCCCTTGGCGCGCCCTCCTCCTAGGCCGGCCGCCTCCCCAATTGCTCCTATATATACAGGGGCAGGGGGCACCTCTAGACACACAAGTTGATCAAGTTGATCGTCTCTTAGCCGTGTGCGGTGCCCCCCTCCACCATAGTCCACCTTGATAATACTGTAGCGGTGCTTAGGCGAAGCCCTGCGTCGGTAGAACATCAACATCGTCACCACGCCGTCGTGATGACGAAACTCGCCCTCAACCCTCGGCTGGATCGGAGTTAGAGGGACGTCATCGGGCTGAACGTGTGCTGAACTCGGAGGTGCCGTGCGTTCGGTACTTGATCGGTCGGATCGTGAAGACGTACGACTACATCAACCGCGTTGTGCTAACGCTTCCGTTTTCGGTCTACGAGGGTACGTGGACAACACTCTCCCCTCGTTGCTATGCATCACCATGATCTTGCGTGTGCATAGGAATTTTTTTTGAAATTACTACGTTCCCCAACAGTGGCATTCGAGACTGGTTTTATGCGTAGATGTCATATGCACGAGTAGAACACACGTGAGTTGTGGGCGATATAAGTCATACTGCTTACCAGCATGTCATACTTTGGTTCGGCGGTATTGTTGGATGAAGCGGCCCAGACCGACATTACACGTACGCTTACGCGAGACTGGTTCTACCGACGTGCTTTGCACACAGGTGGCTGGCGGGTGTCAGTTTCTCCAATTTTAGTTGAACCGAGTGTGGCTACGCCCGGTCCTTGCGAAGGTTAAAACAGCACCAACTTGACAAACTATCGTTGTGGTTTTGATGCGTAGGTAAGAACGGTTCTTGCTAAGCCCGTAGCAGCCACGTAAAACTTGCAACAACAAAGTAGAGGATGTCTAACTTGTTTTTGCAGGGCATGTTGTGATGTGATATGGTCAAGACATGATGCTAAATTTTATTGTATGAAATGATCATGTTTTGTAACAGAGTTATCGGCAACTAGCATGAGCCATATGGTTGTCGCTTTATTGTATGCAATGCAATCGCCCTGTAATGCTTTACTTTATCACTAAGCGGCAGCGATAGTCGTAGAAGCATAAGATTGGCGAGACGACGATGATGCTACGATGGAGATCAAGGTGTCATGCCAGTGACGATGGTGATCATGATGGTGCTTCGGAGATGGAGATCACAAGCACAAGATGATGATGGCCATATCATATCACTTATATTGATTGCATGTGATGTTTATCTTTTATGCATATTATCTTGCTTTGATTGACGGTATCTTCATAAGATGATCTCTCACTAAATTTCAAGATAAAAGTGTTCTCCCTGAGTATGCACCGTTGCCAAAGTTCGTTGTGCCCAGACACCACGTGATGATCGGGTGTGATAAGCTCTACGTCCATCTACAACGGGTGCAAGCCAGTTTTGCACACGCAGAATACTCGGGTTAAACTTGACGAGCCTAGCATATGCAGATATGGCCTCGGAACACTGAGACCGAAAGGTTGAGCGTGAATCATATAGTAGATATGATCAACATATTGATCTTCACCATTGAAAGCTACTCCATTTCACGTGATGATCGGTTATGGTTTAGTTGATTTGGATCACGTGATCACTTAGAAGATTAGAGGGATGTCTTTCTAAGTGGGAGTTCTTAAGTAATATGATTAATTGAACTTTAATTTATCGTGAACTTAGTCCTGGTAGTATTAGCATATCTATGTTGTAGATCAATAGCTCGCGTTATTGCTTCCCTATGTTTTATATGTGTTCCTAGAGAAAACTAAGTTGAAAGATGATAGTAGCAATGATGTGGACTGGGTCCGTGATCTGAGGTTTATCCTCATTGCTGCACAGAAGAATTATGTCCTTGATGCACTGCTAGGTGACTGACCTATTGCAGGAGCAGATGCAGACGTTATGAACGTTTGGCTAGCTCAATATGATGACTACTTGATAGTTTAGTGCACCATGCTTAACAGCTTAGAATCGGGATTTCAAAGACGTTTTGAACGTCATGGACCATATGAGATGTTCCAGGAGTTGAAGTTAATATTTCAAGCAAATACCCGAGTTGAGAGATATGAAGTCTCCAACAAGTTCTATAGCTAAGAGATGGAGGAGAATAGCTCAAGCAGTGAGCATGTGCTCAGATTGTCTGGGTACTACAATCGCCTGAATCAAGTGGGAGTTAATCTTCCAGATAAGATTTTGATTGACAGAATTCTCTAGTCACCATCACCAAGTTAGTAGAACTTCATGATGAACTATGATATGCAAGGGATAACAGAAACTATTCCCAAGCTCTTCGTAATGCTGAAATCAACGAAGGTAGAAATCAAGAAAAATATAAAGTGTTGATGGTAGACAAGACCAGTAGTTTCAAGAAAAAGGGCAAAGGGAAGAAGGGGAACTTCATGAAGAACGGCAAGAAAGTTGCTGCTCAAGTGAAGAAGCCCAAGTCTGGTCCTAAGCCTGAGACTAAGTGCTTCTACTGCAAAGGGACTGGTCACTAGAAGCGGAACTGCCCCAAGTATTTGGCGGACAAGAAGGATGGCAAAGTGAACAAAGGTATATTTGATATACGGATTATTGATGTGTATTTTGCAACCCCCCGGTATTTGATACTGGTTCAGCGGCTAAGAGTAGTAACTCGAAATGGGAGTTGCGAAATGAACAGAGACTAGTTAAGGGTGAAGTGATGATGTGTGTTGGAAGTGGTTCCAAGATTGATATGATCATCATCACACACTCGCAATACTTTCGGGATTAGTGTTGAACCTAAATAAGTGTTATTTGGTGTTTGCATTGAGCTTGAATATGATATCATGTTTATTGCAATACGGTTATTCATTTAAGTAAGAGAATAAATTGTTGTTCTGTTTAATATATGGTTACACACCCAATGAAAATAGTTCGTTGGATCTCGATCGTAGTGATACACATATTCATCATATTGAAACTAAAAGATGCAAAGTTAATAATGATAGTGCAACTTATTTGTGGCACTGCCGTTTAGGTCATATTGGTGTAAAGCGCATGAAGAAACTCCATGCTGATGGACTTTTGGAATCACTTGATGCTTGCGAACCATGCCTCATGGGCAAGATGACCAAGACTCCGTTCTCCGGAACAATGCAGCAAGCAACAGATTTGTTGGAAATCATGCATACTGATGTATGTGGTCCGATGAATATTGAAGCTCGCGGCAGGTATCATTATTTTCTGATCTTCACAGATGATTTGAGCAGATATGAGTATATCTACTTGATGAAACACAAGTCTGAAACATTTGAAAAGTTCAAAGAATTTCAGAGTGAAGTGGAGAATCATCGTAACAAAATAAAAGTTTCTATGATATGATCGCAGAAGTAAAATATTTGAGTTACGAGTTCGGCCTTCAGTTAAAACAATATGAAATAGTTTCACTACTCACACCACCTGGAACACCACAGTGTAATGGTGTGTCCGAACATCGTAACCGTGCTTTATTAGATATGGTGCGATCTATGACGTCTCTTACTCATTTACCGCTATTGTTTTGGGGTTATGCATTAGAGACAGCTACATTCACGTTAAATAGGGCACCATCTAAATCCGTTGAGACGACACTGTATGAACTATGGTTTGGCAAGAAACCTAAGCTGTCATTTCTTAAAGTTTGAGGTTGCAATGCTTATGTGAAAAAGTTTCAACCTGATAAGCTCAAACCCAGATCGGAGAAGTGTGTCTTCATAGGATACCCAAAAGAAAATGTTGGGTACACCTTCTATCATAGATCCGAAGGCAAGATATTCGTTGATGAGAATGGATCCTTTCTAGAGAAGGAGTTTCTCTCGAAAGAAGTGGGTAGGAGGAAAGTAGAACTTGATGAGGTAACTGTACCTACTCCCTTATTGGAAAGTAGTTCATCACAGAAATTTGTTCCTGTGACTACTACACCAATTAGTGAGGAAGCTAATGATGATGATCATGTAACTTCAGATCAAGTTACTACCAAACCTCGTAGGTAAACCAGAGTGATATCCGAACTAGAGTGGTACGGTAATCCTATTCTAGAGGTCATGTTACTTGACCATGATGAGCCTATGAACTATGAGGAAGCAATGATGAGCCCAGATTCCGCGAAATGGCTTGAGGCCATGAAATCTGAGATGAGATCCATGTATGAGAACAAAGTATGGACTTTGATTGACTTGCCCATTGATCGGCGAGCCATTGATATTAAATGGATCTTCAAGAGGAAGACGGACGCTGATAGTAGTGTCACTATCTACAAAGCTAGAATTGTCGCAAAAAGGTTTTCGACAAGTTCAAGGTGTTGACTATGATGAGAGTTTCTCACTCGTATCTATGCTTAAGTCTGTCCGAATCATGTTAGCAATTGCCGCATTTTATGAAATCTGGCAAGTGGATAAACAAAACTGCATTCCTTAATGGATTTATTAAAGAAGAGTTGTATATGATGCAACCAGAAGGTTTTGTCAATCCTAAAGGTACTAACAAAATATGCAAGCTCCAGTGATCCATCTATGGACTGGTGCAAGCATCTTGGAGTTGGAATATACGCTTTGATAAGTTGATCAAAGCATATAGTTTTATACAGACTTGCGGTGAAGCCTATATTTACAAGAAAGTGAGTGGGAGCATTACAGCATTTCTGATAAGTATATGTGAATGACATATTATTGATCGGAGATAATGTAGAATTATTCTGCAAAGCATAAAGGAATGTTTGAAAGGAGTTTTTCAAAGAAAGACCTCGGTGAAGCTGCTTACATATTGAGCATCAAGATCTATAGAGATAGATCAAGACACTTGATAAGTTTTTCAACGAGTACATACCTTGACAAGATTTTGAAGTAGTTCAAAATGGAACAGTCAAAAAGGAGTTCTTACCTGTGTTACAAGGTGTGAAGTTGAGTAAGACTCAAAACCCGACCACGGCAGAAGATAGAGAGAGAATGAAAGTCATTCCCTATGCCTCAGCCATAGGTTCTATAAAGTACGGCATGCTATGTACCAGACCTATTGTATACCCTGCCCTGAGTTTGGCAAGGGAGTACAATAGTGATCTAGGAGTAGATCACTGGACATTGGTCAAAATTATCCTTAGTGGAATAAGGATATGTTTCTCGATTATGGAGGTGACAAAAGGTTCGTCGTAAAGGGTTACGTCGATGCAAGTTTTGACACTGATCCAGATGACTCTAAGTCTCAATCTGGATACATATTGAAAGTGGGAGCAATTAGCTAGAGTAGCTCCGTGCGGAGCATTGTTGACATAGAAATTTGCAAAATACGTACGGATATGAATGTGGCAGACCCGTTGACTAAACTTCTCTCACAAGAAAAACATGATCACACCTTAGTACTCTTTGGGTGTTAATCAAATAGCGATGTGAACTAGATTATTGACTCTAGTAAACCCTATGGGTGTTGGTCACATGTCAATGTGAACTATGGGTGTTAATCACATGGTGATGTGAATTATTGGTATTAAATCACATGGCGATGTGTACTAGATTATTGACTCTAGTGCAAGTGGGAGACTGAAGGAAATATGCCCTAGAGGCAATAATAAAGTTATTGTTTATTTCCTTATATCATGATGAATGTTTATTATTCATGCTAGAATTGTATTAACCGGAAACATAATACATGTGTGAATACATAGACAAACAGAGTGTCACTAGTATGCCTCTACTTGACTAGCTCGTTGATAAAAGATGGTTATGTTTCCTAACCATACGCATGAGTTGTCATTTGATTAACGAGATCACATCATTAGGAGAATGATGTGATTGACTTGACCAATTCTGTTAGCTTAGCACTTGATCGTTTAGTTTGTTGCTATTGCTTTCTTCATGACTTATACATGTTCCTATGACTATGAGATTATGCAACTCCCGTTTACCGGAGGAACACTTTGTGTGCTACCAAACATCACAACGTAACTGGGTGATTATAAAGGTGCTCTACAGGTGTCTCCGAAGGTACTTGTTGGGTTGGCGTATTTCAAGATTAGGATTTGTCACGCCGATTGTCGGAGAGGTATCTCTGGGCCCTCTCGGTAATGCACATCACCTAAGCCTTGTAAGCATTGCAACTAATGAGTTAGTTGCGAGATGATGTATTACGGAATAAGTAAAGAGACTTGCCGGTAACGAGATTGAACTAGGTATTGAGATACCGACGATCGAATCTCGGGCAAATAACATACCGATGACAAAGGGAACAACGTACGTTGTTATGCGATCTGACCGATAAAGATCTTCGTAGAATATGTAGGAGCCAATATGAGCATCCAGGTTCCACTATTGGTTATTGACCGGAGACGTGTCTCGGTCATGTCTACATAGTTCTCGAACCCGTAGGGTCCGCACGCTTAACGCTACGATGACAGTTATATTATGAGTTTATATGTTTTGATGTACCGAAGGAGTTCAGAGTCCCGGATGAGATCGGGGACATGACGAGGAGTCTCGAAATGGTCGAGACGTAAAGATCGATATATTGGACGACTATATTCGGACTTCGGAAAGGTTCCGAGTGATTCGGGTATTTTTCGGAGTACCGGAGAGTTACGGGAATTCGCCGGGGAGTATATGGGCCTTATTGGGCCATACGGGAATAGAGGAGATAGGCCAAAAGGAAGGAGGCCTGCGCCCCGCCTCTGGTCCGAATTGGACAAGGGGTGCAGCCCCCTTTTCCTTCTCCCTCTCCTCCTCTTTCCTTCACTCCTACTCCAACAAGGAAAGGAGGAGTCCTACTCCTGGTGGGAGTAGGACTCCCCCCTTGGCGCGCCCTCCTCCTAGGCCGGCCGCCTCCCCCCTTGCTCCTTTATATATAGGGGCAGGGGGGCACCTCTAGACACACAAGTTGATCAAGTTGATCGTCTCTTAGCCGTGTGCGGTGCCCCCCTCCACCATAGTCCACCTCGATAATACTGGAGCGGTGCTTAGGCGAATCCCTGCGTCGGTAGAACATCAACATCGTCACCATGCCGTCGTGCTGACGAAACTCTCCCTCAACACTCGGCTGGATCGGAGTTAGAGGGACTTCATCGGGCTGAACGTGTGCTGAACTCGGAGGTGCCGTGTGTCCGGTACTTGATCGGTCAGATCGTGAAGACGTATCACTACATCATCTGTGTTGTGCTAACGCTTCCGCTTTTGGTCTACGAGGGTACGTGGACAACACTCTCCCCTCTCGTTGCTATGCATCACCATGATCTTGCGTGTGCGTAGGAATTTTTTTGAAATTACCACGTTGCCCAACAGATGACATATACGAGAAGATTCCACAAGACTTGGTGATCAAGACAAGGAATCCTCTCCACCGACGTATTCGACTAGGACTCTTGTTATCCTAGGCCTCCGGTATGTTATATAAGCCGAGGCCAGGCTAGTCGATAGATCATTATGACATTATTCATCATACCCTTAGGTTTTAGACCACAACATATGATCTCGAGGTAGATCAACTCTGTACTTGATACTGCATCAATATAAACAAGAGCAGGATGTAGGGGTTTACCTCCATCAAGAGGGCCCAAACCTGGGTAAAACACCATCTTCATTGTCCCTCTTACCATCGATCCTAAATCCACAGCTCGGGACCGCCTACCCCGAGATCTGCCGGTTTTGACACCGACAACGTCTAACTTGCTTTTCAATGGCATGTTGTGATGAGATATGGTCAAGACGTGATGAGATATAAATTGTTGTATGAGATGATCATGTTTTGTAAAAGTTATGGGCAACTGGCAGGAGCCTTACAGTTGTCGTTTTATTGTATGAAATGTAATCGCCATGTAATTGCTTTACTTTATCACTAAGCGGTAGCGATAGTCGTAGAAGCAATAGTTGGTGAGACGACAACGATGCTACGATGGAGATCAAGGTCTCAAGCTGGTGACGATGGAGATCATGACGGTGCTTTGGAGATGGAGATCAAAGGGACAATATGATGATGGCCATATCATGTCACATATTTTGATTGCATATGATGTTTATCCTTTATGCATCTTATTTTGCTTAGTACGACGGTAGCATTAGAAGATGACCCCCACTAAATTTTAAGGTATAAGTGTTCTCCCTGAGTATGCACCGTTGCTACAGTTCATCGTGCCAAGACACCACGCGATGATCGGGTGTGATAAGCTCTATGTTCACATACAACGGGTGCAAGCTAGTTTTGCACGTGCAGAATACTCGGGTTAAACTTGATGAGCCTAGCATATGCTGATATGGCCTCGGAACATTGAGACTGAAAGGTCGAACATGAATCATATAGTAGATATGATCAACATAGAGATGTTCACCATTGAAAACTACTCCATCTCACGTGATGATCGGACATGGTTTAGTTGATTTGGATCACGTGATCATTTAGATGACTAGAGGGATGTCTATCTAAGTGGGAGTTCTTAAGTAATATGATTAATTGAACTTTAATTTATCATGAACTTAGTCCTGATAGTATTTGCATATCTATGTTGTAGATCAATAGCTCGTGTATAGCTCCTCTGTTTTATTTTTGATATGTTCCTAGAGAAAACTAAGTGGAACGATGATAGTAGCAATGATGCGGACTGGGTCCGTGATCTGAGGATTGTCCTCATTGCTGCACAGTATAATTATGTCCTTAATGCACCTCTAGGTGACACACCTATTGCAGGAGCAGATACGAACGTTATGAACATTGGGCAAGATCGATATGATGACTACTTGATAGTTTAGTGCACCATGCTTTACGGCTTAGAACCGGGACTTCAGAAACATTTTGAACGCCACAGAGCATATGAGATGTTCCAAGAGCTAAAATTGGTATTTCAGACTCATGCCCGTGTCGGGAGGTATGAGACCTCTGGCAAATACTTTGCCTACAAGATGGAGGAGAATAGCACAGCTAGTGAGCATGTGCTCAGAATGTCTGGGCACTACAAATCGCTTGAATCAAGTGGGAGTTAATCTTCCAAATAAGATAGCGATTGATAGATTCTCTAGTCACTATCACCAAGCTACTAGAACTTAGTGATAAACTATAATGTGCAAGGGATAACGGAAAAGATTCCCGAGCTCTTCACCATGCTGAAATCGCCGAAGGTATAAATCAAGAAAGAGCATCAAGTGTTGATGGTTAACAAGACCACTAGTTTCAAGAAAAAGGGCAAATGAAAAGAAAGGGAACTTCAAGAAGAATAGAAAGCAAGTTGCCACTCCCATGAAGAAGCTCAAAGCTGGACCCAAGCCTGAAACTGAGTGCTTATACTGCAAAGGAAAAGGTCACTGGAAGTGGAACCGCCCCAAACATGTGGCGGATAAGAAGGATGACAAAGTGAACAAATGCATATGTGATATACAGATAGTGTTCATAGCAGCCCTATACTTTCGGATTGGCTATTTGATACTAGTTTAGTTGCTAAGATTAGTAACTCGAAACAGGAGTTACTGAATGAACAGAGACTAGTTAAGGGCGAAGTGACAATGTGTGTTGGAAGTGGTTCCAAGATTGATATGATCATCATCGCACACTCCCTATACTTTCGGGATTAGTGTTGAACCTAAATAAATGTTATTTGGTGTTTGCGTTGAGCATGAATATGATTTGATCATGTTTATTGCAATATGGTTATTCATTTAAGTCGGAGAATAATTGTTGTTCTGTTTACATGAATAAAACCTTCTATGGTCATACACCCAATGTAAATGGTTTATAGAATCTTGATCGTAGTGATACACATATTCATAATATTGATGCCAAAAGATGCAAAGTTGATAATGATAGTGCAACATACTAGTGGCACTGCCGTTTAGGTCATATTGGTGTAAAGCGCATGAAGAAACTCCATGCGGATGGACTTTTGGAATCACTTGATTATGAATCATTTGATGCTTGCGAACCATGCCTCATGGGCAAGATGACTAAAACTCCGTTCTTCAGAACAATGGAGTGAGCCACTGACTTATTGGAAATAATACATACCGATGTATGCGGTCCGATGAGTGTTGAGGCTCGTGGCGGGTGTCGGTGTCAAAATCGGCGGATCTCGGGTAGGGGGTCCCGAACTGTGTGTCTAGGATTGATGGTAACAGGAGACGGGGGACACAATGTTTACCCAGGTTCGGGCCCTCTCTATGGAGGTAATACCCTACTTCCTACTTGATTGATCTTGATGAATATGAGTATTACAAGAATTGATCTACCATGAGATCGTAATGACTAACCCCTAAAAGTCTAGTCTGGCTATGATTATGAGGATTCGGCCGTATCTACGGACCTAGCCCTCCGGTTTATATAGACACAGGAGGGATCTAGGGTTACACAAGGTCGGTTACAGAGAAAGGAATCTTCATAGTTGGTCGCCAAGCTTGCCTTCCACGCCAAGGAGAGTCCTATCTGGACACGGGTAGAGTCTTCGGTCTTTGTATCTTCACGGCCCAATAGTCCGACCCATATCGATAGGTCGGACGCCCGAGGACCCCTTAGTCCAGGACTCCCTCAGTAGCCCCTGAACCAGGCTTCAATGATGATGTGTCCGGCGCGCAGATTGTCTTCGGCACTGCAAGGCGGGTTCCACTCCCCGAATACTCCAAGATAGTCTTAGGGTAAAATGAAGGTGTCCAGATCTGCAACACAAGTACCACACACAACTGCAAGGAATATAATATTTCATGAGTCCCATCTGCTAACAACTTTTTGCAAGATGACATCATGTCTGTTCGGTCACCATGTCGAACCATTTTTATCCGCTGTTTCACGCTTCGAGATGCGGTTTCCATTGGCATGTCTTGTCAAAGCATAGATCATGTCCCCTTATTGCGGGATTTTCATCAATACATGCGTGGGTAACCCAACCATGCCGTTTACACAGCCCTTGGGAATAGGTGAGTTTTAGGGCGAATGGGAAGGCATTCGATATTCACTGCCTTTATAAGGGGATAAAGATTCCCCCTTTTTCTCCCACGCCTTCTCTCTTCCTCTGCTCTTCCATTCTTGAGCTCCAGCGCCCAAGTTCCCATATTCTTCCCATTTGAGCAAGCACTCAACCATGTCCGGATCCGGAGGTCAAGGCAAGTGGATGGTCTCCTCCGTCAAGGAGAATGACATTACTGAGCTTCGGGCGGCCGGGTACTTGGCGAAGGAAATCGCCCACCATCTTCTAGCCCAGGGGAAAGTCGTCCCCACACTGAAGCCCAACGAGAGGGTGGTATTTATCCCTCATTTCTTCTGTGGGCTAGGGTTTCCACTCCACCCTTTCGTCCGCGGGCTGATGTACTATTATGGGATAGACTTCCATGATCTATCCCCGAACTCTTTCCTCAACATCTCGGCGTTCATTGTCGTGTGTGAGGCCTTCCTCTGCATCCAACCCCACTTTGGGCTGTGGCTCAAGGTCTTCAACGTGAAGCCGAATGTGGTGGATGGCTAGCACGCAGAGTGCGGAGGCACCATGGTGAGTAAGCTGACCAATGTCTCCTGGCCGAAAGGCACTTTCGTGGATATTGTCAAGGAATGGCAGAAAACAATGGTTCTACATCATAGAACCACGCGACGCCAACTTGGCCAGAGCTGCTGAATTCAACTCCGGCGCTCCAATGCGGCTCACCTCCATGGTTGAGAAGAGCCCGAATTGGTCTTCATCAGACGAGCTGATAGCGCTGTAGACGCGTGTTTAGAGCATGGTGGATAAAGATATCAAGCTCGTCGACGTAATCCAGGTGATGCTAGTTTGTCGGATTCTCTCGTGCCAAAGCTAAGGTCGCCCTTTATGGGAGTTCGATCCGAAGAAGCACCATACCCTGAAGAGGCTCTTCGAAACTACTCATGAAGATGCCTGGAAGTTGCTTTTCAAGGGCAACGAGACACCGCCAGCCACGGACTCGGACCGCGGGCATGACATTAACCACCACGCCAGCGAGGTAAGTTTTCAATGCATCCTCTACTTGTTTATTTCAAGGAGGACATCTGAACTTTTATTATCACTGCTTCTTCGGGAATGGATGAAGAGGTCGAAGCGGATCCAGTGTCCGGCTCCGCTACCTGAAGAACCAGTCATCCCGTGTTTAGCGAAGATGCTGGTGTCGGCGCCCTATAAGGCGCCGAAGAAGAAGGCCAAGGGGAAGGCCAAGGGGGTCTGGAGTGGCCCCCGCCGCCAGGGCGCTTCGGACGCGACGTCCGAAGACAAGACCTGCTCCTCCACCGCCGATGACGACGATGATGAGGAGGAGGAGGAGAGCGATTGTCCCCCTGATGGGGGGAGGAAGAAGAGGGCGGCCTCCACAATTCTGGAGGCAGAGGTGCCCAAGAAGGGGAAAGGCCCACTCGTGGGCAGCTCCGCATGGGACGTCGACAGTAGTCCGGAGCAACGCCCCCGGAACAAGCCCCTGGCCGCCTCGTGAGTGCTAAGAACCCGTACACGTTCAATTATCCGGCCTTTCCACCATATGGTATTTTACATGGTTTAATTATGTCATTGCAGTCCGGCCCATGACAGCTCCCAGCGATCCTCATCAAGAGGCTTGTTGGACTCAAAGGAGATGGCCAGCGAGACACCGCCGGCCGCTTACTGTCCCGAGGCCAAGGGAGATGATGAGGTGCTGTCCCAAAGAACCTTCCCAGGGCAAGGAGAGGTTCGGGAGACCGTCAAGGCGGCCGCCGGACACATGGGGGATCAGGCCCCCATGGAGACTGATGATGGGGGCCATACTCAATTCGGCCCCCTCTGAGCACGGATCCGGAGACCCATACGGCCCCGGAGTCCGACAAGTAGCCTCCTTCAAGAGAAGGAGGCGTGCTTGTCCCATCGGCGACCTCTGTCCAACCAGAGGCGCCGGATAATCTATTGGAAGCGCTACGAGGCGCTTCCATTGTGGAAGAACGCCGTATCCTTATGGGTACAGTGATTGAGAAGGTTCAGTCCGTTAAGAGCGGACTGGCCGAAGCCTGTAGCGGCGTGCTGATAGGTTTTGAGGTAAACAACGTTTAACCGAGAAAATCCCAATATAGACAGTAGCCCCTGAGACACTGTCCGGTGTTCGGAAAGAAAAGACGGGCAGAGGATCAATTAAATTTTGCAGGAAGCTAACCAAACTGTGTCTGATTTGAATAAGAAGGCGTCGCTGCTGGCCGTGACCTCTCACACTGTCGAAGTCTCCGGACTAAGGCAGAAACTAGAGCGGGCCAAAGAAGAGCTCGGCTAGGCGAGGATGCAGCTGGAGGACCAGCAAGGTATGTAGTGACTCGCTATGTATTCGGAAAGAATAAATGGTATATACTGACCGTGGTGTTCATGATATGTGTAGGGGCGACGACCAAGGTCGAGGACCTGAAAAAGGCGCTGGCCGAATCCGAGGGAAAAGCTGCCAAGGAGCAGGCTGCTCGTAGAAAGCTTAAGGACAGGCTGAACGAGGTCCAGCAAGAGCTCCAAGATGCTGTCAAGAAGTATGAGGCCTTGGAGGGAGATGTTTCGGCTCGAGAGGCCGAACTCTCAAAGGCTCGCCAAAGCGCGGAAGCGGCCCGGGTTGAAGCCCAAGGTGCCCTCTAGGAGATCCAGGAGGCCAAGAAGATCGCAGCGGGTAAGGCATTTAGTATGCAAAGCAAGCATGTGAAGAAGAAATATCTCCTACTAACCCAGATTCGGAGTTCTCCAGGGGCATTTGCAGATCTGCCGCATAGTGTGCCCGACGCCGCGGAGTTCTTCCGAGCTGAAGAAGGGAGTTCGGCGGAGAAGTTGTTCTGGTCGCAGTATCTTGCACCAGAGCATCCCGTGCCCTTCACCGACCAGCTAAAACAGCTGGTGGAGCTGCATAGGGTGGCCGAACTGGCCATGAAGGATTTCATAATCCGGCTGTGGCCGGCCGAAGCTATGCCCGACAGCTACTTCGGACTCGTGATGCGGCTGGTGAACGCCTGTCCTCGGCTGGACATCATCAAGCGATATGCCTGTATTGAAGGTGTGCGCATGGCCTTCGCCCGCGTCAAGATATGGTGGGCGAAGATGGACGCCGTCAAGCTGATGACGGAGGGGCCGCCAGAGGGCAAGGAGCATCGCATGCCTGAGCGGTATTTTGCAGATGTCCTGGAGGGGTCGCGCATTGTAGGAACACAATGTGCGCAAGACACTATTTTCGAATGAATACAATCATGTTGTCTTTGCCATGTATGATGAAACAAAATCGTTATATAATATAATGTTTAGTTAAAACATTTCTCCTCCTGTGCGGCCATGTTATGTGAAATCTGAGAGTTGGCCAGTCATCGGCTTCTGCCCCCACGCAGGAAATACAGGGGTGTTCGGGATGTAATCTAAACACTCTTGATCCAATTGTTTGGTCCATGAAGGAGGTGTTTAGCGCGACGAACCAGGCAATCAGACTATGCGGCTTTAGCATCCTCACTTAGCCATAGGAGTTTGACAGATAGAAATATAGGCACAACTCCTAGTATCCGGACTAGGATGCTGTAAACACTTGATTGGGTAAGTACCAATCCCTCGCATAATGCGGAAAAAATCTCTAAGGATTTGAGACCTCCGAAGAGCTGACCGGCTCTCGCCGCATCATGACAGTCAGTTTTCGGCTTTCTCTTCTGAGGTGCTCACTTGGGTAAACCGTAAATTTGAATTATACCTGTAAAAATGTTTGGACTTTTGTTGCCGTGGTGTGGGGCGTTGTGAAGCCCCTAGCGAATTGAAACGCACCAGAGTGTACGGGTGCTACCTGATAGAGTTACCAGAAAAAAAAGACAAAAATGAAGAAATAGAAGAACAAGTGGTAAGGTAGAGCTGTAAAAATTTGGGCTACAAACTGCTTCTATTATAATTTCCTTAGTGCGTTAAAGTGCATTTATACAAGTAGTGCGATAAGGAAAAGGCTATTTACTATGCCTTAACAAAGGGAGAGCTGCGTGTGGGTCCTGAAAATAGGTAGATGGATCGTTAAAGAGACCACCTAAGGATTCCCCTGTACGTCTAGTCTTCTTGTCGCCTTGGTATTTTTATCCTTTGAAAAGAATCGATGGTCAAGCCGCCAGAAAAGGCCTGTAAAAGAAGAAAGAAAAAGGAAATAGTGAAATTATGTGTGTCCGAAGCGGTTGAGCCATATTACAGAACACAAGCTGGTTATGCCTCCGCCCATGCACATGGTATTTTTAGTGCGTAATTATGTACGCGCGACACAGTTGCCGCCACTTGGTCGGGACTGGGATGGAGGCTAAATTGCTAGTCAAGCTCCTGACGAGCCGAGTTGTCCTTCTGCAGAATAGTTCGGACTCTCTTGACAGTGTTCGGGGGATCGGTCGCCGAATTGAGTTTTTGCCTAAAAAGGCCGCCCTGTACCTCTGCCGCTAAGGCAACGGTGTGCTCCTCGGTGCGGAGGGAGCGTTCTGTGTTTCCATTGACTATTATGACACCGCGTGGTCCGGGCATCATGAGCTTGAGATAAGCGTAGTGTGGCACTGCATTGAATCGAGCAAATGCAGTTCGTCCGAGCAGTGCGTGGTAGCCGCTGCGAAACGGGACAATATCGAAGATTAACTCCTCACTTCGGAAGTTGTCCGGAGATCCAAACACAACCTCTAGTGTGATTGAGCCCGTGTAGCGGGCCTCTACTCCTGGTATGACTCCTTTAAAGGTAGTCTTCGTGGGCTTGATCTGTGATGGGTTAATGCCCATTTTGCGCATTGTATCCTGATAGAGCAGACTGAGGCTGCTGTGTAACGCCCTGAACACACCCGTCGGTGGTCGATACTCCTGGCGGGATCTAGACTGGCCCCATAGATCAATACTAGTCTTTTCTGCGCACTTTGTCCTCACTCATGCGCACCCGGGAGCAACTTCCCGGTTGGTCACCCATCCTGACACTACTCCAAGATGAGCACGATTAACTTTGGAGTTCTGTCCGAATGGGCTCCCGAAAAAGAAGGAATTCCTTATTTCTATGAGTAGTCTATCATCCCTATTAAGCCAGGCTATCACATACACCCCCACTCAGAGTAACCGACGTCCTCGTCAGGCCACATGAACATTCCCTATTGGCACATATGTCTGTGCATCCAGTCCGGTACATGTACCATGCCGTGTGCCACGACGGGTCACAAACGTCATGAACAACATCACCGTGCACCTGTCCGCAAACATCCGTGTAACCGCAAGGGTCGACTTTGATACCAACTTGTAACATTGCCTTCAATGCGGTTATGCCTCTAAGTCGTGCTTCGACACGTGGGAGATATAGCCGCATCGAGGGTGTTACATGCTGCCACCGTCCATCAAGACTCACGTTAGGTGGAACCCATCAATTATTGGGTCCAGGACTAGTGCGGCCGATCCGCCGTGACGGATACTGGTCGGATGATCCCGGCGATCGAAAGTGATCGGGCATGACGACCATGGATTGAATTTTGGGGCGACTGGCTCTATCGCGTAGACGTCCCTGAGTGTGCGCTTGCACTCCCTCTTGGGGACGTGAGTGGCGTATATCATGTTCACTGTTTTGACCAGAGGGGGAAACTTCTGCCCCTGTGTTCGGCGGCTGGGACTCCTCGTCGTCGTCTTCGCTTTGCGATCCCTTATCCTTGTTTTCGGAATTTAACTTGCCGGCCTATTTAAAAACCCAACAACCTCTATTGGTATGATTGGGTGGTATGTCTGGGGTGCCATGAATCTGGCACAGACGATCAAGTATGCGGTCCAAGCTAGATGGGCCCGAATTGTTCTTTTTGAACGGCTTCTTCCACTGACCGGACTTAGAGCCACTAAATCCGGCATTGACCGCCGTATCCTCGGTGTTGTCATTGTTGTTTCGATGCTTGTATCTGTTGTGTCGAGACTTGTCGTTGTTGTTTTTAGCTTCAGGGGTGCTAGCGTCGTTTGCGTTGTTTTTGCTATGGGCCAGCCAACTGTCCTCGCCCGCACAAAAGCGGGTCATGAGTGTCATGAGGGCCGCCATGGACTTTGGTTTCTCTTGGCCGAGGTGGTGGGCGAGCCATTCGTCGTGGATGTTGTGTTTAAAGGTGTAGCGACCAGACCTCAAATGGTCCAATCTCTGTGCTCAGGTGTCATCCCTGGATTAGTAATGCTGACACCACACAGTACTTTGAAGGATTTATAACAGAGTAGCAATCACACACTTAAAAAATCGAGTGTCTCAAAAGAGAACTTATTACAATAAATATGGCTTAAGGCCATCTAATAACTCCAACGGCATCACTGAGTATAGAACCACGACCTAAAAGCACCTTAATCATCGTCTGAAAAGTCTGCAACCTGAACGTTGCAGCCCGAAACAGGTCAGCACATGGAATATACTGGCAATGTAACACATAGAGAACAATGAAAGAATAAGCTATACTATATGCATATTTGGCTGGTGGAAAGCTCTATGGTTACAGTTTTGCGTAAAGCCAATTTTTCCCTACTGCAAAGGAATAAATTTTATTTAACTATCATGGTAGTTGTTAAACATTGAGAATGGTTGACAGCATTCTCAATCCCATTTAAGCATCATCATTAAACAAACCCAACAAAATTAATTAGAGTAACATGATGAGATTCACATGATAATCCAGGTACTAGATACTCAAGTTGTCCATAACTGGGGACATGGCTAACCATGATTAGTTTATACACTCTGCAGAGATTTGCACACTTTTCCCCACAAGACTCGATCGCCTCCGTTTGATTTCTCGCACTACATGGTGTTTGAGAAATGGATGACCGAGACACAGTCTTTCAGAAGCGCTAGCACCTTACGATCGGGTAGACCGTTACACCTACTTTCCCCTACATCTGCTAGTCTACCACTGTAAGAGTTCGCATGACTTAGTCAACTATGCTAGAGCCCATAGTAGCTTGTGGCTGCACACGGAAGTTTCTAGCATCAATAATCTCATGACCCTTTGAGCCTGGGTGGCGGTCCAAAAGAAAACAGGCAATCGCTGGAATACCCAGGTGCCTCAATCCACCCAGATGTGTATTTAAGTTGTGACCTTAGATAAAACATTAATTTAACAATCTCACATATGTCATGGATACACTCACCCAATCCACGTCTACTAGCATAGCATAGCATAATAAGCAACGTAGAAGTAACTTCCAAAGGTTTGATAATAAACAGGTAATAGGTACTACCTCAACTACTTCCCAAACCCACAATGTGTGAGGATTGATCTAATGCAATAAAACTGGGTAGTAGGAGGTATGATCAAAGTGTTACTTTCCTTGTTGATGATCCGGGAAACCTAGCGATTCGAAGTAGCAAGCGGCGCACTCCGGATACTCTATCGCAAAAAACAAGCATACAATAAGTACTCAACTAATGCACAGGTAAAACTCGAATAAGAGATCTAACCAGAAAATTCAACTTAAGAACTCCGGTTGGCAAAAAGAATCGAATCGAACGAAGCAACGAAAGACAAATGGCAAAAGAAATAGGCTTCGTTTACTATTCTGTATCTAGGGCAATTTTTACAGTGGCAAAAACCTATTTGAGTTGGTTAAACGGAAAGAGGGTTTTGAGAAGAAACTCCAGGCGCTTGAATCGCCTGATTCCGATAAACGAGCGAAAAGTTATACTAGAACGAAAAACGGATCAGGAATCGCGATCAGAAAAAATCGCGAATTTAATCCGAGAAAAAGAAAAACGACGAACAGATTAACGAACGGGCATTCGTTAACTGGATATAAACAATGAACGCGTTCGCTAAAATGAACGAACGAGCGAACGCTCGCTAAATAAATAAACTGGAAAACCGATCTATAAAAAAACAAAACTAAAAAAACCGAACAAAATCGACGGAAAACCGATCGGTTTTCGAGAAAAGCCGGCGGCGGCGAGGTCTACCTCCGACGAGCGGCGGGGCGGCGGTCCGGCGGGCGGCGGGGTCGGCGTGGGGCGGCGGTGTGGCGCGGCGGCGGCGGCAAAGGCGGCGGCGGCGGCGGGGTTGGCGGCTAGGGTTTGGGGGTCCGGCTGGGCCTCCCCGGCTATATAAAGCCGGCCGGGCCAAGTGTCCAGGTCGGACACGGCCCGGTAGGTCGGTTGCGTTTTTTTAAATAGTTACGCTCAGAAAAAAACAAAAGGAATACTAAACCGACTCCAAAAATCCCGAAATAAATTTTCCCCGGCTTCTAAAATCAAGACGCACCGGATGAACATTTATTTGGGGCCTAAATGCAATTTTGAAAAACGTGCATTTTTCCTAAATTCAAATAAAATAGCAAATAAACCAAAATAAAATCTTATTTGATTTTTTATTAAATCCTCAATATTTCTTTATTTTGGGAAAGTCATTTTATTCCCTCTCTCATATTTTTGTAATAGAAATAATTGAAGATAAAATAAATAAAATCAAATGATCCTATTTTCAAAATTTGAGAAAACTCAAATATGAAAATAACGAAATCCCCAACTCTCTCCGAGGGTCCTTGAGTTGCATAGAATTTTCTAGGATCAGCCAAAATGCAATAAAATATGATATGCAATGATGATCTAGTGTATAACATTCCAAATTGAAAATTTGGGATGTTACAAACCTACCCCCCTTAAGATGAATCTCGCCCTCGAGATTTGGGTTGGCTAGAAAATAGGTGAGGGTGGTCCTTCAGCAATTCTTCCTATCGCTCCCAGGTGGCTTCATCCTCCGTGTGGTGGCTCCACTGAACTTTGCAAAACTTAATAACCTTGCTGCGGGTGACTCGACTGGCATAATCAAGAATCTTAACTGGTTTCTCCTCATAGGTCAAATCACTATCCAACTGACTCGCTTCCAGCGGCATTGTATCTCTAAGTGGTATATCAGCCATCTCTGTGTGGCACTTCTTAAACTGGGAAACGTGGAACACGTCGTGAACGCCCGACAATCCTTCGGGCAACTCCAGCTTGTAGGCTACTTCTGCCATACGTTCCAAAACTTTGTATGGTCCTACAAAACGTGGTGCTAACTTTCCCTTAACTCCAAAGCGCTTAACTCCTCGAAGTGGAGATACTCGAATATAAACTCGGTCTCCGACTTCGTAAACTGTCTCCTTGCGTTTACAATCTGCATAGCTCTTCTGCCTGGATTGGGCTACCTTGAGCCTATCGCAAATCAATTTCACTTTCTGTTCAAACTCCTCAATCAGATCCGGTCCAAACAACTGGCGGTCTCCAACTTCATCCCACGACAATGGGGTCCTGCACCTCCTTCCGTACAAGGCTTCGAAAGGGGCCATCTTCAAACTAGATTGATAATTGTTGTTATAAGAGAACTCTGCATATGGCAAATTCTCGTCCCAACTAGATCTATAATCTAGCGCACAAGCTCTTAGCATATCCTCCAAAATCTGATTGACTCTATCGGTCTGTCCATCTGTCTGCGGATGGAAAGCTGTACTGAACTCTAGCCTGGTACCCAAAGTTTCATGCAACTGATTCCAGAACTTTGAGTTAAACTGGGTTCCTCTATCTGATATAATGCTCCTTGGAACTCCATCAGACATATGATCCTGGTCATGTATATCTTTGCCAACTTGGCACTAGTATAGGTAGTCTTCATTGGAATGAAATGAGCTACCATTGTCAAACGATCGACTACAACCCAAATCGAGTCATAGCCTGAACGAGTTCTGGGTAATCCTGTGATAAAATCCATGCCTAACTTATCCCACTTCCATTCGGGTATTGGCAATGGCTGTAGCAATTCTGCTGGCTTCTGATGCTCTGCCTTTACTCTCTAACATACATCACAAACTGCTACATACTCCGCAATATCCTTCTTCATTCTGGTCCACCAGAAAGCATCCTTCAAATTCAAATACATTTTGGTATTTCCTGGGTGAATTGAATATGGTGAATCATGAGCCTCCTGCAGAATCAACTTCCTGATCTCCGAATCATTAGGCACATAGACGGGGTCTTCAAACCATAAGGTATCGTGCTCATCCTCACGAAATCCTTTAGCTTTTCCTTTGCTCACTTTCTCTTTAATAGAAGCAATCTCCTTGTCAGTCTTCTAGGCTTCTCTGATCTTATCCATCAAAGTAGACTGAATTTCCAATGCTGCTACATAGCCTCTCGGAACTATCTCCAAACATAGCTCAAGAAGATTTTTGGCTAACTCCCTTGGTAAATCTCCCGTCATTAGTGTGTTGACATGACTCTTACGACTCAGCGCATCGGCTACTACGTTAGCCTTTCCGGGATGATAATGCAATCTCATATCATAATCCTTGATGAGCTCCAACCATCTCCTTTGTCTGAGATTCAACTCCTTCTGTGTGAAAATATACTTCGAACTCTTGTGATCCGTGTATACCTCACAATGGTTTCCAATGAGAAAGTGTCTCCAGGTTTTCAATGCATGCACTACGGCTGCTAACTCCAAATCATGCGTAGCATAATTCAACTCATGAGGCTTAAGCTGTCATGAGGCATATGAAACAACTCTTCCTTCCTGCATAAGCACTGCTCCAAGTCCTCGACGTGAAGCGTCGCAATACACCTCATAATCCTTGGTCTGATCTGGCAAAATCAACACAGGTGATGTAACCAAACGTTTCTTCAACTCCTGGAAACTGGCCTCACATTCCTCAGTCCATATGAACTTGGTATCCTTCTTCAACAACTCCATCATAGGCTTCACAATCTTCAAGAAATTTTCAATAAATCTCCGGTAGTATCCTGCGAGTCCAAGAAAACTCCGGATTTCTCCAACTGTTGTAGGGGCTTCCCACTTTGTCACAGTGTCAACCTTAGTGGGATCTACTGCTATACCTTCTCCGGATATAACGTGTCTGAGAAATCCAACTTCCTTCAACCAAAACTCACATTTGCTAAACTTGGCATATAAATGATGTTCTCTGAGCTTACCAAGTACCAAATGCAAATGCTCCTTATGCTCCTCTTCATTCTTCGAGTAAACCAGGATATCATCAATGAACACTACGACGAACTTATCCAAAAACTCCATAAACACTTTGTTCATCATGTTCATGAAATATGCAGGTGCGTTAGTCAGACCAAATGATAGAACGGTATACTCGTACAACCCATACCTGGTGGTAAAAGCCATCTTAGGTATATCATGCTCTCGAATCTTCAACTAGTGGTATCCTGATCACAGATCGATCTTGGAAAATACCTTAGCTCCTTGCAATCGATCAAACAGATCATTGATCTGTTGGGGAACGTAGTAATTTCAAAAAATTTCCTACGCACACGCAAGATCATGGTGATGCATAGCAACGAGAGGGGAGAGTGTGATCTACGTACCCTTGTAGACCGACAGCGGAAGCGTTAGCACAACGCGGTTGATGTAGTCGTACGTCTTCACGGCCCGACCGATCAAGCACCGAAACTACGGCACCTCCGAGTTTTAACACGCGTTCAGCTCGATGACGATCCCCGGACTCCGATCCAGCAAAGTGTCGGGGAAGAGTTCCGTCAGCACGACGACGTGGTGACGATCTTGATGTTCTACCGTCGCAGGGCTTCGCCTAAGCACCACTACAATATTATCGAGGATTATGGTGGAAGGGGGCACCGCACACGGCTAAGAAAACGATCACGTGGATCAAATTGTGTGTCTAGGGGTGCCCCCTGCCCCCGTATATAAAGGAGCAAGGGGAGGAGGCCAGCCGGCCCTATAGGCACGCCAAGGAGGAGTCCTCCTCCTGGTAGGAGTAGGACTCCTACTAGGAGGGGGAAGGAAGTGGGGAAGGAGAAGGAAAGGGGGGCGCCGCCCCCCCCCCCCTCTCCTAGTCCAATTCGGACCAGGGGGGAGGAGGCGCGCGGCCCACCCTGGCTGCCCTTCTCTTTCTCCACTAAGGCCCATATGGCCCATTACTTCTCCCGGGGGGGTTCCGGTAACCCTCCGGTACTCCAGTTTTCTCCGAAATCACCCGGAACACTTCCGGTGTCCGAATATAGCCTTCCAATATATCAATCTTTATGTCTCGACCATTTCGAGACTCCTCATTATGTCCGTGATCACATCCGGGACTCCAAACTAACTTCGGTACATCAAAACTCATAAACTCATAATATAACTATCATCGAAACCTTAAGCGTGCGGACCCTACGGGTTCGAGAACAATGTAGACATGACCGAGACATGTCTCTGGTCAATAACCAATAGCGGAACCTGGATGCTCATATTGGCTCCTACATATTCTACGAAGATCTTTATCGGTCAGACCGCATAACAACATACGTTGTTCCCTTTGTCATCGGTATGTTACTTGCCCGAGATTCGATCGTCGGTATCTCAATACCTAGTTCAATCTCATTACTGGCAAGTCTCTTTACTCGTTTCATAATACATCATCTCGCAACTAACTCATTAGTTGCAATGCTTGCAAGGCTTATGTGATGTGCATTACCGAGAGGGCCCAGAGATACCTCTCCGACAATCGGAGTGACAAATCCTAATCTCGAAATACGCCAACCCAACATTTACCTTTGGAGACACCAGTAGAGCTCCTTTATAATCACCCAGTTACGTAGTGACATTTGGTAGCACACAAAGTGTTCCTCCGGCAAACGGGAGTTGCATAATCTCATAGTCATAGGAACATGTATAAGTCATGAAGAAAGCAATAGCAACATACTAAACGATCGGGTGCTAAGCTAATGGAATGGGTCATGTCAATCACATCATTCTCCTAATAATGTGATCCCGTTAATCAAATGACAACACATGTGTATGGTTAGGAAACATAACCATCTTTGATTAATGAGCTAGTCAAGTAGAGGCATACTAGTGACATTTGGTTTGTCTATGTATTCACACAAGTATTATGTTTCGGATAATACAATTCTAGCATGAATAATAAACATTTATCATGATATAAGGAAATAAAATAATAACATTATTATTGCCTCTAGGGCATATTTCCTTCAGTCTCCCACTTGCACTAGAGTCAATAATCTAGATTACACAGTAATGATTCTAACACCCATGGACCTTTGGTGTTGATCATGTTTTGCTCGTGGAAGAGGCTTAGTCAACGGGTCTGCAACATTCAGATCCGTATGTATCTTGCAAATCTCTATGTCTCCCACCTGGACTAGATCCCGGATGGAATTGAAGTGTCTCTTGATGTGCTTGGTTCTCTTGTGAAATCTGGATTCCTTTGCCAGGGCAATTGCACCAGTATTGTCACAAAAGATTTTCATTGGACCCGATGCACTAGGTATGACACCTAGATCGGATATGAACTCCTTCATCCAGACTCCTTCGTTTGCTGCTTCCGAAGCAGCTATGTACTCCGCTTCACATGTAGATCCCGCCACAACGCTTTGTTTAGAACTACACCAACTGACAGCTCCACCGTTTAATGTAAACACGTATCCAGTTTGCGATTTAGAATCGTCCGGATCAGTGTCAAAGCTTGCATCAACGTAACCATTTACTATGAGCTCTTTGTCACCTCCATATATGAGAAACATATCCTTAGTACTTTTCAGGTATTTCAGGATGTTCTTGACCGCTGTCCAGTGATCCACTCCTAGATTACTTTGGTACCTCCCTGCTAGACTTATAGCAAGACACACATCAGGTCTGGTACACAGCATTGCATACATGATAGAGCCTATGGCTGAAGCATAGGGAACATCTTTCATTTTCTCTCTATCTTCTACATTGGTCGGGCATTGAGTCTTACTCAATTTCACACCTTGTAACACAGGCAAGAATCCTTTCTTTGCTTGATCCATTTTGAACTTCTTCAAAATTTTGTCAAGGTATGTGCTTTGTGAAAGTCCAATTAAGCGTCTTGATCTATCTCTATAGATCCTAATGCCCAATATGTAAGCAGCTTCACCGAGGTCTTTTGTTGAAAAACTCTTATTCAAGTATCCCTTTATGCTATTCAGAAATTCTATATCATTTCCGATTAGTAATATGTCATCTACATATAAAATCAGAAATGCTACAGAGCTCCCACTCACTTTATTGTAAATACAGGCTTCTCCAAAAGTCTGTACAAAACCAAATGCTTTGATCACACTATCAAAGCGTTTATTCCAACTCCGAGAAGCTTGCACCAGTCCATAAATGGATCGCTGGAGCTTGCATACTTTGTTAGCTCCCTTTGGATCCACAAAACCTTCTGGTTGCATCATATACAACTCTTCTTCCAGAAATCCATTCAGGAATGCAGTTTTGACATCCATCTGCCAAATTTCATAATTATAAAATGTGGCAATTGCTAACATGATTCAGACAGACTTAAGCATCGCTACGGGTGAGAAGGTCTCATCGTAGTCAATCCCTTGAACTTGTCGAAAACCTTTTGCGACAAGTCGAGCTTTGTAGACAATAATATTACCGTCAGCGTCAGTCTTCTTCTTGAAGATCCATTTATTCTCAATTGCTTGCTGATCATTGGGCAAGTCAACCAAAGTCCATACCTTGTTCTCATACATGGATCCCATCTCAGATTTCATGGCTTCAAGCCATTTTGCGGAATCTGGGCTCACCATCGCTTCTTCATAGATTGTAGGTTCATCATGATCTAGTAGCATGACTTCCAGAACAGGATTACCGTACCACTCTGGTGCGGATCTTACTCTAGTTGATCTACGAGGTTCAGTAGTATCTTGTTCAAAAGTTTCATGATCATCATCATTAGCTTCCTCACTAATTGGTGTAGGTGTCATAGAAACTGGTTTATGTGATGTACTACTTTCCAATAAGGGAGCAGGTACAGTTACCTCGTCAAGTTCTACTTTCCTCCCACTCACTTCTTTCGAGAGAAACTCCTTCTCTAGAAAGTTTCCGAATTTAGCAACAAAAGTCTTTCCTTCGGATATCCTATGAAGACACATTCTCCGATTTGGGTTCGAGCTTATCAGGTTGAAGCTTTTTCACATAAGCATCGCAGCCCCAAACTTTCAGAAACGACAACTTTGGTTTCTTGCTAAACCACAGTTCATAAGGCGTTGTCTCAACGGATTTTGATGGTGCCCTATTTAACGTGAATGCGGCTGTCTCTAGAGCATATCCCCAAAATGATAGCGGTAAATCAGTAAGAGACATCATAGATCGCACCATATCTAGTAAAGTACGATTACGACGTTCAGACACACCATTACGCTATGGTGTTCCGGGTGGCGTGAGTTGCGAAACTATTCCGCATTGTTTCAAATGTACACCAAACTCGTAACTCAAATATTCTCCTCCACGATCAGATCGTAGGAATTTTATTTTCTTGCTACGATGATTTTCAACTTCACTCTGAAATTCTTTGAACTTTTCAAATGTTTCATATGTATGTTTCATTAAGTAGATATAGCCATATCTGCTTAAGTCATCTGTGAAGGTGAGAAAATAACGATATCCGCCACGAGCCTCAACATTCATCGGACCACATACATCTGTATGTATGATTTCCAACAAATCTGTTGCTCTCTCCATAGTATCGGAGAACGGTGTTTTTGTCATCTTACCCATAAGGCACGGTTCGCAAGTACCAAGTGATTCATAATCATGTGGTTCCAAAAGTCCATCAGTATGGAGTTTCTTCATGTGCTTTACACCGATATGACCCAAACGGCAGTGCCACAAATAAGTTGCACTATCATTATCAACTCTGCATATTTTGGCTTCAACATTATGAATATGTGTGTCACTACTATCAAGATTTAATAAGAATAGACCACTCTTTAAGGGTGCATGACCATAAAAGATATTACTCATAAAAATAGAACAACCATTATTCTCTGATTTAAATGAATAACCATCTCGCATCAAAAAAGATCCAGATATAATGTTCATGCTTAACGCTGGCACCAAATAACAATTATTTAGGTCTAATACTAATCCTGAAGGTAGATGTAGAGGTAGCGTGCCGACCGCGATCACATCGACTTTGGAACCATTTCCCACGCGCATCATCACCTCGTCCTTAGCCAATCTTCGCTTAATCCGTAGTCCCTGTTTCGAGTTGCAAATGTTAGCAACAAAACCAGTATCAAATACCCAGGTGCTACTGCGAGCATTAGTAAGGTACACATCAATAACATGTATATCACATATACCTTTGTTCACCTTGCCATCCTTCTTATCCTCCAAATACTTGGGGTAGTTCCGCTTCCAGTGACCAGTCTGCTTGCAGTAGAAGCACTCAGTTTCAGGCTTAGGTCCAGGTTTGGGTTTCTTCTATTGAGTAGCAACTTGCTTGTTGTTCTTTTTGAAGTTCCCCTTCTTCTTTCCTTTGCCCTTTTTCTTGAAACTAGTGGTCTTATTGACCATCAACACTTGATGCTCCTTCTTGATTTCTACCTCCGCAGCTTTCAGCATTGCGAAGAGCTCAGGAATAGTCTTATTCATCCCTTGCATATTATAGTTCATCATGAAGCTCTTGTAGCTTGGTGGCAGTGATTGGAGAATTCTGTCAATGACACAATCATTTGGAAGATTAACTCCCAAATGAATCAAGTGATTATTATACCCAGACATTTTGAGTATATGCTCACTGACAGAACTGTTCTCCTCCATCTTGCAGCTATAGAACTTATTGGAGACTTCATATCTCTCAATCCGGGCATTTTCTTGAAATATTAACTTCAACTCCTGGAACATCTCATATGCTCCATGACGTTCAAAACGTCGTTGAAGTCCCGATTCTAAGCCGTAAAGCATGGCACACTGAACTATCGAGTAGTCATCAGCTTTGCTCTGCCAGACGTTCATAACATCTGGTGTTGCTCCAGCAGCAGGCCTGGCACCCAGCGGTGCTTCTAGGACGTAATTCTTCTGTGCAGCAATGAGGATAATCCTCAAGTTACGGACCCAGTCCGTGTAATTGCTACCATCATCTTTCAACTTTGCTTTCTCAAGGAACGCATTAAAATTCAATGGAACAACAGCACGGGCCATCTATCTACAATCAAACATAAACAAGCAAGATACTATCAGGTACTAAGTTCATAATAAATTTAGGTTCAATTAATCATATTACTAAAGAACTCCCACTTAGATAGACATCCCTCTAATCCTCTAAGTGATTACGTGATCCAAATCAACTAAACCATGTCCGATCATCACGTGAGATGGAGTAGTTTCATTGGTGAACATCACTATGTTGATCATATCTACTATATGATTCACGCTCGACCTTTCGGTCTCCGTGTTTCGAGGCCATATCTCTATATGGTTGGCTCGTCAAGTATAACCTGAGTATTCTGCGTGTGCAACTGTTTTGCACCCGTTGTATTTGAACGTAGAGCCTATCACACCCGATCATCACGTGGTGTCTCAGCACGAACAACTTTCACAACGGTGCATACTCAGGAGAACACTTCTTGATAATTAGTGAGAGATCATCTTAAAATGCTACCGTCAATCAAAGCAAGATAAGATGCAAAAAAGATAAACATCACATGCAATCAATATAAGTGAAATGATATGGCCATCATCATCTTGTGCTTGTGATCTTCATCTTCGAAGCACCGTCGTGATCACCATCGTCACCGGTGCGACACCTTGATCACCATCGTAGCATCATTGTCGGCTCGCCAATCTTATGCTTCCATGACTATCGCTACTGCTTAGTGATAAAGTAAAGCATTACAGCGCAATTGCATTGCATACAATAAAGTGACAACCATATGGCTCCTTCTAGTTGCCGATAACTTGGTTACAAAACATGATCATCTCATACAATAAAATTTAGCATCATGTCTTGACCATATCACATCACAACATGCCTTGCAAAAACAAGTTAGACGTCCTCTACTTTGTTGTTGCAAGTTTTACGTGGCTGCTACGGGCTTAAGCAAGAACCAATCTTACCTACGCATCAAAACCACAACGATAGTTTGTCAAGTTGGTGCTGTTTTAACCTTCGCAAGTACCGGGCGTAGCCACACTCGGTTCAACTAAAGTTGGAGAAACTGACACCCGCTAGCCACCTTTGTGCAAAGCACGTCGGGAGAACCGGTCTCGCGTAAGCGTACGCGTAATGTCGGTCCAGGCCGCTTCATCCAACAATACCGCCGAACCAAAGTATGACATGCTGGTAAGCAGTATGACTTATATCGCCCACAACTC
The DNA here is from genome assembly GCF_003073215.2 of Triticum urartu. NCBI lineage: Eukaryota > Viridiplantae > Streptophyta > Magnoliopsida > Poales > Poaceae > Triticum > Triticum urartu. The sequence goes on along the minus strand of NC_053025.1, from coordinate 544,017,109 downwards.
ACTTGTGTTCTACTCGTGCATATAACATCAACACATAAAACCTGGCTCGGATGCCACTGTTGGGGAACGTAGTAATTTCAAAAAAATTCCTACGCACACGCAAGATCATGGTGATGCATAGCAACGAGAGGGGAGAGTGTGATCTACGTACCCTTGTAGACCGACAGCGGAAGCGTTAGCACAATGTGGTTGATGTAGTCGTACGTCTTCACAGCCCGACCGATCAAGCACCGAAACTACGGCACCTCCGAGTTTTAGCACACGTTCAGCTCGATGACGATCCCTGGACTCGGATCTAGCAAAGTGTCGGGGAAGAGTTCCGTCAGCACGATGGCGTGGTGACGATCTAGATGTTCTACCGTCGCAGGGCTTCGCCTAAGCAGCGCTACAATATTATCGAGGATTATGGTGGAAGGGGGCACCGCACACGGCTAAGAAAACGATCACGTGGATCAACTTGTGTGTCTAGGGGTGCTCCCTGCCCCCGTATATAAAGGAGCAAGGGGAGGAGGCCGGCCGGCCCTATAGGCGCGTCCTCCTCCTAGTAGGAGTAGGACTCCTACTAGGAGGGGGAAGGAAGTGGGGAAGGAGAAGGAAAGGGGGGCGCCGCCCCCCTCTCCTAGTCCAATTCGGACCAGGGAGGAGGAGGCGCGTGGCCCACCCTGGCTTCCCTTCTCTTTCTCCACTAAGGCCCATATGGCCCATTACTTCTCCCAGGGGGGGGGGGGTTCCGGTAATCCTCCGGTACTCCGGTTTTCTCCGAAATCACCCAAAACACTTCCAGTGTCCGAATATAGCCTTCCAATATATCAATCTTTATGTCTTGACCATTTCGAGACTCCTCGTTATGTCCGTGATCACATCCGAGACTCCGAACTAACTTCGGTACATCAAAACTCATAAACTCATAATATAACTATCATTGAAACCTTAAGCGTGCGGACCCTACGGGTTCAAGAACAATGTAGACATGACTGAGACATGTCTCCGGTCAATAACTAATAGCGGAACCTGGATGCTCATATTGGCTCCTACATATTCTACGAAGATCTTTATCGGTCAGACCGCATAACAACATACGTTGTTCCCTTTGTCATCGGTATGTTACTTGCCCGAGATTCGATCATCGTTATCTCAATACCTAGTTCAATCTCGTTACCGGCAAGTCTCTTTACTCATTTCGTAATACATCATCTCGCAACTAACTCATTAGTTGCAATGCTTGCAAGGCTTATGTGATGTGCATTACCGAGAGGGCCCAGAGATACCTCTCCGACAATCGGAGTGACAAATCCTAATCTCAAAATACGCCAACCCAACATTTACCTTTGGAGACACCTGTAGAGCTCCTTTATAATCACCCAGTTACATTGTGATGTTTGGTAGCACACAAAGTGTTCCTCCGGCAAACGGGAGTTGCATAATCTCATAGTCATAGGAACATGTATAAGTCATGAATAAAGCAATAGCAACATACCAAACGATCGGGTGCTAAGCTAATGGAATGGGTCATGTCAATCACATCATTCTCCTAATAATGTGATCCCGTTAATCAAATGACAACACATGTCTATGGTTAGGAAACATAACCATCTTTGAATAATGAGCTAGTGAAGTAGAGGCATACTAGTGACGTTTGGTTTGTCTATGTATTCACACAAGTATTATGTTTCCGGATAATACAATTCTAGCATGAATAATAAATATTTATCATGATATAAGGAAATAAAATAATAACATTATTATTGCCTCTAGGGCATATTTCCTTCATGATCATTGGTAGTGGGTACTTGTTCTTGATGGTTACTTCATTCAATCCTCGATAATCAACAACCATTCTTAACGATCCATCCTTCTTCTCCACTAGAAGTACTAGCGATCCCTAAGGTGAAGAACTTGGGCGAATACATCCTTTATCCAGTAACTCCTTAATCTGCTACTTAATCTCCACCAAATCCTTTGCGGGCATCCTATATGGTTTTTTAGATATTAGTCATGTGCCTGCCAAAAGCTCAATCAAAAACTCAATATCTCTCTCCGATGGCATGCCTGGAAACTCTTCTGGAAATACATCAGGGAAATCCTTCACTACTGGTACTTCCTCCTGCACAACTCCTGTTAGACAATTTACTTGAGTCCTCTTCGGCACATGCCGGGATACATACTTGATCCTTCTCCCTTCTGGGGTGGTAAGAAAAATTGACTTACTGGCGCAATCGATGTTTCCTCCATACATTGATAGCCAATCCATACCCAGAATTACATCCAAACCTTGTGATTCCAAAATGATCAAATCCGAGGGAAACACATGCCTACCTATACTCAATGGCACTTGAAAACATCCCTTGCTAGCCATATACTCCGCTCCTAGTGAGCTTACTAACATAGGTGTTCTAAGAACTTTGGTGGGCAGGTTAACCTTGTCCACAAATCCCCTTGATATGTATGAATGCGATGCACTAGTATCGAAAAGAACGAGTGCAGTAAATGACTTAACCAAAAACTTACCGATTACTGCATCCGGCTGCTCTTTTACCTCCTGCACATTAACGTGGTTCACCTGTCCCCTGTTGAAAGGGTTCAGCTTCTTCCCAGAGCTTCCATTGCCATTTCCATTCTGGCTTCAGGACATTCATTTGCATAATGTCCGGTCTTCTGGCACTTGAAACAAGTGACTTGGCTCAGGTCTCTCTTGGCTGGGGTTGATGGGTTGGTGAGGTTCTGGCCGTTGCTTCCTCCATTCCCATTACCATTCTTGGTGCCATTGTGATTGTGCGAGCTACCTCCTCCATGGGTATGCTGAAAATGTCCTCCTGTTCTAGGGGTAAACGTGGCTTCTGCTGAGCTCCTGAATTGTACTTCCCTTGTCCATACTTCCTCTTGCGATTCTCAATCTGCTGCTGCTTCCCTTCAAGCACAAGAGCACGATCTACCAACTCCTGGTAGTTGTTGAAGGTTGCTACCATCAACTACATGCTCAACTCATCATTCGGTCCTTCCAGAAACTTCTCCTGCTTAGCTGCATCCGTAGCTACATCATCTGGGGCATAACGCGCTAGCTTACTAAAGTCCTCCACATACTGGCCAACTGTCCTTCCTCCTTGGCGCAAGTTGCAAAACTGTCGCTTCTTCATGGCCATAGCTCCTGCTAAAACATGGGTAGTACGGAAAGCCTGCTGAAACTGGTCCCACATGACAGTGTCGACAGGGAAAGTGGCTGTGAAGTTCTCCCACCATGATGTTGCGGGTCCTTCAAGCTGATGTGCGGCAAACTTCACCTTTTCCGCATCTGTGCATCCTGCGGTGGTCAACTCCCTTGCTGTCTTGCGGAGCCAATCATCTGCTACTATAGGCTCGGTGCTATTGGAAAACACCGACGGATTCAGCCTAAGAAAATGGGCTAAGTGATCAACAGGTGGTGGTGGTGGGTTGTTGTTGTTGTTCCCCTGATTCTGATTCTGGACTAGCAACTGCATCAATGTGTTCTGCTGCTGGATCAACTGGGTGAGCCCCGGTGGAAAGGTAAATCCGGGGTCACGTCTCAGAGGCATCTGAGGGTTTAGAAAAGATGAGATTTAAGAATAGAGAGGGGTCTAGAGAGAAAACACTACTCATATGCACATGAGGCAAAGGCAAACAATATCAGTTCATTCAATCAATCAAACAAGGGCATACAATCGATCTATCTATCGCAAAGTGCTCGAACTACTATATTTACATGGTGGACTACTACTACTGATGAGGTGGTCTACTAGAAATATTCTTCGGTTGCAGACTCCATGATATCTTCTCCAGCTTCATCAACATAGTCATCATCGCTATCATCTGGATCCGAGTCGGTGTCGTCGATGACGATGCCGGGCGAATCTCCTTGGATTCTTCGTCTTCCTCTACTGGTGTAGGGTCTCCCATGAATATTCCGATCTTCATTGTTAACTCGGCATTCTTGTCTACTAGTACTTCGATTTCCTCTTCATAATCTTCATGTGTAGCCTTGAGTTCTTCCTCCAGTTCCTTGATTCTAGTCTTTGCCTTCTTCAGATCTATCATGTCGGCGCACATCTGGTTCTCCTGACGTCAAATGTGCTGGTTTAACTCCTGGATAAAAGCTGCAATTGATCTATCCTTCCTGGTGCTGATCATCTCCCAGTGCTCATCTCGGCGCCCACAAATCTGGTAGATAGTATCCTTCATATCATTGCGGTAAACTTCTCCAATGCGTCCCATGGCGATGTGAGCTGCCATGCTCTTTCCTAGACTCCAAGTTGGTGCAGCAAAAGAAAACTCTATGGGCTCAGTGACTGGCATGAATGTCCTTCCTGGAACTTGAACCTAAATCATCCATCGCTCTTCTTCAGGTAAAGTGGCATTGTAGGTTCTGGTGAAGCTTGGTACTCCTATGTTCAGGTATCTAGTGACTTCCTTCAAGTGACGTCCAAAGGGTGTATCTTCATCTGGTTGCATGAACTTGTTCCTTGCATCCGCCATCCTAAAAGAGTAGAAAAGATTAGAAGTCAGAATGAGAAGAGAGTGAGTAGTGATCTAGGTCTTTTAGCTTAGTGGTCGTGTCCTACAGTCAGCGTGTGCTCTGATACCATCTTGTAGCGACCAGACCTCAAACGGTCCAATCTCTGTGCTCAGGTGTCATCCCTGGATCAGTAATGCCGACACCACACAGTATTTTGAAGGATTTATAACAGAGTAGCAATCACACACTTATTACATCGAGTGTCTCAAAAGAGAACTTGTTACAATAAATATGGCTTAAGGCCATCTAATAACGATAACAGCGGAAGGCTTGGAAGATAACTGAGTCCATCAACTCCAACGCCATCACTAAGTATAGAACCACGACCTAAAAGCACCTTAATCGTCGTCTGAAAAGTCTGCAACATGAACATTGCAGCCCGAAACCAGGTCAGCACATGGAATATGCTGGCAATGTAACACATAGAGAACAATGAAAGAATAAGCTATACTATATGCATAGAGAACAATGAAAGCTCTATGGTTACAGTTTTGCGTAAAGCCAATTTTTCCCTACTGCACAGGAATAAATTTTACTTAACTATCATGGTAGTTGTTAAACATTGAGAATGGTTGATAGCATTCTCAATCCCATTTAAGCATCATCATTAAACAAACCCAACAAAATTAATTAGAGTAACATGATGAGATTCACATGATAATCCAGGTACTAGATACTCAATTTGTCCATAACCGGGGACACGGCTAACCATGATTAGTTTATACACTCTGCAGAGGTTTGCGCACTTTTCCCCACAAGACTCGATCGCCTCCGTTTGATTTCTCGCACTACATGGTGTTTGAGAAATGGATGACCGAGACATAGTCTTTCAGAAGCGCTAGCACCTTACGATTGGGTTGATCGTTACACCTACTTTCCCCTACATCTGCTAGTCTACCACTGTAAGAGTTCGCACGACTTAGTCAACTATGCTAGAGCCCATAGTAGCTTGTGGCTCCACACGGAAGTTTCTAGCATGAATAATCTCATGATCCCTTTGAGCCTGGGTGGCGGTCCAAAAGAAAACAGGCAATCGCTGGAATACCCAGGTGCCTCAATCCACCCAGATGTGTATTTAAGTTGCCACCTTAGATAAACCATTAATTTAACAATCTCACATCTGTCATGGATACACTCACCCAATCCACGTCTAATAGCATAGCATAGCATAATAAGTAACATAAAAGTAACTCCCAAAGGTTTGATAATAAACAGGTAATAGGTAGTACCTCAACTAGTTCCCAAACCCACAATTTAATTAGATCCTAACCATGCAATGTGTGAGGATTGATCTAATGCAATAAAACTGGGTAGTAGGAGGTATGATCAAAGTGTTACTTGCCTTGCTGATGATCCGGGAAACCTAGCGATTCGAAGTAGCAAGCGGCGCACTCTGAATACTCTATCGCAAACAAACAAGCATACAATAAGTACTCAAGTAATGCACAGGTAAAACTCGAATAAGAGATCTAACCAGAAAATTCAACTTAAGAACTCCGATTGGCAAAAAGAATCAAATCAAACGAAGCAACGAAAGACAAACGGCAAAAGAAACAGGCTTCGTTTACTATTATGGATCTAGGGCAATTTTTACAGTGGCAAAAACTTGTTTGAGTTGGTTAAACGGAAAGAGGGTTTCGAGACGAAACTCCAGGCACTTGAATCGCCTGATTCCGATAAACGAGCGAAAAGTTATACTAGAACAAAAAACGGATCAGGAATCGCGACCAGAAAAAATCGCGGATTTAATCCAAGAAAAAGAAAAACGACGAACAGATTAACGAACGGACCTTCGTTAACTGGATCTAAACAATGAACGTGTTCGTTAAAACGAATGAACGAACGAGCGAACGCTCACTAAATAAATAAACCGTAAAACCGATCTATAAAAAAACGAAACTAAAAAAACCGAACAAAACTGACGGAAAACCGATTGGTTTTCGAGAAAAACCGGCGGCGACGAGGTCTACCTCCGGCAAGCGGCGGTCCGGCGGGCGGCGGGGTCGGCGCGGGGCGGCGGCGCGATGCGGCGGTGGCGGCGGCAAAGGCGGCGGCGGCGGGCTAGGGCGGCGGGGTTGGCTGCTAGGGTTTGGGGGTCCGGCTGGGCCTCCCCGGCTATATAAAGCCGGCCGGGTCAAGTGTCCAGGTCGGACACGGCCCGGTAGGTCGGTTGCGTTTTTCTTAAATAGTTATGCTTAGAAAAAACAAAAGGAATATTAAACGGACTCCAAAAATCCCGAAATAAATTTTCCCCGGCTTCTAAAATCAAGCCGCACAGGATGAACATCTATTTGGGGCCTAAATGCAATTTTGAAAAACGCGCATTTTTCCTAAATTCAAATAAAATAGCAAATAAAACCAAAATAAAATCTTATTTGATTTTTTTATTAAATCCTCAATATTTCTTTATTTTGCGAAATTCATTTTATTCCCTCTCTCATATTTTTGTAATAGAAATAATTGAAGATAAAATAAATCAAATCAAATGATCCTATTTTCAAAATTTGAGAAAACTCAAATATGAAAATAACGAAATCCCCAACTCTCTCCGAGGGTCCTTGAGTTGCGTAGAATTTTCTAGGATCAGCTAAAATGCAATAAAATATGATATGCAATGATGATCTAGTGTATAACATTCCAAATTGAAAATTTGGGATGTTACAAGGGCTTCAGCTTCCGGACAACCGATGATCTGGTTCTTTTTAGTTATGAACCTAGTCCAGAATTTCCTGGCGGACTCTCCGGGCTGTTGGACTATATGACTTAACTCATCCGCGTCCAGAGGTCGAACATATGTACCTTGGAAGTTATCAAGGAAGGCTTCTTCCAAGTCCTCCCAGCTGCCGATGGAATTTTCGGCTAGGCTGTTCAACCAGTGCCGGGCTGGTCTTTGAGTTTAGGGGGAGGTATTTGATAGCATGAAGGTCATCGCCGCGGGCTATATGAATGTGGAGAATGAAGTCTTCAATCCATACCGCGGGGTCTGTGGTTCCATCGTATGATTCTATATTCAAGGGTTTGAACCCTTATGGGAATTCATGTTCCATGACTTCGTCGGTGAAGCAATGGGGGTGTGCGGTGCCTCTATATCGGGCTGTATCGCGACGTAGCTCTGATGGAGTCCACCTGCGGCTTTCAGCCCGCGTATGACTAGGTTTGTCACGTCCTAATAGGTGGTTGTCGTCGCGTGTCAGGGCACGTCCTCACGATCCATAGATCGATCTGGTATGTCCTGCTTTATTGTTCAGGCCCTACCGAAAGTTGTATGTATGACCGTGAGCTAATTTACCTCTGCCTTTGCGATGGGGCGGGGCAGGCTGGTGTTCGGCTTGAGTTGCCATTTTGTCCCGACCACGTGGTGGTCGGTCAGCCGCATTGCGCGATGGTAGTATGTGTTCCGGCGCCTCATCGTCGAACTGAGGTAGCAATTTGCTCTTCGGGTAGCTTTTGGCTGGGTGCTTGAGGCCTTATTCTTCGGCTGCTAGGACATCGGTCCATTTGTCGTTGAGCAGATCTTGGTCAGCTTGAGGATGCTGCTGCTTCTTTTTCAGGCTCCTTCCAGTGGCTATTAGCTGGCGCTTGAAGCGCTCCTATTCAAGAGGTTCCTCAAGCACGATGAAATCCTCAGTGCCGAGGCTCGCCTCATCCTCGGATAGTGGAAGATAACTACCGTCCTCCGAGTCTTCGTGCGTGGCCTCTTTACCAGGGCTAACCTGCCCATCTTCTCGTTCGTCCTATTTAGTGGCTGCGTCGACGGGGTCTTCGTTGTCTTTGGCACCTTCTGGAGTATTATCTTCTCCTGTGTCGGTGTTGTTGTCTTAACTGCGGCGTGATTTACAGCGGTGCCGCTGGCGCCGGCGCTTTGATTGTATCTCAGAAGGTTTATCCTTAGCTGGATATTTCTTGTCATCGCCGCTATTCTCCTTTGGTGCATCCACCATGTATACATCATACGAGGAAGTGGCCGTCCAGCGTCCGGTGAACGACGGGTTCTGGGCCTCTTCTTCTCCGGCATCGTCATCCATACCGTCGATGTCGTCGGAGACATAATCAAGCATGTCAGTTAAGTCTTCGACAGTGGCTATGAAGTGGGCGGTGGGTAGGAAGTGAAATTCTCCCTCATCAGCCTCTGGTTCGAGTTGGACACAATCCGGCTGTGAGCCTCCTGCTAAAGATAGTGCTCTTAATGAGTTTAGCACGTTGCCTAGAGGCGAGTGCCGGAAGATGTCCGCGACGCTGAATTCGGCAATCGATGTCCGATCATGTTCGACATGCACGGACGCACATAGTTCAGAACTTATAACCGGAAACGAGTCCGTAGCTCCGGAGACACAGATGTTACTTGAAGTTAAGTCTATGTTTGGCTCCAACACCGGGGGGTCTGCGGCTTCTGTGACGGGGTTGAGCTTCCTGTCCTCGGATGGCGCGACCTGCTTCGGATCTAAGGCCAGAGCGGTTTATGATGTCTACTACACAACCTTCTTCTTGTAGACGTTGTTGGGCCTCCAAGTGCAGAGGTTTGTAGGACAGTAGCAAATTTCCCTCAAGTGGATGACCTAAGGTTTATCAATCCATGGGAGGCATAGGTTAAAGATGGTCTCTCTCAAACAACCCTGCAACCAAATAACAAAGAGTCTCTTGTGTCCCCAACACACCCAATACAATGGTAAATTGTATAGGTGCACTAGTTCGGCGAAGAGATGGTGATACAAGTGCAATATGGATGGTAGATATAGGTTTTTGTAATCTGAAATTATAAAAACAGCAAGGTAACAAGTAATAAAAGTGAGCGTAAACAGTATTGCAATGCTAGGAAATAAGGCCTAGGGTTCATACTTTCACTAGTGCAAGTTCTCTCAACAATAATAACATAATTGGATCATATAACTATCCCTCAACATGCAACAAAGAGTCACTCCAAAGTCACTAATAGCAGAGAACAAACGAAGAGATTATTGTAGAGTACGAAACCACCTCAAAGTTATTCTTCCTGATCGATCTATTCAAGAGTCCGTAGTAAAATAACACGAAGCTATTCTTTCCGTTCAATCTATCATAGAGTTCGTACGAGAATAACACCTTAAGACACAAATCAACCAAAACCCTAATGTCAACTAGATACTCCAATGTCACCTCAAGTATCCATGGGTATGATTATACGATATGCATCACACAATCTCAGATTCATCTAATCAACCAACACAAAGAACTTCAAAGAGTGCCCCAAAGTTTCTACTGGAGAGTCAAGACGAAAAAGTGTGCCAACCCCTATGCATAAGTTCACGAGGTCACGGAACTCGCAAGTTGATCACCAAAACATACATCAAGTGGATCACGTGATATCCCATTGTCACCACAGATAAGCACATGCAAGACATACATCAAGTGTTCTCAAATCCTTAAATACTCAATCCGATAAGATAACTTCAAAGGGAAAACTCAATCCATTACAAGAGAGTAGAGGGGGAAAACATCATAAGATCCAACAATAATAGCAAAGCTCGCGATACATCAAGATCGTGCGAATCAAGAACATGAGAGAGAGAGATCAAACACATAGCTACTGGTACATACCCTCAGCCCCGAGGGTGAACTACTCCCTCCTCGTCACAGAGAGCACCGGGATGATGAAGATGACCACCGGAGAAGGATCCCCCCTCCGGCAGGGTGCCGGAATGGGTCTAGATTGGTTTTCAGTGGCTACAAAGGCTTCTGGCGGCAGAACTCCCGATCTATTATGTTCCCTGATGTTTTTAGGGGAGCCACAAGGGGCCCACGAGGGTGGGGGCGCGCCTCCTTGCCTCGTGGCCACCTCAAAGCTTCCCTGACGTCTACTCCAAGTCTCCTGGATTGCTTTCGTTCCAAAACTAACTCTCCCGAAGGTTTCATTCCATTTGGACTCCGTTTGATATTCCTTTTCTTCGAAACGCTGAAATAGGCAAGAAAACAGCAATTTGGGCCGGGCCTCCGGTTAATAGGTTAGTCCCAAAAATACTATAAAAGTGTATAATAAAGCCCATAAACATCCAAATCAGATAATATAATATCATGGAACAATAAAAAATTATAGATACATTGGAGACGTATCAGCATCCCCAAGCTTAATTCCTGCTCGTCCTCGAGTAGGTAAATGATAAAACAGAATTTTTGATGTGGAATGCTACCTAACATATTTATCCATGTAATTCTCTTTATTGTGGCAAGAATATTCAGATCCATAAGATTCAAGAAAAAAGTTTAATATTGACATAAAAATAATAATACTTCAAGCATACTAACAAAGTAATCATGTCTCATCAAAATAATATGGCCAAAGAAAGCTATCCCTACAAAATCATATAGTTTTTCTATGCTCTATCTTCATCACACAAAATATTTAAATCATGCACAACCCCGATGACAAGCCAAGCAATTGTTTCAAACTTTTGATGTTCTCAAACTTTTTCAACTTTCACGCAACGTGAGCCATGGACATAGCACTATAGGTGGAATAGAATTGTGGTTGTGGAGAAGACAAAAAGGAGAAGATAGTCTCACATCAACTAGGTGTATCAACGGGCTATGGAGATGCCCATCAATATATATCAATGTGAGTGAGTAGGGATTGCCATGCAATGGATGCACTAGAGCTATAAGTGTATGAAAGCTCAACAAGAAACTAAGTGGGTGTGCATCCAACTCGCTTGCTCACGAAGACCTAGGGCATCTTGAGGAAGCCCGTCATTGGAATATACAAGCCAAGTTCTATAATGAAAGATTCCCACTAGTATATGAAAGTGACAACATAGGTGACTCTCTATCATGAAGATAATGGTGCTACTTTGAAGCACAAGTGTGGTAAAAGGATAGTAGCATTGCCCCTTCTCTCTTTTTCTCTCATTTTTTGGTCCTTCTTTTTTTCTTTTTGGCCTCTTTTCTTTCTTTCTTTTATTTATTTTTCGTCCGGAGTCTCATCCCGTCTTTTGGGGGAATCATAGTCTCCATCATCCTGTCCTCACTGGGACAATGCTCTAATAATGATGATCATCACACTTTTATTTACTTACAACTCAAGAATTACAACTCGATACTTAGAAAAAAATATGACTCTATATGAATGCCTCCGGCGGTGTACCGGGATGTGCAATGACTCATGAGTGACATGTATGAAAGAATTATGAACGGTGGCTTTGCCACAAATACGATGTCAACTACATGATCATCAAAGCAATATGACAATGATGAAGCGTGTCATAATAAACGGTACGGTGGAAAGTTGCATGGCAATATATCTCGGAATGGCTATGGAAATGCCATAATAGGTAGGTATGGTGGCTGTTTTGAGGAAGGTAAATGGTGGGTTTATGGTACCGGCGAAAGTTGCGCGGTACTAGAGAGGCTAGCAATGGTGGAAGGGTGAGAGTGCGTATAATCCATGGACTCAACATTAGTCATAAAGAACTCACATACTTATTGAAAAAATCTGTTAGTTATGTAAACAAAGTATTACGTGCATGCTCCTAGGGGGATAGATTAGTAGGAAAATACCATCGCTCGTCCCCGACCGCCACTCATAAGGAAGACAATCAATAAATAAATCATGCTCCGACTTCATCACATAACGGTTCACCATACATGCATGCTACGGGAATCACAAACTTGAACACAAGTATTTCTCAAATTCATAACTAATCAAGTAGCATGACTCTAATATACCCATCTCCATATATCAAAACAATTATCAAGTATCAAACTTCTCATAGTATTCAATGCACTTTATATGAGAGTTTTTATTATATCCCTCTTGGATGCCTATCATATTAGGACTAAATTCATAACCAAAGCAAACTACCATCCTTTTTAGAGACTCTCAAAATGATATAAGTGAAGTACGAGAGTTCATCTATTTCTTCAAAATAAAACCACCGTCGTGCTCTAAAATGATATAAGTGAAGCACTAGAGCAAATGACAAACTACTCCAAAAGATATAAGTGAAGCTCAATGAGTAGTCGAATAATTATGAAACTATGTGAAGACTATCTAATATTTAATAATTTCAGATCTTGGTATTTTATTCAAACAGCAAGAAAAACAAACTAAAATAAAATGACACTCTAAGCAAAACACATATCATGCGGCGAATAAAAATATAGCTCCAAGTAAAGTTACTGATGAACGAAGACGAAAGAGGGGATGCCATCCGAGGCATCCCCAAGCTTATGCTCTTGGCTGTCCTTGAATATTAGCATGGTGTGACTTGGGCATCCCCAAGCTTAGGCTCTTGCCACTCCTTATTCCATAGTCCATCGAATCTTTACCCAAAACTTGAAAACTTCACAACACAAAACTTAACAGAAAACTCGTAAGCTCCATTAGCGAAAGAAAACAAAATACCACTTCAAGGTACTATAATGAAATCATTCTTTATTTATATTGGTGTCAAACCTACTGTATTCCAACTTCTCTATGGTTTATAAACTCTTTTACTAGCCATAGATTCATCAAAATAAGTAAAACAACACATGAAAAACAGAATCTGTCAAAAACAGAACAGTCTGTAGTAATCTGTAACTAACGCAAACTTCTGGAACCCCAAAAATTCTAAAATAAATTGCTGGACGTGAGGAATTTATCTATTAATTATCTGCAAAAATAATTAACTAAATATCACTCTCCAATAAAAAATGGCAGTAAATCTCATGAGCGCTAAAGTTTCTGTTTTTTACAGCATGATCGCAAAGACTTTCCCCAAGTCTTCCCACTAAAGTTTCTGTTTTTTACAGTAAATCTCATGAGCGCTAAAGGTTGTACTTGGCACAAACACTAATTGAAAGCATAAAAACTCAATCATCACAGAGGCTAGATGAATTATTTATTGCTAAACAGGAGAAAAAATCAAGGAACAAAAATAAAGTTGGGTTGCCTCCCAACAAGCGCTATCGTTTAACGCCCCTAGCTAGGCATGATGATTTCAATGATGCTCACATTAAAGATAAGAATTGTAACATAAAGAGAGCATCATGAAGAATATGAGTAGCACATTTAAGTCTAACCCACTTCCTATGCATAGGGATTTTATGAGCAAACAACTTATGGGAACAAGAATCAACTTGCATAGGAATGTAAAACAAGCATAACTTCCAGATTTTAAGCACATAGAGAGGAAACTTGATATTATTGCAATTCCTACAAGCATATGTTCCTCCATCATAATAATTTTCAGTAGCATCATGAATGAATTCAACAATATAACCATCGCATAAAGCATTCTTTTCATGATCTACAAGCATAGAAAATTTACTACTCTCCACATAAGCAAAATTCTTCTTATTCAGAATAGTGGGAGTATCATAAGAAACTCGAATACTATAAGTTGTTTCCACATTGAAAGAATAATGTTAAGAAAAAGGTTGATCATAATAATGACAAGTTTTATAAATATAATCTTCACTAATTATTATAGCATAAGTGTCATCACAATAATCATCATAAGTAGCAACTTTGTTCTCATCATAATCGATTAAAACCTCTTCCAAGATAGTGGAATCATTACTAAATAAAGTCATGACCTCTCCAAACCCACTTTCATCAATATAATCATCATAAGTAGGGGGCATGCTATCATCATAACAAATTTGCATACCAAAACTTGGGAGGCTAGAAATATCATCTTCATTAAACATAGCATCCCCAAGTTTGGGACAAACATTAATTGCAGCAAATATATTCTCAAACATGTCATTCTCATCAAACATAGCATCCCCAAGATTGGGCCTTTTCATATCATAAGCATAATCACTCTCATCATTAATAGTATGGATAGCACCAATAGTATAGCAATTATCATCATCACAATGAGTGATAGGGGCAACATCATTTGGGAGGGATACCTCTTTACCTTTACTTCTCCGTCTTTTATTTTTCTTCTTCACATTATGTGTGGGTTCAATCCTCTTTTTGGAGCTCCTTATTGATGAGATTGGTTGAATAGAAGACTCCTCCTCGTTACCTGATTCATCATAAGAAATAACAGGAGGATATTGGGAAGCCTCTTCCCTATCATTAGTATTCTCTTCACCCTCTATCTGTTCTCTTTTCTTTATGTAATTGGAAATATAAGGATTTTCAATGCAATTCACCGCACAATACATAAATATTTCTTATAGATCAACATCGAGGAATTTCTGAAGGTTATATTCTGGAATATGCTTAGTTATACGTTTCATTTCTTCATAACCCAAAAGAAAACTAAGTTCATTATGATGTGCAAGGGAAATCAAATCATCACAATTTTTGGACACAATACGATCATGAAACAATTTGCATTTGAGATTTAAATGACCATGTTCATTGCAAAGTTCACAAGTATGGTGAAGAAATTTTAAATTTTCAGCACAAACATCTAGCCTTTCTTGCAACCATGTAGTTTCCAAATACTTATGCCTCTTGCAAAATATATTTTCCTTAATTGGTTTGTACATGCAAGCTCTATGTATTCCACAAAAGTTGACATGCTTATAAGAGACATTTTCATCATGACTAGTGCAATCAACATTGCAATCATGCTCATCATTCAAAGATTTAGTGCCAAACATTTTATAGACTTCTTCTAGCATTTGAGCACAATTTTCCTTTCCATCATTCTCACGAAAGATATTAAAAAGATGAAGCGTATGAGGTAAACTCAATTCCATTTTTTGTAGTTTTCTTTTATAAACTAAACTGGTGCTAAAACAAGAAACAAAAACATTTGATTGCAAGATCTAAAGATATACCTTCAAGCACTCACCTCCCCGGCAATGGCGCCAGAAAAGAGCTTGATGTCTACTACACAACCTTCTTCTTGTAGACATTGTTGGGCCTCCAACTGCAGAGGTTTGTAGGAAAGTAGCAAATTTTCCTCAAGTGGATGACCTAAGGTTTATCAATTCGTGGGAGGCGTAGGTTGAAGATGGTCTCTCTCAAACAACCCTGCAACCAAATAACAAAGAGTCTCTTGTGTCCCCAACACACACTACAAAAAAAAATACACCTCCGTGATGATACGTGTTTGTCACAGTAGGTCGCTTTTTTTGTCATGCATGTACATCCATGACAAATTTATGACAGAATCAAGATAGTCATATCTGTGTTGTCGTAAAAGTGTTCCATGACATTACCAAAATTATCATCACGAAAGTGTCCACTTCCATGACGATAAATCGCGCGTCACAGAAGTGCTTTCGTCAAGGGTGACCTACACGTGGCATCCACCATAACGGAACGCCGTTAAGCTATCGGGTCGGGTTTTGGATCCGATAACCCGTTAACAGCCCCGACCAATGGGAAATTTCCACATGTAAAATTCTTATTGGCCAGACGAAACACGTGTCAGCTCGTCAGTGGGTCAGATAGGCGCCTATGATACGTCGACACGTGGCACGGCCCAACAGAGGCCCATTCCTGTGTAAAGGCCGGCCCGTTTGACTTGGTAAAATGCTGGCGGGCCGGCCCATGGAAAGCCTGTAAACGGCCTGTTCGAATATAGCCCATTTACAGCCCGCTAACCCAAGGCCCGTTACGCCCTATCCGAATTAGGCCCAGTAGCGTCATCTGGGCCAACCAATATGATTCCAGCCCGTTTTCACTTCTGGCCCATGTATGGCCCATGACGTCTTTCGGCCCATATGAGGCACTATGTAACTCTTGGCCTACTAATGGCCCGTGGTGAAACTAGCCCGTAATGAACAGTGTATCACTTTACACCCATTAACGGCCCGTGGTGAAACTGGCCCGTGATGAACAGTGTATCACTTTATACCCATTAACGGCCCGTTATTCCATTGGGCCGTTTCCAGCCCATGTTATCTTTCGGCCTTCTCAGAGCCCATTTATTCTTGGGCTCATTTCCAGCATTCGTTTACTTATAGCCCGTTACTGTCATTTTCTGCTTGTGGGCCAAATTCAGCCCGTGGTTACAGTCGGCCCGTTTGTGGTCCGTTAATACGTTGGGCCATTTTCATAGCGTCATCAAATACAGCCTATTAACAATGGCCCATTATGGTCGGCCCATGAACGGACGATTCCAACTCTTGCCCATTTACGGCCATAATGCAGCCTGTTATTGGCCCATGTTTGGCCATCGATCATACTGCCCGTATAAGGCCCATTGATGATACGGCCCGTAGAAGGCCCATTGTTCCTACGGCCCGTAGAAGGCCCACTGTTTCTACGGCCCGTAGGAGGCTCAGTGTCACTACAGTAAATATTAGCCCATTGTTATTGTGGCCTAGTTTTAAAAAATAGGTTAATGTAGCCACTAGCAAACCGCGGAAAAAGAACTGCAATGACTAGAAGCAAACAAATAAACAAGACAACAAGGAAATAAATAAGCAAGCAACTTACGCTAGGCTATCACGGCTATCACGCATATTACATCCACTGGACCGCAAGAGAAGAGTATCATCTTAAAGAATAGCAGAAGAGCAAGCACATTGAAGATATTACAAGTCTTTTAATACAATGTCGGTTGGCCACCCATGATGAACCAGAGCGCACAGAGAAATACTGTTCTTTCCGGTCTCTCCATATGTGGCTCACATGCATTTCGAAACTAAAGCAAGAACATTTAGCTAACCAATTAAACATCTCTTAGTTTTACTAATATCAGCAATAATATCAGATATGAATTTGTACAACTAAGCTTTTTTAGCTCGATGGGTGGAGCAGTGCTATTACGACACGAACCACGTAGGCTGATTGTGGTCATCATAAAATGAGGAAAACATAAGCATGATGAGTACAGTGTTGACCGTGGCAGTGGGATGGCAGATCTGAAGTTGCAAACCGCACAAAGGGTAGTTAGCAACCGATGTTTGCTTTGAAATAACAACTAAGATATGGTATGGACAAGAAAGTACGGTCAACAAGTGACAAAGAAATGCAATTATGCTGTCTCTCTATATGTCGCGACATGCATTTGGAAACTCAAGTGGGACCTTTAGCTAACCAATTAAATGTGTCGGTTAACTAATATCAGTATCATATCACAATCATATTTGAACAACTAAGCTTTCGAATTCTGAGTGTTGTGTTGTTTAGCTTCAAGGGTGGAGTAATGCTAGTACGACATAAAGCACCTACGCAGATCATAGTAGAGTATATAAAAGGGGAAAACCCTAAGCATCAAGAGAAAAATCAGGAAAGTGGAACTAGCTAGACTAGTGGGTGGCGCACATTCTTTTCGAAACGAATATAGGAACATTAGGTGACCAATTAAACATTCTCTGTTTTAGTGATATTAGCATCATATCAGATTCGTATTTCAACACGTAAGCTTTGGGCTGAGGTCTTGAGGAGCAGTGCTAGCATGACACGAAGCACCTACGATGATGGTAGTGAATATGAAGGGGGAAACCATAAGCTTTACGAGTATAGTGCCCGTGCCATGGCGGATCTGAATGTGCAAACCGGACAAAGCTACTTCGCAACCAATGTTTGCTTTCAACTAGCCACTACGATTTGGTACGGATAAGAAAAGTATAGTAAACAAGTTACGATCTATTTTCCAGGTGAGATCAATAACTTAAGCACATATGGAAGAGTACCAGCTCTCTTGCGACGCCGTGTAGGCCTATGCTGATACGTTGAGGGTGCTGCGGGTGCGATGGCTATCGGCGGCGGGGAAGAAGACTTTAGACAGCAGACGGCCGGGTCGGGGGATATATCCTGTTGCCGTGGACGAGGCGGTCGTAGGAGCGGCAATGACAAGGTGGACGACGGCGCCGATGAAGCGAGAGGAGGCGATGAAAGGATCCTGGTCCAGCGTCGTGGATGAGAGACGTCCATCTCTTGCAGTGGACGACGGGGTAGGGGTAGCGGCTCCGGCAAGGTGGAGGAAGGGGTGGCGGACGAAGGAGGCTGGCCGCAGTGCAGAGGTTGTCGTGCCACCGACGGTGTATGAATGGGGAAATGGAGGGGAGGGGGGATCTCAAACTTTGGGACGCGCTTCTCTGAAATGGGGGAAAGTTACGAACTTATCCCCCGTCTAAAATTTCGGACATCGCGTCGGTTGGGGATAGGACGGTAATCTCGCATCTCCCAAATATTTGCCGGTAACTATTTCAGGCGAGGAGAGGGTGTTTTGCCGCCCATGGTTGGCGCCCATGGTGTATGAATGGGGCTGATAGGTAGGGCAGTTGTGTCACGTCTGATGGAAGTTACACATCTGCCCCTATTTTAAATATAAGCCTACATCGATTTCGGACGAGGAGAGTTTGTTTTGCCGCCCACCGTGTATGAATGGGGAAATGGAGGAAGAGACACATGTCTTTCGGACGAGCTTGAATCAAATGTGTTTTTCTGCCCACGTTTGGCGCCCACCGTGTCTGAATGGGCTCAGAGGCCGTCGTGTCACGTCTGATTGAAGTTACTAGTCTACCCCTATCGACAGCAGTGTAAATCCTGTCGATAAGGATGTCAAGTGTCAGGGGTAGACAGTAATTTCCATCTCGCAAACACTTGCTTCGGGCAGCCCACAAATTATAGTGGGTGTTTAGCCGCTTCGTTCAAAACTTGGGAGAATTAGCATTCACGTTTTCCCTGGGACCTGGCAAACTAAATTCAAATCCAATTTGTATTCGATTACGAATATCCACAGATAATTATACGTTTTGTTATTTATTTCTTCAAAACTACAACAAAGATTTATCCCACCTTTATATATGATTATGATTTAGAAATGCCGTGATCTTCAAATTCAGTAGGTTGGATACACTCTGAGTCAAACATTTATTTCATCCAATACAATATGCTCACATGAAAACAGCTCACCTTATGTCAATCATACAAGTAGTGAGGATTACCTTGCCTAGAAAATTCGGATCATTACAACACATGGACAACATAGGGGGTCTTGCAACATAATCCATTTAGAGACATGACACAACATGCAAGTACAATAATCTAATGAAAATTTCAACTGGTATCTAAAGAATAACCGGGATTATCTTGGGCTTCCGATAGCAGAAACAGCAGGACCTCCTCCGTCTTCAAATGCAACATTCTTACTTCCTCCAATTCTTGGGTTGCTTGCATAATGTGTGCCGCTAATTTTGTAATTTCCAGCCTCAAGATAAAGATTACCTCATTCATGGCAGCCACACCATCTCTTTCTGCCTCTAGTAGAGCCTCAAGCACTATAATATTTGTGCTCAGACTGCTCTCCGGCGGTGTTTCCTCTGAACTGCTACCATCTGGTAACATGGATGGCGCACTGCTTCCACAAATAGATTCTGGGGTTGTACATTGTGTCCTAGTGTGAACGGCATCCTGAAGGTTTCCGCTGGACATCAGTAAGAGATAGTTATCGTATGATCCAGGCAGTAAGCTTGCATGGTAAACGACGGACGAATTATTGCCGAGCATGGCAAACTATATTTAAATGGTTTGAAGCAGCATCAGCCGAAAAGAAATTAAAATGGTAAGATGAAACTAGGGATGTAAGTGGCAAATAAACGAAATCCTCCAGTCCCATCTAGTTAGTTTTTTCTACCTCCCTAGTTCATTTTCCTCAAAAAAAACAAAAACTCTTTTGAACTATCATACCACTAGTGGACTTTAATCGGGATTAAACCAGACCTAGTTGACATCCCTAGTTGAAAGGGAGTGTACATCCGCTATATTTAAGTTGCCAAGGCATCTAAGCAGTTGAAATAATTTGAGAAAGCACTTAGCAGTGTGGCCTCATATAGACTACGAAGACAGTCTTGTGATGATGTTGAGAGGAAAAGTTAAGGACTCAAATGAAATAGGCATGCATTTCTTTACGATAGTACAACATGCACTGCTGACATATTGGCCAACTCAGGTATAGTGTAACAACAAATAAGCATTCGTATCAAGCAATACAACAAAGAAGACAACTGAACTATTTGTAATTCGATAGGATTACATGTTGAGGGCACAAGCCAAGAAAGCAGCCCACTCGCATTACATTTCACATGTACTAAAACACACTGGCTTACCATATGTTGCTGTGAAGCCTAGCTGCTGTTGCAATGTTCTTTAAAGATATCGTCAGCATCCCGTGGTTGCAAATCTAGTTGTTGTAGTTTATTCTGCACCATCTATTTAGGTAAAATTAATTTTAATCGCATGCACTGGTCCGAATTGATCATCAATGGTTCATCTAAACTAATGAAAGAAGGTTGTGTGCATAAACGACAATACTCCCTCCGATTCTTTTTACTTTGCGTATAACTTTTTCTCAGTTTTCTCGTGTTAGTCTGCGCGTTGCCTTTTGTACCCCGCCCCATCCGCCTCTGTCGTAATTAATTGGCAAATTAGTCCATAAAAATTAAATCAGTGCCCTCCTTGGTATGCGGGTCAAGAGTTATGCGCAGAGTAAATAGAATCGGAGGGAGTATATCTGCTTCCCTATATTTTTATGCTTGTTCGAGGTGCCAGCCCCAAAAGAACAATTTTTTTGCTTGATGGGGTTGGCAGCTCCATAATTAATAGAAGCATCAAATTAGTCATGCAACTCGGGAAGATCAAGAACACACAAACAAGTAATGAACAGAGGCTCAGAGCAGTGATGTAATAGCTAGCATCAGAAAATGTAGGGTAAAACGAACAAAAAGCAGCGGAACCACATGCTAGTTTGCTGATGTGTAATTAAGCATAGAGAACATTAAGCAGTCTGATGGAACCAACAAGTTGCATCAGAACAAAACTAAATCATATTAACTATATGTGCACTGGTATGTAATTTAGCACATGTAACATGTTCACTGCCAGGAGTATGGCCCTACAGGTGCAAGCAGAATAACGCGTCTCATGAAAAACTGAATGATGCCTTGAAGAAATTCAAAGGTGTGTTGCTTATGCTAGAAAAGTGAACGTAGGCGCCGGCCATTGGATAATAGTACCTGATTCTCGGCGGCGCATGGGTATCGTTGTCATACTTGATAGCTAAGGATCGTCGATGGTGCTCGTGTTGCGGTTGAGTTTGGGCCGGCTGTCGCCGTCGCTGAAGCAGCTCCGGTGCTACGGTTGCGGCGCCTGTCGACATACAAGAAAGCTCATCTGTGGTAAGTGAAAAGTTGCACGATAAAGAGAAAAACCGAAAGGAGTACAAATCGAAATAACCTGATGAGGCTGCGGCGTCGATAAAGCAGGGCCAGTGGAGTTGAATACGGCATCCGTGGAGCGGGTCCGGTGCAGTGGACAAAGGCTTCGGCGGGCGCGTTGTACAGTGCTTTCGGTGAGGCGGATCTGTTGCGGCGGACGAGGGCTTGTATGAAGGGCCAGCGAAGGGGCAGACGAGGGAGTCAGTGAAGGGCCTACGCTGTGGTGGACGAGGGCGCCGGTTAAGCAGATCTGGTGCGGTGGACCATGATGGCGGTCAAGGAGATCTGGAGCGGTGGACAAGCCAGTCGCTGAAGCGGCTCCGGTGAAGCGGTGAGTTGGCAGTTGGGGTTCCAAGGTGCGGAAGGTAGATCCGGCGGGGTGTGAGGTCCACCGCTGCGGCGGAGGACTAGATTCGGGGGCTTGCCATGGTTGGGGGGTCGGGGAGGGGAAGGGGAGGGGCTCTGGGGAAGAATGTTGGGGGCAAAGAGGGGAAAACAATGGAGTTACCAAAGCAGCCCTTTTCCGTTCATGTGGCAGGGGTAAAACAGGAATATCGCAAGGCTAAACTTTCGGGCACGTGATATTTCGATGTGAGTGGGAAGTTTGAAAGCTTTTGGCGCCTAAAATTATGAGTATTCTGCTCTTGTACAGCCGACTATGATATCATGGCCGACAATTTGTTTGTTTTGCACGCAAAAAAATGTGCAAGTTTTGAAAATCAATGTCTCCAACTCGAAACTTAGATTGTCCATTCAATTCAAATATGGATCATTGAGCTACTACAAGCAAATATCATCATACGGTCCAATTCAAATGAAATTCCAAATGTGTTTATCCTAAATATGATGACAAAAGCAAAAATGTGTATGTGTATGAATAAAGTGGATGATTATAAAGTTTGAACATGCCCGTATGTGTATATCTCTAGGTTTGATATATGAATTTGGAATCACGAAATCCCGGCTTAAAAAATGTACCTCCGTTTAAATGAATTACAAAAGCTAATGATGGAGTCGAATTCCAAAATTCCAATCTTAGCTTTGTAATTCTGGTACATCAAGGTATATCACGCATGTTCAAAAGTATCGTTATCTCATAGTACAAATTGTGAAACAAATTGACCAACCATGAGTGCACAATATCTCAATTACGCTAAAGTCCCTCAAATATAGACACCTCACTCTTTATCTGAAGTCAACCCCCGCCCCCCCACCACACACACACAGGAGTCATTCTCTCCCCCAAACACCAACACACGAGCACATTAACACCCCTCTCTCTTGTAAAGTCCGGGCCCCAACATAGGTCTCTATCACTTTGTCTCTTGGGCATGCACACATCTCTTCCCTCACTCTCTAGGTCTCCCGCTGTCTCTCTTACCCAAGCACACGCACTATGTAGAGTGTATATTTCCCATACACACAAAACGTCACCCCCAAACGTCTATCTCCCTAGTTATGTGGTTCTCGCGCACTCACCTCACACACCACCCCCACTGCAAACAAGCACACTTTGTCTCCTTGTGCACCACTCTCCTCTTTCTATCTCTCCCACATGCGGACCTGCCCGAGCTCTTTCCCCGTATACATATATGTCGTGACTCTTTGCATAGCTCCCTAATGTATAATCGTTCTCGATTTCGCACATTGTTCTCTACACAATCTATTCTAGATCTCTCATGAAGTCCCTATCACACACACAATGACTTGCTTCCCTTGCGTCTCCGTTCATAGGCCAATTTCGGACAACATCAACATTGTCTCCCTATCTATACGCCATTTATGGACACAAACGACCCCTCTCGCCCCCTCTCTTCCTCTCACTCTCTCTCTCTCTCCGTCGCTAGCTCTCTCTTTCTCTCGCTCTCACACCCCTCTCCCACACACACACTCGATGTCTCTTCCCAATAGTCTGCTCCCCCCGCCCGCACCCGTGCTATCTTGCTACTACACATGTCACACCATCCCCCTTCCCTTATACTAGGTTTACATCATCAGTGGTCTCTCTACTCCACATACACTCTCTGCCTCTCACACACAAACGCGTGCACAAACACACACAGACATGCACAAACACCCATTTACCTGGATCCTCATCTCTCCTCATGTCCGCATGTGTATCTCACACACTCACTCTCTAATTATGTATATGTGCCTCCATGTTACACAACACAAATCCCCATGTACATGTCTCTCTCTATCCTCCACACACATAGACACAAAGAATCTATTATCATTGCCTCAGTCTCTAACATATCACACATGCACTCTCTCTCTCTCTCTCTCGCAAACACGCTCAACAAGGGTTTCCCCGTGAATAACTTACCGTCTATTCATGAACAGTCGTGGCAGTACGGCGAACACGAGACGTGAAAAAGAATAAATCTACACGTGCTTAGACCACCTAGTATGACTACTAGGACTAGAGCAAGCCAAAAAGCGTGCCGCCGTCACCCCCTCCTTGTCGGCAACGGAAAAATCTTTGTTTAAACACAGTCGAGAAGTCATTGTGCTAAGGCCCCACATGTCGAGGCGTTGAATAGAATGTAGATGCTAGTTTACGGAAGCAAGTATGGATAATACGTTTGTATCTCCATACTTATATTTCTTCTCTTATAAAAAACCGAGTTGGTGATGATGGTACGTGTGCCATCTTGCAATATAGACCGTCCGATCTATATCTGACGGATGGAAATTAAACTAAAAGATACCCGCATCCCTCTCCACATTTGCAGACAAGGCCTTCCCTCGTTCATCCTTACCTCCAACAAACCTCATTGTTGAGAAATTAATAAAGGAAGCCTCTAGAACAAACTGTCCTGGTGGCCGCTGCCGGCGTCGTCAATCCCCATGCCCCCGCTCAGTCCGACCACCAACCACCACCACACCCCACTCCTCTTCACCTTATCTCATATTTCTCAAGATATCATTAGTTTTTACACATGGGATTACTCCCGCAAGGGTCAATCACAACAAGTGTTTTATAAAAAAAATGCATCTTGATGTTCCGTGCAATGCACGGATCTTGCTAGTACTCTTACACAAAACTAAGTTGGTGATGCTGGTGTGGCTGCCATTCGTCGTTTCTGACCATTAGATCTACATCTAACGATTGTGAGGTAAGTTGTTGCCTTTTCTCACCAACATCCCACTTGTCTACCAATTTGCAGAAAAACCCATAATTAGTATCTTAAAACCTACCACATCCCTCCCTGACCTCACCAAAACAGCCCAAGGAATATATTCTAATTGAAACATAATATATCTCTAGTGACATATGTATATCAAAATTAGAGTGTTTTGTACCAAGTTTGTGAATAAGTATTATTCTAATTGTGATTCGTTGCAACGGACATGAACATTGCTAGTATTTCCAACCATGCATTTCTTTTCCTAGTATTCCATAGTTTCGAGTTTTCCATCAAGATATTAGTCACTCATGGTTGATATTTACTTTCAATCATGTACACATATGCACTATGTAACTAGCCTTGCTTATTGGCTTCCAAAGCTTAACTTTCACTCCTACTTACAATATGTAGAGTATTTAACAAAAAACTACCACTTTCAACCAGCCCTAGTAGGAATCTATTGTACAAAAAATAGAAAAAACATACCCAAAATTTCTTAATCCACGCCAAAAACTACCTAGTACTCCTACCGATTAGGTTCGTTTTAACCCATTTATGACAGGGTTG
This sequence comes from Triticum urartu, assembly GCF_003073215.2. NCBI lineage: Eukaryota > Viridiplantae > Streptophyta > Magnoliopsida > Poales > Poaceae > Triticum > Triticum urartu. The sequence goes on along the minus strand of NC_053025.1, from coordinate 543,991,792 downwards.
GCCCACATGTTCGTGTTGACGAGGCAGCTTAAACCAACACATTTTGTTTGACCGTTGACACGAGGGACCCACATCTGACCTTCTATCCTGTTATTCCCCCTCAAATCATTATTTTTCCTGAACATTACTTCAAACAGTACTGATGCATGTTCGTTGGTGGCGCCGGTGATGAGCGAGTTGGACGCTGCTCTGCCGGACGGGCCGGACGCCGCACTGGCCTCCGCACGGGTTGGCAGGCTGGCCCGAGCGTGACTCACGAGCGAGCAAGCCGATGCGCTGGCCTTCGCTCGAGCCAGATGGCTGGCCTTAGCGCGGCGTGCGCGAGCAAGACGCCGCGCTGCCGTGCCAATCTAGCTAGCAAACCTTGCAGACAAGCAGCTGGATGGAGCTATCTTGGCTAGCTAGCAGCCGCGAGCGCCGGACGGAGCTGGCATCCGGGCTGCCGCAACATGGGCTCCGCACCGCCGGCGGTTTTGACCTCGCCTTCTACTGGCGGTGGTAGCTGCGTCCCATGGCCGAGGATGACTAGGTGGACGGGCCGGAGGTAGGAGGTTACTCGAGGATTTTTGTTGGTAAGAGGAGTATAATGGTTGATAAGGTAGTCTTATCTTAAGTCTGCCACGTATGCAAGTGGTAGTAGTTTCTTGGCATTTTAGTGGTTTCTTGCATTATTAGAGCAAGTACAATAGAGCTGAGTTAGCAGGCTATAAGAAATAAACTACTACTACATGTTGGCTATAAGATGGGCTGTAGATGACATGGCACTGGCTTATAGCCAGCAGCTGGCTATACTATTAACCATGCTCTTAGGGGTTTCTTGTAAGGAACAATGTACGTACTACTAGCGACAAAAGGCGATTCTAGGTTGCGTTGTACTCCAACGAGTACTACTAGTGGTCGCGGGAGTGTATACCTCGTTTTGTGGGTTCGATCCCGGCCAAACGCACGACGACCTTTTTTTAAATAGTATACTATCTAGATACATCGCAGAAATGGATGTATCTAGAACTAAAATACATCTAGAAACATCCATACCCGCGACAAGTAATTCGGAACGAAGGGAGTACTACACTTTGATGTGAGCCAATATTTTACACGGGTAGTTTGAGTTTTGAAGTCAAACGGACGTGCGGGCCCACAATCTGGGTGCACTGGAGTCTGGACAGCCTAGCCACGTGAACGGGTTTTCCTTCCTGGCATCCCGTGGCTTGCGTGCTTGGCCTAGCCGCACCTCGCTTGCAGCTTTCAGCTAGTAACATATTTAAACTAGCACCTCCCAATTAAGCCCGAGGAGCCGGAAAAGCCTGGCGGGGCATTGGGAACTATGCAATATGGCTCTGTACGTAAAGTGCTCTACTACTACTCTGTAGCTTGTGGCGTTGCATGCATGGACTTCACTCCATTATCGGCTCTACTATAAAAGAAATTCCTCTTGACGTGTTTTTTTGAAACGGAGGCAAAAGCTTTGCTTCATCTCATTCATAAAGAAGGAACTACTAACAAAGTTCGACAAGATCCATTACACCTCCACAAATGGAAGCGAAAAGCCTAGTCTCGCTGTATCAAATAACTCAAATGTTCTACCCCCGCAGTAACCGTCGCTGATAAACAGGCTGCTAGTGTGTGCGTGAGAGGAGCGGCTAAGTAGGCCAGCTACGTGAGAGGAGCGGCTGAATAGAGCACCGAGAGTACCCACTAGGCCACTACGCAGGTGTACTTCCTCTGCATTGATAGTACAACGATGGTTCTAGAGAACAGTAGTACCCTCCACTTCCAACTGTAGCTCCTTGGCCCTGAGATTCAAGAGTTCAAAACTGGTGCACTTAGACTAGAAGTACAATAGTCCCTCCTTTCCGGTTTATAGGGCTCATCTCAAAATTTTAGTTTTTCCATTTTATAAGGCTCAATTTGGTTGTTTCCCATCACATGTTCAGATTCCAAGGTGCATTAAATCATTGCATGCAAGTATTAAGAGAAAATTTACCAATGAATGTAATTTATGCATGCATGCATTGCAATTAATGCATTGGTAAACATACTTTTTTGAGGAAAACAAGAGCATTAATTGGGTGCTTTTTTGAGGAGTAGTTGAGAAAAGTGGTACTAGTACTGCTACAGTACGAGTACGTACTCCTCCGTCACATAATGTACGACGTTTTTTGACACTAGTTGGCGTGTACAAAAAAATGGCAAAAACATACCCAAAATTTCTTAATCCACGCCAAAAACTACTACCTAGTGCCAAAAATTTCTTACTAGTTCTATTATTTATAGTATAATGCAATCCCATAACGTTCCATAATGCTAGTACTAGTACGTCATGGTACCAAAAACTACTACCTAGTGTCAAAAATTTCTTACTAGTGCTATTATTTACTAGTGCTATTATTTAGAGTAGTAAATAATAGCTTCACCCCTTCGCTGAGGAACGATCTACAGTTGGAAGGGACGAGGCCCTGCGGTTACTACGCTCTTATCTCGTCCTCGCCAGTTCCCCTCCCCCCGAAGAGAAGTCAGTTCGTCGCTACTCCCATGGATTCGCCAGGCGGTTCTCCTCCTCGTCGGGGCTGGGAGACCTTGGACAATGATTCTCTGGGAGAAATCGCACGCCGCTTCGACGTCCTCACCGCCGCAAGACTCGGTGCTTCCTGCACCAACTTTTTCAAGATGCTGCTTAAACAGGCTTGGGAAAAGGCCATGCTTGTTGGTCTTCCATGCGTCCTCGAGGAGAAGGTTCTTCTATGGGACAATTCTTCGAACAGTCCACCGCTCCCAGGCCATGGTTGCACGTTGACTCCGCTAGAGTTGACGACGTTGAGAGGTAGTCGGATTTTGTCCGATGAGCAGGTCAGTAATGGAGTTTGATCATGTAGTACTTAGTTATTCCATTTCCATCCCGTAATTTCTCCGCTGCCCACTGTCTTATATATAGGTCTGGGTCGGTGCCAACGAAGATTGGCTTGCATACCTCCGGCCGGATACCACCATGATTTTGCACAATATCCACAGCAGTGCGGCCGTTCCGGTAGACCCATTCTCCACCATTGGGATCGGCCTTCCGGACTGGCTGGGCAAGAATACGTATGATGATGCCTACATGAGATTGAAGAAGATAGCAATTGTGGACCCGCCGACAAAGTGACGCGGCTACGACAATTACTATCTCATCGCGGTGTTCGACATAAGGATTGCCATCAATGCAGGAGGCAGTAACAGCAGAGGCTGGTGCATGTTGGAGGTGGCAGATTTGTGCCCCTACACGTTCGAAGACGCCGTGCGCCATCTAGGCCGCATCTTCGCGGTGACAAGCCAGGGGACTTGTTTCATCTGGTTGACATCCTACGGTACGGGAGATTACAAACGGAATGCACAAACCATCATTTGAATCCCTAACGGTACTCCATTATTTTGCAGGGACCAGTCATCCCCCGATCAAAATAAGATCACCGATCCTGGATGTGCATTTGCATCCGCGATTTGGTCTAACCTGGAACCTTGTAGCTGACTTCGGCATATTGGGATCAACTATCTTAGCAGTCGTTACCCATGGTACCACTGATGTGCAACATGGTCACATAATTTACCACGATCGGACCGTCACCATCTACCCAGGTATTCCATTTTTTAACCCTCTCGCCTTCTCTTTCATTGTTGTACTAGTAGTATACTTTGTAGCACTAGTAGGACTACTTTTTACCTTGGAGGACGCGTATAGCTAGCTAGGCCCTTGAAGACTTGAACCCACTAGCTGCCACCATTTTTGTTTTTCCATGTCTTACTATCTCATCTATGTAGCCAAGAGTGGCTATATATAATAAGCCGGTTATTTTACTTCCTCTATACCGGAGAAGTACTATTTGCTGCACAGTATTACTGACCGCCACATTTCAGCACAACATTATTATGCATGGACCTTCACTATGTACGTCACTATGTGTCCAGATCTGGGATGCCGCGTGTACCAGATGAACGGCGCCGAGTTCGACCCCCGTGATGCTACGTGGGTGCCGAGGAACACTCTTGGAGAGTACTCGCTTTTCATCGGGGACAGCTACCCCATTGTGAAGCGGATGCCACCTTCCGTGCACGACACGGAAGGCCTGCCGTTCATGAAGCATGATTGTGTCTTCAGTGCGCACCGCCGGATGAACGACATGCTGGGACACGCTATCCTTGATTTATGCCGCTTCAGCTTCGACGAGTCTCCATCGTGTGGAACCGGACTAGAAAGCTGCGACAATGATTCCCGTTGCCCACCGCTATGGATCGTGCCATCCATGAAGAACACCTGGGACTGGAACCTGGAGGAGGACATGTAGCCCATCTATAACGTGTAAGTGGAGTACGGTAATTGTGAATGGTAGCGCTGTGAATATATGTAGACTAGTCGTCCACAAATTTATCACATGAGTTCGAGATGAACTTGTGTGGCATACTTGCATTTGTCCTTTAGAATTTATTACTAGTAAATGTGTTATGTCTACGTGCAACTTGTGTGGTTGTTGCACGGGCTCCAACATGCTCTTTGAGAAAAAAAGGTGGCACATCTTTGGATATACGTGACGTGGCGGCATCATACAGTAGCATCGTTCGCCATAGTTGTAATAGTACACTCCTACTAGGACGACAACTCCTATAAAACCTTGTGCTTGGCTCTTTGCCTCTTCGGGAGGTTCAACAGTAAGTACTCGTGTGAACCTTGGACTTGGATCTTCGCCTCTTCGGAAGGTCCAACAAAGATGATACTACAATACAATATGCTTCTAGCAATCTGACACCGATTAAACTGTTGCACGTCCACCGCGAGGGCGAGGGAGAGGGAGAGGGCGTTGTAGTCAAAACCCTCTCCTCGTCCTGCGAACCACCGTGCGCGTGGGCGAGGGAGAGGCGTAGTAAGAAAGCTTCTCCTCGTTCGGCGAGTTGATGGGACACATCAAAGCAGTACTAGTACCACTAGTAGTAGTAGTAGTAGTAGTCCATACTGCGTCCTTTCCGATTAATATGGCTTAATTTGAAAAGAGAAAAATACACTGGCGGTCAACGTATGTAACAGTACACTCTTTACGGTCACTATATATAGTTTTGCGGCGATTATGCGATCACTAGCTCATCATAGAGCACCGTATTGCACCCTACTGACTGGCCACATAGTCGACGTGGCACTTTGTTGACTGGTCAAATTGTCACCTGGTTTCTGGGTCCCACCTGTCAGTTGGCAGAGCAAAGAAATCAGTTAAACAAAACTTTATGGAGGCGCGACATGAGTCCAACCCTTGCGCGCGAACCGCCCTGGCTGTGTATGTGAGTGCATGCACGTGTCCTCCCTCGGTCTTCCAACAAAGAGTGTACTACATGATGTACATCTACACTTCCAATGCATTTAGCCTATAATCTGTTGGGGATCGTAGCAGAAATTTAAAATTTTCTACGCATCACCAAGATCAATCTATGGAGTAATCTAGCAACGAGGGAAGGAGAGTGCATCTACATACCCTTGTAGATCGCTAACCGGAAGCGTTCAAGTGAACGGGGTTGATGGAGTCGTACTCGTCGTGATCCAAATCACCGATGATCCTAGTGCCGAACGGACGGCACCTCCGCGTTCAACACACCTACAGCCCGGTGACGTCTCCTACGCCTTGATCCAGCAAGGGTAGAAGGAGAGGTTGGGGAAGACTCCATCCAGCAGCAGCACGACGGCGTGGTGGTGGTGGAGGAGCGCGGGACTCCAGCAGGGCTTCGCCAAGCACTACGAGAGACGAGGAGGGAGAGGGGTAGGGCTGCGCCAACAGGGGAGGAACTTCATGTGTTGAGCTGCCCCTTTGCCTCCACTATATATAGGGGAGAGGGAGGGCTGCGCCCCCACCTAGGGTTTCCTCCCTAGGGGTGGCGGCAGCCCTAGATCCCATCTAGGGTGGCGGCCACAAGGGGGAGAGGGGGAGGCGCACCTGAGGTGGGCCTTAGGGCCCATCTCCCCTAGGGTTTGCCCCCTCCCCTCTTGGAGGCGCCTTGGTCCTTGGTGGGAGGCGCCCCAGCCCACCTAGGGGCTGGTCCCTTCCCACTATTGGCCCATGTAGGCCTCCGGGGCTGGTGGCCCCACCTGGTGGACCCCCGGACCCCTCCGGTGGTCCCAGTATACTACCAGTGATGCCCGGAACACTTCCGGTGGCCAAAACCATACTTCCTATATATTAATCTTTACCTCCGGACCATTCCGGAACTCCTCGTGACGTCCGGGATCTCATACGGGACTCCGAACAACATTCGGTAACCGCGTACATTCTTTCCCTATAACCCTAGCGTCATTGAACCTGAAGTGTGTAGACCCTACGGGCTCGGGAGTCATGCAGACATGGCCGAGACAACTCTCCGGTCAATAACCAACAGCGGGATCTGGATTCCCATGTTGGACCCCACATGCTCCACAATGATCTCATCGGATGAACCACGATGTCAAGGATTCAATCAATCCCGTATACAATTCCCTTTGTCTATCGGTACGATACTTGCCCGAGATTCGATCGTCGATATCCCGATACCTTGTTCAATCTCGTTACCGGCAAGTCTCTTTACTCGTTCCGTAACACATCATTCCGTGATCAACTCCTTGGTCACATTGTGCACATTATGATGATGTCCTACCGAGTGGGCCCAGAGATACCTGTCCGTTTACATGGAGTGACAAATCCTAGTCTCGATTCGTGCCAACCCAACAGACACTTTCGGAGATACCTGTAGTGAACCTTTATAGCCACCCAGTTACGGTGTGACATTTGGCACACCCAAAGCACTCCTACGGTATCCGGGAGTTGCACAATCTCATGGTCTAAGGAAATGATACTTGACATTAGAAAAGCTTTAGCATACGAACTACACGATCTTTGTGCTAGGCTTAGGATTGGGTCTTGTCCATCACATCATTCTCCTAATGATGTGATCCCGTTATCAATGACATCCGATGTCCATGGTTAGGAAACCGTAACCATCTATTGATCAACGAGCTAGTCAACTAGAGGCTTACTAGGGACATGGTGTTGTCTATGTATCCACATATGTATCTGATTTTCCTATCAATACAATTCTAGCATGGATAATAAACGATTATCATGAACAATGAAATATAATAATAACTAATTTATTATTGCCTCTAGGGCATATTTCCAACAGTCTCCCACTTGCACTAGATTCAATAATCTAGTTCACATCGCCATGTGATTAACACTCATAGGTCACATCGCCATGTGACCAACATCTAAGAGTCTACTAGACTCAATGATCCAGTTCACATCATTATGTTATAAACACTCAAAGAGTTCTGGGTTTGATCATGTTATGCTTGTGAGAGAGGTTGTTGTCAACCGATCTTGCCATATTCAGATCCCTATGTATTTCACAAAACTTTATGTCATATCGTAGATGCTGCTACCACGTTCCACATGGAGCTATTCCAAGTTGTTGCTCCATTATACGTATCCGGTATCTCTACTCAGAGCTATCCGGATAGGTGTTAATCTTGCATCAACGTAACTCTTTATGTCGAACTCTTTATCACCTCCATAACCGAGAAACATTTCCTTATTCCTCTAAGGATAATTTTGACCGCTATCTGGTGATCTACTCCTAGATCGCCTTTGTACCCTCTTGCCGGACATGCGGCAAGGCACACATCAGGTGAGGTACTCAGCATGGCATACCGTATAGAGCCTATGACAAGAGCATAGGGGACGACCTTCGTCCTTCCTCTTTCTTCTGCCGTGGTCAATCTTCGAGTCTTACTCAACTTCACACCTTACAACTCAGGTAAGAACCCCTGCTTTGACTGATCTATTTTGAACTCCTTGAAAAACATGTCAAGGTGTGTGTTCTTTGAAAGTATCGTCAGGCGTTTTGATCTATCTCTATAGATCTTGATGCCCAATATGTAAGGAGCTTTATCCAGGTCTTCCTTTGAAAAACACTCTTCAAACAACCGTTAATGCTTGCCAGAAATTCTACATTATTCGGGATCAACAATATGTCATCCACATATACTTATCAGAAATGTTGTAGTGCTCCCAGTCACTTTCTTGTAAATACAAGTTTCTAGCAAACATTGTATAAACCTAAAAGCTTTGATCACTCCATCAAAGCATGTATTCTAACTCCGAGATGCTTGCTCTAGTCCATAGAAGGATCGTTGGAGCCAGCATACCTTTTAGCATCCTTAGGATCGACAAAAACTTTTATTGTATCACATACAACTTTTCTTACAAAAACTGGTAAGAAAACTTGTTTTGACATCCATCTGTCAGATTTTATAATCGAAAAATACAGCTAATGCTAACATGATTCTGACGGACTTAAGCATCGCTACGGGTGAGAAATTCTCATCATAGTCAACTCCTTGAACTTGTGAAAAGACTCTTTCCCACAAGTCGAGCTTCATAGACGGTAACATTACCGCCCACGTCCGTCTTCTTCTTAAAGATCCATTTATCTCAATGGCTCGCCGATCATCGGGCAAGTCCACCAAAGTCCACACTCTGTTCTGATATATGGATCCTATCTCGGATTTCATGGCTTCTAACCATTTGTCGGAATACAGGCCCACCATCGCTTCTTCGTAGCTCGTAGGTTCATTATTGTCTAACAACATGATATCTAAGACAGGATTACCGTACCACTTAGGAGTAGTACATATCCTTGTCGACCTACGAGGTTCGATAGCAACTTGATCCGAAGCTTCATGATCACTATCATTAACTTCCTATTCAACAGAAGTAGGCGCCACAGAAAACATCTTTCTGTGTTGCATCATTCTCTTGTTGAAGTAAAGGTTCGACAACCTCATCAAGTTCTATCTTCCTCCCACTCAATTCTTTCGAGAGAAACTCCTTCTCGAGAAAGGACCCGTTCTTAGTGACAAACAATTTGCCCTCGGATCTGAGATAAAAGGTATACCCTACTTTCACCTTTGGGTATCCTATGAAGATGTGTTTGTCTGCTTTGGGTTCGAGCTTCTCCGGCCGAAGCTTTAAGCATCGCAGCGCCAAACATTAAGAAATGACAATTTTGGTTTCTTACCAAACCAATGTTCATACAACGTCGTCTCAACGGACTTAGATGGTGTCCTATCTAAAGTGAATGCAGCTGTCTCTAACGCATAACCTCAAAATGAAAACGGTAGATTGATAAGTGACATCATAGATCGCACCATATCTCATAGTGTTTGATTACGACGTCTGGACACACCATTACCTTATGGTGTTCGAGGTGGCTTCAACTGTGAAACAATTCCACAATGTCTTAAGTGATTGCCAAACTCATAACTCAGAAAATCCCCTTTTGATCAGATCGTAGGAACATGATCTTATTGTTATGATGATTCTTAACTTCACTCTGAAATCGCTTGAACTTTTCAAATGTTTCAGACTTGTGCTTCATTAAGTAGATATACCTATATCTACCCAAATAGTCAGTGAAGATGAGAAAATAGCGATATCCACCGCACGCTTCAATTCTCATTGGATCACACGTATCAGCATGCATGATTTTCAACAAGTTACTTGCCCGTTTCATTGTACCTGAAAACGGGGTCTTAGTCATCCTGCCCATGAGGCATGGCTCGCATGTGTCAAGTGATTCAAAATCAAGTGACTCCAAACATCCATAGACATGGAGTTTCTTCATGCATCTTACGCCAATATGACCTAAGCAGCAGTGCCACAAGAAAGTGGTACTATCATTATTAACTCTACATCTTTTGGCATGAACATGTGTACTACTACGACCGAGATTCACTGAACCATTCACATAGGGTGCATGACCATGAAAGGTATTATTCATGTAAACAGAATAACCATTATTCTCTAACTTAAATGAATAACCGTATTGCAATGAACATGATCTAATCATATTCATGCTCAACGTAGACACCTGATAACATTTATCTAGGTTCAATACTAATCCCGAAGGAAGATGGAGCGTGCGATGGTGATCTCATCAACTTTGGAAACACTTCCAACACACATCGTCACCTCGCCCTTAGCCAGTCTCCGTTTAGTCCGTAGCTTTTGCTTCAAGTCACCAATAATATCAACTGAACCGATATCCAATACCCAGGTGCTACCAGGAGTACTAGTGAGGTACACATTAATAACACGTATAAATTTTGTTGAGGTTGCCAGCCTTCTTATCTACCATGCATTTGGGGTAATTCCGCTGCCAGTGACCGTTCCCCTTACAATAGAAGCACTTAGTCTCGGGTTTGGGTTCAACCTTTTGTTCCTTCACTGGAGCGGCAACTGGTTTGCCATCCATGAAGTTTCCCTTCTAGCCATTGCCCTTCTTGAAACCAGTGGTCTTGTTAAACCATCAACACTTGATGCTCCTTCTTGATTTCTACCTTTCGCGGTCTTAAGCACCGCGAACAGCTCCGGGATCAACTCCATCCCTTGCATGTCATAGTTCATCACGAAGATCTAGTAGCTTAGTGATAGTGGCTAGAGAACTCTATCAATCACTATCTTATCTGGAAGTTTAACTCTCACTTGATTTAAGTGATTGTAGCACCCAGACATTCTGAGCACATGCTCACTAGCTGAGCTATTCTCCTCCATCTTGTTGGCAAAAAGAACTTGTCAGAGGTCTCACACCTCTCAACACGGGCATGAGCCTGAAATCCCAATTTCAGCTCTTGGAACATCTCATATGTTCTATGGCATTTAAAACGTCATTGGAATCCCGATTCTAAGCCCTAAAGTATGGTGCACTAAACTATCAAATAGTCATCAGGATCTGTCTGTCAGGTGTTCACAACATCCACAGACGACGTTGTAGGGGTTTGCACATCGAGCAGTGCATCAAAGACGTAAGCCTTATGTGTAGCAGTGAGGACACTCCTCGGACTACGGACCTAGTCTGCATCATTGCTTACAATATCTTTCAACTTGGTCTTTCTCTAGGAACGTATTGAAATAGGGAGCTACAACGTGAGCTATTCATCTACAACATATTTGCGAAGACAATTTAGACTATGTTCATGATAATTGAGTTCATCTAATCAAATTATTTAATGAACTCCCACTCAGATAGACATCCCTCTAGTCATCTAAGTGAAACATGATCCGAGTCAACTAGGCCGTGTCCGATCATCACGTGAGACGGACTAGTCATCATCGGTGAACATCTACATGTTGATCGTATCTTCTATACGACTCATGCTCGACCTTTCGGTCTTCCGTGTTCCGAGGCCATGTCTGTACATGCTAGGCTCATCAAGTCAACCTAAGTGTATTGCGTGTGTAAATCTGGCTTACACCCGTTGTATTCGAACGTGAGAATCTATCACACCCGATCATCACGTGGTGCTTCGAAACGACGAACCTTCGCAACGGTGCACGGTTAGGGGGAACACTTTTCTTGAAATTTTCGTGAGGGATCACATGCAATCAAATAGTGACATGATATGGCCAATATCATTTTGCTCCTTTTGATCTCCATCTTCGGGGCTCCATGATCATCGTTGTCACCGGCATGACACCATGATCTCCATCATCATGATCTCCATCATCGTGTCTTCTTGAAGTTGTCTCGTCATCTATTACTTCTACTACTATGGCTAACGCTTTAGCAATAAAGTAAAGTAATTACATGACGTTTATGTTGACACGCAGGTCATAAATAAATTAAGACAACTCCTATGGCTCCTGCCGGTTGTCATACTCATCGACATGCAAGTCGTGATTCCTATTACAAGAACATGATCAATCTCATACATCACATATATCATTCATCACATCCTTTTGGCCATATCACATCACAAGGCATATGCTGCAAAAACAAGTTAGACGTCCTCTAATTGTTGTTGCAAGTTTTTACGTGGCTGCTATAGGTTTCTAGCAAGAACGTTTCTTACCTACGCGAAAACCACAACGTGATATGCCAATTTCTATTTACCCTTCATAAGGACCCTTTTCATCGAATCTGATCCGACTAAAGTGGGAGAGACATACACCCGCTAGCCACCTTATGCAACTAGTGCATGTCAGTTGGTGGAACCAGTCTCACGTAAGAGTACGTGTAAGGTCGGTCCGGGCCGCTTCATCCCACGATGCTGCTGAATCAAGATAAGACTAGTAACAGCAAGTAAATTGACAATATCGACGCCCACAACTGCTTTGTGTTCTACTCATGCATAGAAACTACGCATGGACCTAGCTCATGATGCCACTGTTGGGGATCGTAGCAGAAATTCAAAATTTTCTACGCATCACCAAGATCAATCTATGGAGTAATCTAGCAACGAGAGAAGGAGAGTGCATCTACATACCCTTGTAGATCGCTAAGCGGAAGCGTTCAAGTGAACGGGGTTGATGGAGTCATACTCATCGTGATCCAAATCATCGATGATCCTAGTGCCGAACGGACGGCACCTTCGCGTTCAACACACGTACAGCCCGGTGACGTCTCCTACGCCTTGATCCAGCAAGGGAAGAAGGAGAGGTTGGGGAAGACTCCATCCAGCAGCAGCACGACGGTGTGGTGGTGGTGGAGGAGCGCGGGACTCTAGCAGGGCTTCGCCAAGCACTACGAGAGACGAGGAGGGAGAGGGGTAGGGCTGCGCCAATAGGGGAGGAACTTCATGTGTTGGGCTGCCCCTTTGCCTCCACTATATATAGGGGAGAGGGAGGGCTGCGCCCCCACCTAGGGTTTCCTCCCTAGGGGTGGCGGCAGCCCTAGATCCCATCTAGGGTAGCGGCCACAAGGGGGAGAGGGGGAGGCGCACCTGAGGTGGGCCTTAGGGCCCATCTGCCCTAGGGTTTGCCCCCCTCCCCTCTTGGAGGCACCTTGGGCCTTGGTGGGAGGCTCCCCAGCCCATCTAGGGGCTGGTCCCTTCCCACTATTGGCCCATGTAGGCCTCCGGGGCTGGTGACCCCACCTGGTGGACCCCCGGACCCCTCCGGTGGTCCCGGTATACTATCGGTGATGTCCGGAACACTTCCGGTGGCCAAAACCATACTTCCTATATATTAATCTTTACCTCCGGATCATTCTGGAACTCCTCGTGACGTCCGGGATCTCATCTGGGACTCCGAACAACATTCAGTAACCGCGTACATACTTTCCCTATAACCCTAGCGTCATCGAACCTTAAGTGTGTAGACCCTACGGGCTCGGGAGTCATGCAGACATGGCCGAGAAACTCTCCGGTCAATAACCAACAGCGGGATCTGGATACCCATGTTGGCTCCCACATGCTCCACGATGATCTCATCGGATGAACCACGATGTCAAGGATTCAATCAATCCCGTATACAATTCCCTTTGTCTATCGGTATGATACTTGCCCGAGATTCGATCGTCGGTATCCCGATACCTTGTTCAATCTCGTTACCGGCAAGTCTCTTTACTCGTTCCGTAACACATCATCCTGTGATCAAATCCTTGGTCACATTGTGCACATTATGATGATGTCCTACCGAGTGGGCCCAGAGATACCTCTCCGTTTACACGGAGTGACAAATCCCAGTCTCGATTCGTACCAACCCAACAGACACTTTCGGAGATACCTGTAGTGAACCTTTATAGCCACCCAGTTACGTTGTGACGTTTGGCACACCCAAAGCACTCCTACGGTATCCGGGAGTTGCACAATCTCATGGTCTAAGGAAATGGTACTTGACATTAGAAAAGCTTTAGCATACGAACTACACGATCTTTGTGCTAGGCTTAGGATTGGGTCTTGTCCATCACATCATTCTCCTAATGATGTGATCCCGTTATCAACGAGATCCAATGTCCATGGTTAGGAAACCGTAACCATCTATTGATCAACGAGCTAGTCAACTAGAGGCTTACTAGGGACATGGTGTTGTCTATGTATCCACACATGTATCTGAGTTTCCTATCAATACAATTCTAGCATGGATAATAAACGATTATCATGAACAATGAAATATAATAATAACTAATTTATTATTGCCTCTAGGGCATATTTCCAACATAATCTACTAAATCGATATTTATTGACAAATGCACCAACTTGTGCTGTAGGTATAGGCTACATGTCTATCCTTAATTACAGCATGCAACGGCCTTCATTTAATCTTCTTATCTCAATGGTCGCATGCACACATAAGTCTGCTACTTTTGGGCGTTAATTATGCCCTGGTCAATGTGTAAATCTCTAAATGTACAGTCTTTCACGGACATAGGGAGTAGGTTGAGCACTTGAGCGTGAGCGTGTGTGTTGCGTCGTGTGTTGTGTGCCGCATGGGTGCGTGAGTGTTGCGTGTGTCCATGTGTACGTGTGAGTGTTGCATGTTGCATGCAAGCATGCATGCATGCATGGGGCTTACTCCCTCCCATTGACATGTTCATATTTCAAGCTTCCTCTGTTCCCTCCATATGGTGATACTCCCTCTGTTCCCAAATATAGTACAAAGTTGAGTCATCTATTTTGGAACGGAGGGAGTAGTATGGAGTAAAAGCCTCCCTCTGTTCTCAAATACAGAGTATTTGTCTTTCTACATATTTCAACAAGTGACTAGATATGGAGCAAAATGAGTGAATTGAGCGTAGAGGCATAGGGATACTGTAGAAAGGAAGTCCTCGCGATCCATTTATTCCCCATCTCGGTCAGAGAGAACTATTCAACTAGTCTTCGCAGTGAAGTGACAATACACGCTGCAGCAGATGGGATACGTAATTAATAAGCTGAACCAGCGTGTTGGTGTTACTAAATCAGCCTTACCCAGTACTTCCATCATGTTTGCCAGTAGAGCACGCTTCCGCAAATACGCCTACGCACCTCTGTCCTCCATTAACTGACATATGGGCCCTGTTGTGGTAGACCCACATGTCATCGGTGTAACTATTTACACTCCGAAGGACGGTATATCCTGGTAGTAGTACTAGTAGAATTGAGATTGAATGCACTTTCTTCCCCGTCTTCCACTCTTCTTCCTCCTCTCTTCTTCTTCCTCCTCTCTTCCACATCGTCGGCCGCACACCGTTTACCCCCGCTCACTGCTTGCCCGCCCACGCCATCTTCCTTGGTAGCTCGCGTGTACCATATCCCCCCGCTCACTGCTCGGCCACACGAGGAGAAGCTTCTTCGCTTGCCCGCCCGAATCCACTTCCCCGCTGGCTCGCAGGCACCGAAAACCCCAATGGCAGAACCGACTGACATGCAGAGCCGCGATTGGAATTCCCTCCCCGAGGTTCTCTTGGAGCAGATCTGTAGTCGTATGGACCTACTCAGCACCGTCCGTCTGGCCGCATGCTCGGTGTCTTTGTACCGTCTAATCGTCTGCAATCCGCCGGCTCTTTTCAAGACACCCTGCTTGCTGATGCCCGATCCTCGCAGGTGGCCCAGACACCGACTTGACGATCCTACGGAGATTGCCGTGGTGCCCCTCGACATGCTACCACTACCCGTCCACCTGCCCTTCATGCGCGGCCACTACTGGGCGGGCATGAAGGCCAACTGGGTCGTCCCCATCCACCAATCTGGTAGTCCATGGCGTCTCGTGGATATCTACACCCAGCAAGAGATCACCGTTCCATCTTTGGATACTGCCGCCATCGAGCCTCGCGGCCCGCCGGACACTCCTGCCTACTACGCACGAGACGTGTCAAGCTTTTGGCTCGACCTCTGTTTGCAGAAAGTTGTAATCTGTGAAGTGCCCACACCATCAGAAGACTACATGGATTACAAGCTCATTGCCTTTTTCAACAAGGGATTAGTCTATCTGGAATCCGGTCGCCATACATGGTTATGGCTCATCATCAATCCTGTTGAGGAAACATTTCAGTCTTATGCTATAGTGCATGATGGCATCGTTTACGCGGTCGACGCACAGATTGGCTACCTATACTGGTGGAATCTATTGTCGTGTAATTGTTCTATCTCATCTCATCTTTACCTTGTGAATACGACTGCCTGTTCATTTGTTACAAATTTAGAATGCATAGCATGTCTATAACCACATCATTGCTATATGTTCCTCTCATTTCCTAGATTTTTATGACCACACATGTTATTGTTAGAGTTGATATGAGAACAATTGGCATCTAATGATTGTTAGAATGCATATTATGAGCATAACATCATGATTGCTATATGTTACTCTCGTTTACAAGATTTTTATAACAACGCATGTTATTGCTTAGAGTTGATATGAGAACATTAGTAGTAAGTGCTATGGTAGAATATGAGTAGGCGCTGTCATAGCTGTTTTCCTCTCATTGTTACATGATGTTTGAACCATGACATATTGCTAGAATATGAAAGGCATTGGCTTATTTTTTTAACTTGGGGTATGATTATGACCACGGCATTGCAATTCTCTGTCTATGATATGTGTCACTATTATAATAATCTTAATTCCACACATACTCTGAACATGATTGTTTATTTTTGTCCTTTCGGTCTCCAATTTGAATTGTTGCAGCAGACGCAAATGCGCTGGCCTTCATGATTCCAGGACCTAGAATCATACCAGCCGATGGGTGGTGGTTTATCGCTTGTTCAGCTGACTGCGGTCATTTGATGCTCATTTGCACGTACCAAATTGACCAAACCATTACATCAAACCACATGTAGGACAATGCGTGGGGCGTTCGTGACATTGATGGCTATGGCTGCTTCGTGTTCGAGAAAGATCTCAGCTCCGTTGGGCCAGGCGTATTCAACTGGAGGCGGGTTTACAGCCTCGGCAACCATTCCTTGTTCCTCGGGCTCAATTATCCGATCATCCAACCAATCATCGATCATATCACCGGCGATGATTACTGTGCTATGCAATTTCCATTCGCGAGGGAGGCTGTGTTTACACATCATACCATGGGTTTCATGAATCACCATATCCAAAGATTCGTCGACACAGCTTGTTGCCAGATAATCTTCAGTGTGTGAAAGGCATCAAGCTTCCATGCGATGGATGGCTTTTGCAAACCCGACATGCGGCGATGTGGTTCATGCCAACAGCAAATATGCACAACTTGATTCGTGCTGATATCTAGACTGAGCCATGTATTCTGCTGCTGTAGCACGACCCTCTTTTGTTGGATATTATGTACTGTTGTTAGTTTGAAGCACTCCTTTGGTTTGAAGGATAGATACCTTCCTGGGATCAAGTGCATCCTAACTCACCTACGTAGGATGTACTGATAATGATGATGGAGATGCTGTGCAGAAGCCATATATATATATATATATACATATATCAGTTAGGCTTCAAGTGCGTACTTGTTAGTTAAACCTATGTATAAATTGTGACACTAAATACGACTAGTAAGTAGTACAGTAGCAGTACTAGTATACGTCGGTCAAATTATTCATCATGTCCACACATTGAATTGACGTGACAACATGCTGCGCATGAGGTGACACAAGATTCCCGGCGGCGTGTTCGGGCATTCTGGAATTACCGATGCAAGTCGAAGAAGGATTGGCCCAACCTGAGAAACTTGAGGCCAAAGTGAGTGCGGACAGCGTGAGATTTCAGTCTCTCGTCGATTTGTTCATACCAACCATCGACAGCGAGCACGGCATATGTTACACCCAACCTGAGAAACTTCCAAGTAAGACACCGATTGGCCGTCTACTTGCACAAACATATTCCTTTGTTTATAGCTCTATTTTTCTTTTTACACGCAAACCTGGTGAAGCAATTACAATTTGACAGTTAATAAAAAGTGAAACAAGTGACTGCAACATGCCAAAGATGTTATGAAAATGCCAACTAGGTACACTAAAACCTGTATTCCACAATACTGCAGGTATCACACTGAGTGGCCTAAGGAAGCATTTCTTCCAACACAATTCCAGGGCGTTCAAAAGGGGCGCGTGGACGCGTCGCAAGATACAGTCGGAGTGTGGCATGCACGCGATGTGGCACAAGACCGGCAATACCTTGCCGGTGATGGTCAACGGCCGGCGGACGGGCAGAAAAAAAGGTTCTGGTGCTGCACACCAACAAGAACTTCGACCAGCAGAGGACCAACTGGGTGATGCACCAGTACCACCTCGGGGACCTGGAGCAAGAGAAGGAGCGGGAGCTGGTCCTCCGCAAGATTTTCTACCAGACGAACACTAAGGCCAGGAGTAAAAAGATTATAAGTTAGTTTGGTATTGGTAGTTGTACTACCTTGTCATCCGCAAGTTGGTATTGTTGTTAACGATCTTTTGGTATGAACTTGCATTTGCTTCCAACCATCATGCTGAGGGTCGACGTGGATATAAAGCTGAATCATTTTTTTTCGAAAAGAATTTTCAGGCACCTGATTTTTATTTGATGGGTAGCATAAGCACCCGCCGTTCGAATTCCCAGTTCTCCAATTTTTTTGAAACAAGTGCATGCACTTATTATCACGATAAAAAAACAATATCCGTGCTGCATCCCAGTTATCAGTCTGTACTTGTAGAATTCTCTCGTTTATTGAGCAGGTATATTGTTTTTTCAGGTCGAGCAAGTTTCAACTAGGCTGTAGATTGCCAGGGTTGTTTTGTTTTTAACAGGCCCATCCCATGACGACAAAGCGACACAAAGATCCCGCAGCTATCTACTGGCCTCTCGCCTGCCAGCGTTAGTTATATTTTGTATTACAACATCCGCAGGCAGTTTTTTTTACTGAATCAAACACACAGCCCACTTCTATTTTCCTCTTGAAACGCATGTCCTACATCCGTTTTCTAAGCTCTACCTATAGTTTTACTAGTTCGTATACACGTATCATTATATTGAAAACACATAAAATTCCCTTTTCACATTTACATCCTTATTTTTGTTGTTTTTTCCCACCCAGGGCTGATTTTTTTACCACTAGTTTTCCCTTAAACCAACTAAATTTGTCCCACGTCTTATTTGCTTACAAAAACAAAACGATTTTTTTGGCAAATCAATAAGTTCTTAAAAAATGTTTATCATTTCGGGATTACAACAGTTCGGACTCCACCGAAATATGCAAAATAAGGTTGGACTTTTTGACCGTGGTCCTAGGCAGAAAATGGGCTGTAATAAATTACTTAAGAATTAGCAAATGGGCTGCAAATTATAAAAAATAGCAAATGGGCTTTATGTTGTCTGCCACAGATTTGGAGGCTGACTTGTGGGCCTACTAAGTTCATGCGTACACAAGGTTTCTCAAAAAAGAAACTTAGTCAACAATCGACTCTACTAGCGTCAAACCGTTAGATGTCAATCTAACGGCAATCATGCTTCTTCAGTCTCTCATCCTCCTGCCCAGCCGCCCAAACCAGCACCGTCGGAACCGCCTGCTCCCGCCTCCCGTGGCCGGCAGTGCTGCCGGGAAGGCCTCACGGCCCCATCATACTCGCATCCCTGGCCTGTCTATCCCTCTACTCACCCACACCTCCTGTTATTTTCCGGCGACGGCAGCCGAACCAGTCAACCCTCATACTCTCCACCGCGTGGGCAGCCACTGCCGTGTCTTCCCCGGCTCTGTGTCGTTCCCTTCGTAGGCCTCGCCGTTGTCCACTGCCCTGGTGCTCTCGGCGCGGCGTGGTCAATGATGTCCATCCAACGGCCGTAGTGCTTCTTCAACCTCTGGTCTTCTTGCCCCAGCCGCCCAAAGCAGCGCCGGTCGTGCCGCATGCTCCTGCCTTCGTGGCCGGCTGTGCTGCCGCGGAGGCCTCACCGCCCCCTACTATTCCCACTGCTGGCCAAACCCTGCGGCGACGGCAGCCTCACACCGCAGCCGAACCAGTGAACCCTCGTACTCCTCTCCGCGCGGGCTTCCACTGCCGCGTCGTCCCCTTCCTAGGCCTCGCCGTCGTCCACCGCCGTGGTGCTCTCCGTGCGGCGTGGTCAACATGGTCAAGGAACGACTTCCATCGGAAGAGTACTGTACGTGGAGAGGCTGACAGCTGGGTCCACGGCAACACCCTAGTTTTTTGTGATTTGCCAAGCAAGTCGCTTTGTCAGGTCTGTTGGGCTGTAAATCTTTCAAGACGAGGAGAGCTTTCATTCGGCTGGTCGAGAAAATGGCCCATCAGTAATGAGAAATGGGCTGTACATTTTTAAAACACATCAAACTGGCAATTAGTTTCAAATATTTTTTTTCAATTCGAGATTTTAAATTACATTAATTTTTATGCGTGGAGAATTTGTTGGATTTTATATTGATATACATTTATTTTCAAAATCAGTTTGAATGTGAGTCGAAATTTCGGGATTAAAAATAGTTCGGACCGCACCGAAATATGCAAAATTTCGTATAATTTTTTAACCATGGCCACAATATGGGATGTAATGCTAACAAAAAGAATATGGGCTCCAAAAAACCTTAATAATTAGCAAATGGGCTGTAAATTATTAGAAATAATGGCAGATGGGCTGTATGTTGTTTCCCACAGATTTGAGGCTTTCCTAAAAAAAGGTTGACGCACAAGTAGTGACTGTTGGATGGCCATCCAACGGCCGTCGTGCTTCTTCAATCTCTGCTCTTCCTGCTCCAGCCGCTCAAATAGGCGTCGACGGGACTGCCTGCTCCCTCCTCCCCGCGGCCAGCTCTGCTGCCGCGCAGGCCTCGCCGCCCCACTGTACTCCCATCGCTGGCCTAGCCAACCCTCTACTCACCCACAGCTGCTGTTATTCTCCGGCGACGGTAGACGAACCAGTAAACCCTCGTACAGTCGTACTCCCCTCCGTGTGGGAAACAAGTGCCGAGTCTTCCCTGCCTCCATGTCGTTCCCTTCCTAGGCCTCGCCGTCGTCCACCGCCCTGGTGCTCTCGGCGCGGCCTGGTCAACGTGGTCAATGACCGACATGCATCTGAAGTGGACTTTAGGTGGAGAGGCCGACAGCTGGGTCCACGGCTGCACGCAAGGAAATGCCTCCTTATTACGTGCAAAATAATGATTCCTCCACCTAACATCTGGGACCCACCGAAAGGGCCTCTGTATTTCACGAAAAAAACGTTACCACCGCTGACAGCTCGGACCCACCAGCTATATCTTCGCACGCAAGGAAGTGCCTCCTTATTACGCACAAAAAAATGAATACTCCCCCTATTAGCTGGGACCCAGTATAGTGGCAGGCTGACTTGTGGGCCTACTAAGTTGACGGGGACGGAGGGCTTTGTCAACTTAGTCAATATGCATGATTCTAGCTCCAGTGATCGTACAATGTCCATCCAACGGCCGTAGTGCTTCTTAAACCTCTGGTCTTCTTGCTCCAGCCGCCCAAACCAGCGCCGGTCGTGCCTCGTGCTCCTGCCTCCCATGGCCGGCTGCGATGCGGCGGAGGCCTCACCGCCCCCTACTACTCCCATCGCTGGCCAGGCCATCCCTCTACTCACCCACACCCCCTGTTATTCTGCGGCGACGGCAGCCTCACACCACACCCGAACCACTGAACCCTCGTACTCCTCTCCACGCGGGCTTCCATTGCTGCGTCTTCCCCGGCTCCGTGTCGTCCCCTTCCTAGGCCTCGCCGTCGTCCAGACCACCACCCTGGTGCTCTCGGCACGGCGTGGTCAACGTGGTCAACGACTGACTTTCATCGGAAGAGTACTGTACGTGGAGAGGCTGACAGCTGGGTCCAGGCGGCTGCAAGGAAGTGCCTCCTTATTACGCGCAAAATAATTATTCCTCCACCTTACAGCAGGGACCCACCGGACGGGCCACCTTGTTTCGCGAAAAAACGTTTCCCTCCTGACTGCTCGGACCCACCGGACGGGCCAGCGTATTTCGCGAAAAAAGCGTTCCCCCCGCTGTCAGCTCGGACCCACCGGAAGTGCCTCCTTATTACGCACAAAAAAAATGAATACTTCCCCTGCTAGCTGGGACCCACCATGGTGGGAGGCTGACTTGTGGGCCTACTAAGTTGACTGGGACGGGAGCCTTTGTCAACTTTAGTCAATATGAACGATTCTTGCTCCACTGACCGTACGATGTCCATCCAACGGCCATAGTGCTTCTTCAACCTCTGGTCTTCTTGCTCCAGCCGCCCAAAGCAGCGCCGGTCGTGCCTCATGCTCCTGCCTCCCGTGGCCGGTTGTGCTACCGCGGAGGCCTCACTGCCCCCTACTATTCCCACCGCTGGCCAGGCCCTGCGGCGACGGCAGCCTCACACCGCAGCCGAACCAGTGAACCCTCGTACTCCTCTCCGCGCGCACGGGAGCTTCCACTGCCGCGTCTTCCCCAGCTCCACCGCCCTGGTGCTCTCGGTGCGACGTGGTCAACATGGTCAAGGAACGACTTCCATCGGACGTGGACTGTACGTGCAGAGGCTGACAACTGGGTCCACGACGGCAGCAAGGAAGTGCCTCATTATGCGGAAAATAATGATTCCTCCACCTGACAGCAGGGACCCACCGGACGGGCCACTGTATTTCGTGAAAAAAACGTTCCCCCCCTGACTGCTGGGACCCACCAGCTACACCTTTGCATGCAAGGAAGTGTGTCCGGGCAAAAAAAAACGATTCGCCCCCTGACTGCTGGGACCCACCAGCTACATCTTCATAGGCAAGGAGGTGCCTGACAGTCGGGACCCACCTGGTCGAAGCGTACGTAGCGTTGTCATTCTGGTCGCGAACATGTACGTACATACTGGTCGATGTAGAGGCGCGCACGTGTCGTAGTAGAGGCACGCACGTGTCATAGTAGAGGCGCGCACATAGCATGTACACGTACGTACAGCGGCCAGGGTGCAAGAAAGAAAATACGGCCACGTATGTGTACATACAGGCGGGGTCTCGAACGCCTACTCACGCATACGTACGGCGAGGGCTCGTGTACATGGCTGGGTCAGAACGGAGAAACAGCGTCGTTGTCGTGTTCATGGGTTGGAATGGAATGCGTGGTCGTGTTCATCGGGAGGGCTTGGACGGAAGAGGTGATGGAAACGAGGCATGGCATACCGCACAACGGAGGAAACGGACCTCCTACGGTCGAAATGGGGGTCATGTTGATCGGGAGGGGTGTGGCGTACCGCAAAACGGAGGAAACGGACCTGTCGAAACGGGGGTCCTGTTGATCGAGAGGGGTGTGGCGTACCGCAAAACGGAGGAAACGGACCTCCTACGGTCGAAACGGGGGTCCTGTTGATCGGGAGGGGTGTGGTGTACCGCAAAACGGAGGAAACGGACTTGTGTTGGAGCGCTACGGTCGAAACGGGGGTCCCGTTCATCGGGAGGGGTGTGGCGTACCGCAAAACGGGACTCCACGGGATACTGTTCATCTCCACCGTCGACCCCCTCCAGCCTCCACGAGCTACTGTTCATCCACCGTCGACCTCCTCCAGCCTCCACGGGCTCCTGTTCATCCAGCCTCCACCGCGCGCTACTCCACCGGCTACTGTTCAACCACCCCTCCACCGTCTACTGTTCATCCAGCCCTCCACACCACGGGGTCCTGTTCAACCACCCCTCCACGGGCACCCCTCCACCGTCTACTGTTCATCCTGCCCTCCAAACCACGGGGTCCTGTTCATCCATCCCTCCACAGGCACCCCTCCACCGTCTACTGTTCATCCAGCCCTCCACCACACCACGGGGTCCTGTTCATCCAGAGGCAACGCCACCTCTCACTGTTCATCCAAACCCCCCTGTCGGTGTCAAAACCGGCAGATCTCGGGTAGGGGGTCCCGAACTATGCGTCTAGGCCGGATGGTAACAGGAGGCAGGGGACACGAAGTTTTACCCAGGTTCGGGCCCTCTCGATGGAGGTAAAACCCTACATCCTGCTTGATTAATATTGATGATATGGGTAATACAAGAGTTGATCTACCACGAGATCAGAGAGGCTAAACCCTAGAAGCTAGCCTATGGTATGATTGTAGATGTGTATGTTGTCCTACGGACTAGAACCCTCCGGTTTATATAGACATCGGATAGGGTTAGGGTTACATAGAGTCGGTTACAATGGTAGGAGATCTGAACATCCGTATCGCCAAGCTTGCCTTCCACGCCAAGGAAAATCCCTTCCGGACACGGGACGGAGTCTTCAATCTTGTATCTTTATAGTCCAGGAGTCCGGCTGGAGGTATAATTCGGCTATCCGAACACCCCCTAATCCAGGACTCCCTCAGTAGCCCTTGAACCAGGCTTCAACGACGACGAGTCCGGCGCGCAAATTGTCTTCGGCATTGCAAGGCGGGTTCCTCCTCCAAGCACTTCATAGAAGATTTTGAACACAACTATAGTGTCCTTCTCTGCAAAATAAGTTTCCACATATTGCCATAGAGAGAATAATAATATTAACACAAATCTAATCTGCAGACGTATTCCATGGTGCGACACGCCACGGCCAAGCCTTTATCCAAATCGTTTCATTATCCCACCTAAGCGCGTTATGCGAGGCGGTTTCCTTGGCACGTCTTGTCAAAGCAGAGATCGTGTCCCTTTATTCCGGGATTCTCATCAACACAGGCGTGGGTAACCCAGTCGTGCCTTTGATTACAGCGCTTGGAGATAAGCAAGTTTTACCAGGCTGGTGGGGGCATGTAGTCGCGCCCACCCATATAAGGGGATAAGGATCCACCTTTTCACCCACGCCTCCTTCCTCCTTTGCCTATCCATTCTTGCACACTCGAGCTCCAGCGCCCAAGTCCGCACTACCAGCTCGACCTTCTCCAGTCATGTCCAGAGCGGGAGGCAAGTGGATTGTCTCCTCCGTCACGGAGGGACACATAAAAAAGTTGAGGAAGGCTGGATATCTGGCCAGCGACATCGCGCACTGACTCCCTGAGAAGGGGCAGCTCATCCCCACTCCTAGGCCCCATGAGAGGGTGGTATTTCTCCCCCATTTCCTCCGCGGACTGGGCTTCCCTCTGCATCCATTTGTCTGGGGGTTCATGTTCTACTATGGCCTGGATTTCCACGATCTGGCCCCGAACTTCATCCTCAACATCTCGGCGTTTATCGTCATGTGCGAGGCTTTCCTCCGCATTCGCCCTCATTTTGGCTTATGGCTAAAGACCTTCAACGTCAAGCCGAAGGTGGTGCTAGGCAGCCAGGCGGAGTGCGGCGGTGCCATGGTTGGCAAAATGGCCAGCGTCCTGTGGCCCGAGGGCTCCTTTGTGGAGACCCTGAAGGGGTGGCAATCGGGGTGGTTTTACATCACCAAGTCATGCGACCCCGAATGGGTCGCAGCCCCCGAGTTTTGGTCCGGACCCCCTACGCGGCTCACCTCCTGGAAGGAGACCGGCCTGTCGTGGGGTAAAAAAGAAGAGTTGACCGGACTCCAAACATGCATTCAAACAGTGGTGGACAAGAAGCTCAAGCTTGTCAACGTAGTCCAGGTTATGCTCATCCGCCTGATCCTCCTGTGTCAACGACGGGCCTTCAACTTGTGGGAGTTCGGCCCAGCGCAGCATCAAACTCTAAACAGGCTCTTCGACACGACATACGAAGATGCCTGGAGGGTGCTTTTCAAGGGTGCCGAGGCTCCCACATCCGCTGCCGAGGATCGCGGATTCAGTACTCAGCATCACGCTCATGCAGTAAGCCGTTTTTGTTCCTTTACGGGGTATCAGTTTTTCATAGATTGACTCTATGCGGGATCTGAGTTCCCTTATCTTTGATAGGATTGGGTGGCGACGTCCGGACAGATCAACTGTCCGGCTCCTCTGCCCGAAGGCCCAGCGGACGCTCGCTTGGCGAAGCTGCTGGTTCCGGCGCCCTATGTGGTGCCGGAGAAGAAGGCCACGAAAAGGGCCACGGGGACTCGAAAGAGTGCCCGACGCCAGGAGGTATCGGATTCGTCATCCGACGGTCCCGAAGCGCCTTCCTCTCATGAAGATGAGGAGGAAGAAGAAGAGACCTCTCCCCCTCCAGCGGGAGGAGAGAAGAAAAGGAAGGCCGCCCTCTCCGAGGAGGCCGGAGGGTCCAAGAAGGGGAAAACCCTTCCTCCGGACTGCTCCACCGACGCCGACGATGACGAAGAGGAGTGGCAGCCCAGGGCCAAGCCCCTGGCGAAATCGTAAGTGTCCGGATACCGGGGTAATTCATAGTATTCTTTTTTCGCACAGCTTTTCCTTATGTCGAATATGTTTATGCAGCCCACCCAAGGACCGGCTCGACGCATCGTCGAGCGGCTCACTGGACCCGTTGGAGGTGAACTCTCTTCCGACGGCTTCATCCCCCCGCCCTGCGGACGACACCGAAGTGTTGTCCCAACAGGTTCCAAGCCGGGAGGAGGTGGTCCTGGAGGCGCCGCAAGGCGACCTCCCGGACTCTAGGAGTAAAGGGGATGAAACCCCCCAGGGCTCCAAGTCCGGCTTAAGGCCGGACACAGCTCTAGAATCTTCAAGAGTTCCAGAGTCCGGCGGGCGACCTCCTTCCAAGGGGGGCAAGCCTACCGTGCCGGTGACCTCCGTCCAACCAGAGGCGCCAGACAATATGTTGGAGGCGCTCCAAGGTGCCTTCATCGACGAGGGGCACCGCACTATTATGAGTGCGGTGATCCAGAAGGTTCAGTCCGCCAAAAGCGGACTGACTGAAGCTTGTACAAGCCTTTTAACAGGCTTTGAGGTAAGTAAAGAATGTTCAAATAATGTTACCGCATAGACAGTAGCCCCTGATGCTCTGTTGGGCGTTCGGGAAGAAAAGCCGAATAGAGGATCAAAAGAATTCGCAGGAATCTAACAAAAGGAGTCAATATGCGTACGCAGGCTTCTCTGCTAGTGTCCGCCGCACTGACTATGGAAGTGGACGTGCTGAAGCAGAGACTCGAGAAGTCTGAGCAAGAGCTCGAGCATGCCAAGAAGCAGCTCGAGGAGAAGGAAGGTAAGAAATACCATGTTTGAATATGCATATAAAAAGGTGCAATTGCAAAAGATGACAGGATTGACATGGCTATTGCAGGGGCCACGTCTGAGGTGGCGACCCTTAAGCAAGTGCTGCTCGAGGCCGAGAAGAGTGCGGCCGTGGAGCGCACCGAGCGGAAAGGTATGAGGCTGAGGTTGGCAAGGTGCAGCAAGAGCTCCAGGTTCTCATGAAAAAACATGAGAGTTTGGAGCTTGACTCGAAGACGCGAGCATCCGAGCTCGCGGCAACTATAGAAAATGCCAAGTCTGCCAAGGCCGAGTCCCAGAAGGCCCTCCAGGAGTTGGATGAGGTGAAGAAGATTGCGGCGGGTAAGGCATTCTTTATGCAAAGCAAACACATAAACGTGAGTTACCTGTTACTTACCCAAATCCGAAGCTCTCCAGGAGCGTTCGCAGATCTTCCCCGGAGTGTATCTGATGCCGCCGCATTCTATCAAGCCGAGGAGGGCAGCTTGACGGAGAAGGTGTTCTGGTCTCAGTACGCTGAGGCCGGACACCCCGTGCCCCTGAGCGACCAGCTGAAGCAATTGGTCGAGCTCCACAAGGCGGCCGAACAGGCCATGAAGGGCCTCCTAGTTCGGCTGTGGCCTGGGGAGGCTATGCCTGGGAGCTATTTCGGGCTGGTGCGGCGGCTGGTGGAGGCCTGTCCGAGGCTTGAAGACATCAAGCGCTCCGTCTGCATTGAAGGTGCCCGTAGGGCCCTTGCCCGTGCTAAGGTGCACTGGGGCAAGCTGGATGCGGAGAAGCTTGTGAAGGACGGGCCACCGCCAGGGAAAGAGCATCGCAAGCCCGAGAATTATTATAAGGATGTTCTGAAGGGTGCCCGCCTTGTTGCGGATGAATGTACCAAGGATGTATTTTTTGAGTAAAACCCGCTCGTGTTATCCTGTGCGCTGAAAACTTGTTCATATGCGCTAAGCAATGCTGCTTGAATTTAAAATATTACCTTCTGTGCGGCTGTTTATCAATACTGAGAGATGGCGAGTCGTCGGCTTCTGCCCCCATGCCGCTAGTGCTGGGGTGTTCGGGGATAAACCTGGGCGCTCTTTTTCCCATATTTGGGTCCTTCGAGGGAGGCGCTCAGCCCAACGAACGAGGCAATCGGACTATAATGCGTGAACACTCTCACTTAGCCATAGAATTATATAATTTTAAATTTCGGCGAAGCCCCTAGTATTCGGAAGACCGATTTTGGGGCGCTATCCACGCCTTGGCCGGACAGAGCCGACTCCTCGCCCGAAGCGGCATAAGTCTTTAGGGACTCGAAAAAACCTCTCGAACAGCGACCCGCTCTCGCTTCATCATGGTAGTCAGTTTTAGCTTTCTCCACTGAGGTGCTGGGCCCAGCTCAACTGGGTCACAATCGCAGTGGTTCTCCTAGTGCTACCTTAGCCGATATAGCGGAACGTAAGGCACCAAAACATAGGAGCCGGGCAAACCCAACTATTGACCCAAGACATGATTCGGAGCCGATGCATATAATGCTATAAGTTCAGGGTGCCGCACTTGTTAAAGTGTTCGGACTTCTCACACCATGTTGAGGGGTACTGAAGCCCCTGGCGTATTTTGGCCGTACCAAAGTGTACGGGTGCAACATGTCATTAAGGAACATATATATATATATATATTACAAAAAGGTAATGCAAAAAATAGACAAAAGCTATGCATTGTTCATTAAAATAGCTGCGATCAAAGCAGAACGATACAAGTGATGCGATAAACGAAAAGTTGGACTATTTAACATGTCTGTTTCAGGGGCAAGCTGCGGGATAGTATGTGAAACAGGTATACCGCTCGTGATAGAGACCACCTGGGATTTCCGTAATGCAACATGGCTTGTCTGCTTCCCTGGTCCTTGCATCGTTTGTGCGGCAATTGAACTGCCGAACAAGCCTTCCGAAGAGTAGAGTCCTTGAAGTAAGAGAAAAGTATATAAAAAAAGTCGGCAGCCCCTGGTGTGGTTTAATCCGTGTTTTGGGCGTGCCATGATGGTGCCCCTCCCCCTATGCCCATGGTATTTATACGGCGTAGTTATGTACGCGAAGTACTGGCCTCGCCTTTTTGCAGGGGTTGGGGTTGGGGCCGCATTGCTACGCCTGCTCGGAACATGCCAGGCGGTCTTGTTGTAGGTTACTCCGGGCACGCTTGACTGTGTCCGGACGTTTAATGGCCGGACTGGAGAACTACCCGGAGAGGCTGCTTTGTACTTCCGCTGCAAGGGCCGCCGTGTGCTCCTCCCTTCGGAGGGAGCGTTCGGTGTTTCCATTGACTGTAATTACTACTCGAGGGCCTGGCATCTTGAGCTTAAGGTATGCGTAGTGCGGGACCGTATTGAACTTGGCAAATGCGGTTCGCCCGAGCAGTGCATGGTAGCCACTGCGGAACGGGACTATGTCGAAGATTAACTCCTCGCTTGGGAAATTATCCGGAGATCCGAAGACCACTTCAAGTGTGAGTGAGCCTGTACAGCTGGCCTCTACACCTGGTATTACGCCTTTAAAGGTCGTTTTGGTGGGCTTAATCCTCAAGGGATCTATGCCCATTTTCCGCACTGTATCCTGGTAGAGCAGGTTCAGGCTACTGCCGCCGTCCATAAGGACTCTAGTGAGATGAAATCCGTCAATAATTGGGTCGAGAACCAATGCGGCGAATCCGCCATGACGGATGCTAGTGGGATGGCCTCTTCGATCAAAGGTGATCGGGCAGGAGGACCATGGGTTGAACTTTGGGGCGACTGGCTCTACCGCGTATACGTCCCTTAACGCGCGCTTCCGCTCCCTCTTGGGGACATGGGTGGCGTATATCATGTTCACCGTCCGCACTTGTGGGGGAAAACCCTTCTGTCCATTATTGTTCGGCGGCCGGGGCTCCTCATCGTCATCGCTATGCAACCCCTTGTCTTCATTGTCGACGCTTAATCTGCCTGCCTGCTTGAACACCCAACAGTCCCTGTTGGTGTGATTGGCCGGCTTTTCGGGGGTGCCATGTATTTGTCACAAGCGGTCGACTATTCGGTCCAAGCTGGACGGGCCCCTGGGATTCCTTTTGAATTATTTTTTCTGCTGACCGGATTTAGAGCCTCTGAATCCGGCATTAACTGTCGTATCCTTAGCATTGTCGCCGTTGATGCGGTGCTTCTGTTGGTTGCGACGCGACCTGCCACTAATGTCCCTGGTGTCCGAACGACCAGGGTTCTTGGTCATATTGTTGCTACGAGCAAGCCAGCTGTCTTCTCCCGCGCAAAAGAAGGTCATGAGTGCCGTGAGTGCTGCCATAGATTTCGGCTTCTCTTGTCCTAGGTGCCGGGCAAGCCACTCGTCACGGATATTATGCTTGAAGGTTGCTAAGGCCTCTGCGTCCGGACAGTCAAGTATTTGATTTTTCTTTGTTAGGAACCGTGTCCAGAATTGCCTGGCCGATTTGTCTGGCTGCTGAATTATGTGGCTTAGGTCGTCAGCGTCTGGGGGTCGCACATAAGTGCCCTGGAAATTGTCGAGGAATGCGGCTTCCAGGTCCTCCCAACAGCTGATTGACCCTCTCGGCAGGCTGTTAAGCCACTGCCGAGCTGGTCCTTTAAGCTTGAGTGGGAGGTATTTGATGGCGTGGAAATCATCGCCGCGGGCCATGTGGATATGAAGGAGATAATCCTCGATCCATACCGCGGGATCTGTTGAGCCATCATATGATTCGATGTTTACGGGTTTGAAACCCTCGGGGATTTGATGATCCATTATTTCGTCTGTGAAGCACAATGGGTGTGCGGCGCCTCTGTATTGGGCGATATCATGACGTAGCTCCAATGAGCTTTGTCTACTGTGTTCGGCCCTGCCGAATTTGTGACCGGCGTGACGGTTGTCGTCTCGAGCAATGGGGTGCCTACGCGATCCGTAGATCGATCTTGTTTGCCTTGTCTTGTCCTCCAACATGTCTCATAAGTCCGGTGCATATTCCCGTGCCTTTGTACGGGGTGCGGCTTGGGTGGAGGGCCATGAGGCCTCTCTGTCCCGGCCATGAGGTGGCCTGTCGGCCGCGTCGAGTGCTTCCTCCTCTAATCGGGGTAGCAACCTGCGCTTCGGGTAGCACTTGGAGGGGCGTTCGGGTTTATGCTCTTCGGCCGCAAGGACTTCAGTCCATCTATCGACTAGCCGATCTTGATCAGCTTTAAGTTGTTGCTGTTTTTTCTTGAGGCTTCTTGTCGTGGCCATAAGCCTGCATTGAAAACGCTCTTGTTCGACGGGATCCTCTGGCACGACGAATTCGTCGTCGTCAAGGCTTGCCTCGTCTTCGGAGGGAGGCATACAATTATTGTCCTCGACCTCTCTATCGACCGCTCTCTCATGAGGGCTGGTTTCTCCATACTCCTGTGCTAAATCTTGCTTGGGGGATGTTCTTCGGCGCTTTCTATGGTATTATTAT
This sequence comes from Triticum urartu, assembly GCF_003073215.2. Lineage (NCBI taxonomy): Eukaryota > Viridiplantae > Streptophyta > Magnoliopsida > Poales > Poaceae > Triticum > Triticum urartu. The sequence continues at coordinate 543,960,600 of NC_053025.1, read as the reverse complement.
CTCCCGTGCTGGAATCGCCGTTTTTGTGTTGGCGGGATTTTGAGCGGCGCCGCTGACGCCGGCGCTTTTGCTGTTTCTTGGAGGGGTCATCCTCCGCTGTTCCATCGCCCTCTCCCTCTTTTGGGGTTTCCACCATGTATATGTCATATGACGAGGTGGCTTTCCAAGGCCTAGTGGGCGCTGGTTCTTCATCATCTCCTTCATCGGTGTCCATACCATCGATGTCTTCGGAGTCGAAGTCGAGCATGTCGGTTAAGTTGTCGACAATGGCTACAAAGTGGGTGGTGGGTGGGTTTTGAATTTCTTCATCGTCCATACCCCAACCTTGCTGACCGTAGTCCGGCCAGGGCTCTCCTGACAAAGAGAGAGACTTCAGTGATTTCAGGATGTCGCCGAAAGGCGAGTGCTGAAAGACGTCCGCGGCCGTGAACTCCATGATCGGTGCTCAATCGGATTCGCTTGGCAGGGGCGCAGAGGGTTCGGAGTCCGGAGAAGAATCCGGCTCCATGGAGTCACGAGTCTTGCAGAGTACGGGGCTGGTGTTCAGCTCAACCGCCGTTGGGATCGCAGCCCCTGAGGTGGCGTCCAACTGCCCATCCTCGATCGGCGCAGTAGGGTCAGAGCCGATGCAGGTGCGACCTCCAGGGCTCTGTTCGGCGGCAGAGCTAGATCATGCTCGTCGTGACAGAGCGGCGCGCTCGGCAGTGGTTCAAATCCGTCGAAGATCAAGTCCCCGCGGATGTCGGCCATGTAGTTTAAACTTCCGAATCTGACCTGACGGCCAGGGGCGTAGCTTTCGATCTGCTATAGATGGCCAAGTGAATCGGCCCACAATGCGAAGCCGCCAAAGACGAAGATCTGTCCGGGGAGGAAGGTCTCACTCTGGACTGCATCGCCATTGATGATCGTAGGAGCCATCGGGCCTGACGGCGACGGCAAAGAGGAACTCTCAATGAAAGCACCAATGTCGGTGCCAAAACCGGCGGATCTCGGGTAGGGGGTCCCGAACTGTGCGTCTAGGACGGATGGTAACAGGAGGCAGGGGACACGAAGTTTTACCCAGTTTCGGGCCCTCTCGATGGAGGTAAAACCCTACGTCCTGCTTGATTAATATTGATGATATGGGTAATACAAGAGTTGATCTACCACGAGATCAGAGAGGCTAAACCCTAGAAGCTAGCATATGGTATGATTCTAGATGTGTATGTTGTCCTACGGACTATAACCCTCCAGTTTATATAGACACCGGATAGGGTTAGGGTTACATAGAGTCGGTTACAATGGTAGGAGATCTGAACATCCGTATCGCCAAGCTTGCCTTCCACGCCAAGGAAAATCCCTTCCGGACACGAGACGGAGTCTTCAATCTTGTATCTTCATAGTCCAGGAGTCCAGCTGAAGGTATAATTCGGCTATCCGAACACCCCCTAATCCAGGACTCCCTCACCCCCCACAACGCTCACTGTTCATCCCATCGATCGTCTTCAGTTAGCAGTAGTAGCCAAGGAATCGCTCGATCAGGTTCAGTTAACAGCCATCAATCGATCGCTCGGGTTCAGTAATGCGTAGCCTGCAGTGCAATCGCTCGGGTTCAGTTAGAGCCCAACGCCTCGCTCGGGTTCATTTAGAGCCAACGCCTCGCACACACGTGCGTACGTGTACGATAGAAACGCGCATCGCTCGGCCCCCGACCTCCCACCGTAACCGGGAACTCCCCGAAATTTTCCTCCCCTCGCTTCTACCACGGTTTTTTCCGTCATGGACAGCCCAAAGAATGTCATGCAGCTGCGTCTCCGGCCCGCCCAGGACGAAATGCCCATTTTCTGTCATGATTTTTTGTCATAGAAGTAGGAGCCCACCACATCTATGATGATACCGGGTTTTGTCACAATTATCATCATAGAAGTGTCATATGTATGAGAGAAAAAATTTCGTTCGGCCCAAAATGTCACGGATGTGTCTTTTTTTGTAGTGACACCCAATACAATGGTAAATTGTATAGGTGCACTAGTTCGGCGAAGAGATGGTGATACAAGTGCAATATGGATGGTAGATATAGGTTTTTGTAATCTGAAATTATAAAAACATCAAGGTAACAAGTAATAAAAGTGAGCATAAACGGTATTGCAATGCTAGGAAACAAGGCCTAGGGTTCATACTTTCACTAGTGCAAGTTCTCAACAATAATAACATAATTGGATCATATAACTATCCCTCGACATGCAACAAAGAGTCACTACAAAGTCACTAATAGCAGAGAACAAACGGAGAGATTATGGTAGGGTATGAAACCACCTCAAAGTTATTCTTTCGGATCGATCTATTCAAGAGTCCGTAGTAAAATAACACGAAGCTATTCTTTCCGTTCAATCTATCATAGAGTTTGTACTAGAATAACACCTTAAGACACAAATCAACCAAAAACCTAATGTCACCTAGATACTCCAATGTCACCTCAAGTATCCGTGGGTATGATTACATGATATGCATCACACAATCTCAGATTCATCTATTCAACCAACACAAAGAACTTCAAAGAGTGCCCCAAAGTTTCTACCAGAGAGTCAAGACGAAAACGTGTGCCAACCCCTATGCATAAGTTCACGAGGTCACGAAACTCGCAAGTTGATCACCAAAACAAACATCAAGTGGATCACGTGATATCCCATTGTCACCATAGATAAGCACATGCAAGACATACATCAAGTGTTCTCAAATACTTAAAGACTCAATCCGATAAGATAACTTCAAAGGCAAAACTCAATCCTTTACAAGAGAGTAGAGGGGGAGAAACACCATAAGATCCAACTATAATAGCAAAGCTCGCGATACATCAAGATCGTGCGAATCAAGAACACGAGAGAGAGAGAGAGATCAAACACATAGCTACTGGTACATACCCTCAGCCCCGAGGGTGAACTACTCCCTCCTTGTCCTGGAGAGCACCGGGATGATGAAAATGGCCACCGAAGAGGGATTCCCCCCTCCGACAGGGTGCCAACGGGTCTAGATTGGTTTTCGGCAGCTATGGAGGCTTCTAGCGATGGAACTCCCGATCTATTCTGTTCCCTGATGTTTTTAGGGTATATGGACATATATAGGCGAAAGAAGTTGGTCAGGGGAGCCACGAGGGGCCCACGAGGGTGGGAGCGCACCCAGGGGGCAGGCGCGCCTCCCTGCCTCGTGGCCACCTTGAAGCTTCCCTGACGTCTACTCCAAGTCTCCTGGATTGCTTCCATTCCAAAAATAACTCTCCCGAAGGTTTCATTCCATTTGGACTCCGTTTGATATTACTTTTCTTCGAAACACTGAAATAGGCAAGAAATCAACAATTTGGGCGGGGCCTCCGGTTAATAGGTTAGTCCCAAAAATAATATAAAATTGTATAATAAAGCCCATAAACATCCAAAACAGATAATATAATAGCATGGAACAATCAAAAATTATAAATAAGTTGGAGACGTATCAGTTTCACGTGCAATTTCCTGGGTATGGCCCGATGACAGATCTAGGTCATGTTCATCATGGTGCCCGGGAGCGGCTGTCGTGGTCGCGAATTCGTCGAGGATAAAGTACCCATGGATATCTGCGACGTAGCTCAGGCTTCCGAATCTGACCTAGTGGCCAGGGGTGTAGCTTTTGATCTGCTCCAAATGGCCAAGCGAGTCGAACACAAAGATCTGTCCGGGGAGGAAGACTTCTCCTAGGACAGCATTGTTGTAGATGATTGAAGGAGCCATCAAACCTTTTGAGGACGGCACAGTGGAACTCTCAATGAAAGCACCACTGTCGGTGTCAGAACTGGCGGATCTCGGGTAGGGGGTCCCGAACTGTGCATCTAGGATTGATGGTAACAGGAGACGGGGGACACAATGTTTACCCAAGTTCGGGCCCTCTCTATGGAGGTAATACCCTGCTTCCTGCTTGATTGATCTTGAATATGAGTATTACAAGAGTTGATCTACCACGAGATCGTAATGACTAAACCCTAAAAGTCTAGTCTGGCTATGATTATGAGGATTCGGCCCTATCTACGGACCTAGCCCTCCGGTTTATATAGACACGGGAGGGCTCTAGGGTTACACAAGGTCGGTTACAGAGAAAGGAATCTTCATAGTTGGTCGCTAAGCTTGCCTTCCACGCTAAGGAGAGTCCTATCCAGACACGGGTAGAGTCATCGGTCTTCGTATCTTCACGGCCCAACAGTCCGGCCCATATCGATAGGTCGGACGCCCGAGGACCCCTTAGTCCAGGACTCCCTCAACGGGTATCATTATTTTCTGACCTTCACAGATGATTTGAGCAAATATGGGTATATTTACTTAATGAAACATAAGTCTGAAACATTTGAAAAGTTCAAAGAATTTCAGAGTGAAGTGGAAAATCATCGTAACAAGAAAATAAAGTTTCTATGATCTGATCGTGGAGGCGAATATTTGAGTTATGAGTTTGGTCTTCATTTGACACAATGGGGAATAGTTTCACAACTCATGCCAACTGGAACACCACAGCGTAATGATGTGTCTGAACGTCGTAACCGTACTTTATTAGATATGGTGCGATCTATGATGTCTCTTACCAATTTACCACTATCGTTTTAGGGTTATGCTTTAGAGACGGCTGCATTCACGTTAAATAGGGCACCATCTAAATCTGTTGAGATGACACCGTATGAACTGTGGTTTGGCAAGAAAGTTAAGTTGTCGTTTCTGAAAGTTTGGGGCTGTGATGCTTATGTGAAAAAGCTTCAACCTGACAAGCTCAAACCCAAATCAGAGAAATGCGTCTTCATAGGATACCCAAAGGAAATTGTTGGGTACACCTTCTATCACAGATCCGAAGGGAAGATATTCATTGCTAAGAATGGATCCTTTCTTGAGAAGGAGTTTCTCTCGAAAGAAGTGAGTGGGAGGAAAGTAGAACTTGATGAGGTAATTGTACCTTCTCCCGAATTGGAAAGTAGTTTATCATAGAAATCAGTTCTAGTGATGCCTACACCCATTAGTGAGGAAGTTAATAATGATGATCATGAAACTTCCCATCAAGTTACTACTGAACCTCATAGGTCAACCAGAGTAAGGTCCACACTAGAGTCGCACGGCAATCCTGTTCTAGAAGTCATGTTACTAGACCATGACGAACCTACGAACTATGAGGAAGCGATGATGAGCCCAGATTCCGTGAAATGGCTTGAGGCCATGAAATCTGAGATGGGATCCATGTATGAGAACAAAGTGTGGACTTTGGTTGACTTGCCCGATGATCTGCAAGCCATAGAGAATAAATTGATCTTCAATAAGAAGACTAATGTTGACAGTAATGTTACTGTCTACAAAGCTCGACTTGCTGCAAAAGTTTTTTGACAAGTTCAAGGAGTTGACTATGATGAGACCTTCTCACCCATAGCGATTCTTAAGTCAGTCCGAATCATGTTAGCAATTGCCGCATTTTATGATTATGACATTTGGCAAATGGATGTCAAAACTGCATTCCTTAATGGATTTCTTAAAGAAGAGTTGTATATGATGCAACCAGAAGGTTTTGTCGATCCTAAAGGTGCTAACAAAGTCTGCAAGCTCCAGCGATCCATTTATGGACTGGTACAAGCATCTGGTAGTTGGAATATACGCTTTGATGAGGTGATCAAAGCATATGATTTTATACAGAATTTCGGAGAAGCCTCTATTTACAAGAAAGTGAGTGGGAGCATTACAGCCTTTCTGATAAGTATATGTGCATGACATATTGTTGATCGGAAATGATGTAGAATTTTCTGGAAAGCATAAAGGAGTGTTTGAAAGGAGTTTTTCAAAAGAAGCACCTCGGTGAAGCTTCTTACATATTGGGCATCAAGATATATAAATATAGATCAAGACGCTTGATAAGACTTTCGATGAGTACATGCCTTGATAAGATTTTGAAGGAGTTCAAAATGGATCAGTCAAAGAAGGAGTTCTTGCATGATTTGTAAGGTATGAAGTTGAGTAAGACTCAAAACGCGACCACGGCAGAAGATAGAGAGAGAATGAAAGTCATTCCCTATGCCTCAGCCATAGGTTCTATAAAATATGCCATTGATATACCTATTGTGTACCTTGCCATGTGTTTGGCAAGGGGGTACGATAGTGATCCAGGAGTGGATCACTGGAGAGCGGTCAAAGTTATCCTTAGTTACCTAAGAGGACTAAGGAAATATTTCTCGGTTACGAGGTAATAAAGAGTTTGTCGTAAAGAGTTACGTCGATGCAAGCTTTTACACCGATCCGGATAACTATGAGTCTCCATCTGGATACATATTGAAAGTGGGAGCAATTATCTAGAGTAGCTCCATGCAGAGCATTGTAGACATAGAAAATTTGCAAAATACATTTGGCTCTAAATGTTATAGACCCGCTGACTAAACTTCTCTCACAAAGCAAAACATGATCACACCTTAGTACTCTTTGGGTATTAATCACATAACAATGTGAACTATATTATTGACTCTAGTAAACCCTTTGGGTGTTAGTCACATGGCGATGTGAACTAATCACATAAAGATGTGAACTAATCACATAAAGATGTGAACTATTGGTGTTAAATCACATGACGGTGTGAACTAGATTATTGACTCTAGTGCAAGTGGGAGACTGAAGGAAATATGCCCTAGAGGCAATAATAAAGTTGTTATTTATATTTCCTTATATCATGATAAATGTTTATTATTCATGCTAGAATTGTATTAACCGGAAACTTAGTACATATGTGAATACATACACATAACAAACTGTCCCTAGTATGCCTCTACTTGACTATCTCGTTAATCAAAGATGGTTAAGTTTCCTGACCATAGACATGTGTTGTCATTTAATGAATGGGGTCACATCATTGGAGAATGATATGATGGACAAGACCCATCTATTATCTTAGCATAATGATCGTTAAGTTTTATTGCTATTGCTTTCTTCATGACTTATACATATTCCTCTAACTATGAGATTATGCAACTCCCGAATACCGGAGGAACACCTTGTGTGCTATCAAACATCACAACGTCACTGGGTCATTATAAATATGCTCTATAGGTGTCCCCGAAGGTGTTTGTTGGGTTGGCATAGATCAAGAATAGGATTTGTCACTCCGAGTATCGGAGAGGTGTCTCTAGGCCCTCTCAGTAATGCACATCACTATAAGACTTGCAAGCAATGTTACTAATGAGTTAGTTGTGGGATGATGCATTACAGAACGAGTAAAGAGACTTGCCGGTAACGAGATTGAACTAGGTATGAAGATACCGACGATCGAATCTCGGGCAAGTAACATACCGATGACAAAGGGAATGACGTATGTTGTCATTAGGGTTTGACCGATAAAGATCTTTGTAGAATATGTAGGGTCCGCATGATTAACATTTCGATGACGATTTTTTATTATATGAGTTATGTGATTTGGTGACCAAATTTTGTTCGGAGTCCCAGATGAGATCACGGACATGACGAGGAATCTCAAAATGGTCGATTGGTAAAGATTCATATATAGGATGATAGTATTCAGACACCGGAAGTGTTCTGGGGGTACCGGATTCGTATCGGGTCAGCGGAAGGGGTTCCGGGCACCCCCCGTCAAAGATATGGGCCTTATTGGGCCTAGGGCGGGGCGCACCAGCCCCGTAGGGGCTGGTGTGCCCCTATATGGCCCGTCCTAAGTGGAGAAAGGAAAAGGGGAGGAGGAAAGTAAATAGAGGGAATAGGATTCCCCCTTCCTTTCCCCTCTCCCCTCTTTCCTTCCCCCCTCCGGAGATAAGGAAAGGGGGAGGCCGAATTGGAGGAGGCCCCCAAGTAGGATTCCTCCTACTTGGGGCACCCATGGCTGTCCCCCTCCCTCCCCCTCCCACCTATATATATGTGGGGAGGGGGCGCCTAGAAGACACAATAAACATTGTTAGCCGTGTGCGGCACGCCCCTCCATAATTTACTCCTCCGGTCATAGTGTCGTAGTGCTTAGGCGAAGCCGTGCACGGATCACATCACCATCACCGTCACCACGCCGTCGTGCTGATAGAACTCTCCCATGACCCTCTACTGGATCAAGAGTTTGAGGGATGTCATCGAGCTAAACATGTGCTGAACACGAAGGTGCCATACATTCGGTACTTGGATCGGTTGGATCATGAAGACGTTTGACTACATTAACCGCGTTAACCTAACACATCCGCTTTTGGTCTACGAGGGTACGTGGACACACTCTCCCCCTCTCGTTGCTATGCATCTCCTAGATAGATCTTGCGTGAGCATAGGAAATTTTTGAAATTGCATGCTACGTTCCCCAACAGCAATTAATAGGAAGTAATAAAGAAAGAGAGGCTTCACATATAAATATACTATCTTGGACATCTTTTGTAATTGTGAGCACTCATTAAAATATGACATGCTAAAAAGTTGATGTTGAACAAGGAAGACAACATAATGGGTTATGTTTACTTATATCTGAATAGAATTTATATTGTCATGGATCCTCCAACATGTTGAGCTAGCCTTTTCTCTCTTATGCTAGCCAAATCCTTTGCACCAAGTAGAGATACTACTTGTGCTTCCAAGCATCCCTTAAACCAGTTTTGCCATGAGAGTCCACCATACCTACCTATGGATTGACTAAGATACTTCAAGTAAGTTGTCATCGGTGCAAGCAATAAAAATTTCTCTCTAAATATGTATGATATATTAGTGTGAAGAAAATAAGCTTTATATGAACGTGTGATATGGAAGAAATAAAAGCGACAGACTACATAATAATGTTCTTTATCACAAGCGGAAATATAAAGTGATGTTCTTTTGCATTAAGATTTTGTGCATCCAACCACAAAAGTGCATGACAATCCCTGCTTCCCTCTGCGAAGGGCCTATCTTTTACTTTTATCTTCTACCTTTATATAAAGAGTCATGGTGATCTTCACCTTTCCTTTTTACACGTTTTCTTTTGGCAAGCACTATGTGTTGGAGAAAGATCCAAATATATATCCACTCGGATGTAGGTTTTCATAAAGTATTAATGTTGACATTACCCTTGAGGTAAAAGGTTGGGAGGCGAAACTATAAGCCCCTATCTTTCTCTGTGTCTGATTGAAGCTTTGAACCCATAAGTATCGCATGAGTGTCAGCAATTGTGAAATACTAAATGATAGTTGAGTATGAGGACTTGCTGAAAAGCTCTTGTATTGACTCTTTCCGAAGTTATGATAAATTGCACTTGCTTCAATGACTGAGATCATAGTTTGTTAGTCTTCAATAAAGTTTATGATTCAAACTTTACCTTGTGAACGAATTGTTACTTTAGCATAAGAAATTATATGACAATATACGTTGTTGTTCTAAAGATGATCATGATGCCCCCATGTGCGTATTTTACTTTATCGACACCTCTATCTCTAAACATGTGGACATATTTATCAATTTCGGCTTTCACTTGAGGACAAGCAAGGTCTAAGCTTGGGGGAGTTGATACGTCCATTTTGCATCATGCTTTTATATTGATATTTATTGCATTATGGGTTGTTATTACACATTAGAGCACAATACTTATGCCTTTTCTCTCTTATTTCACAAGGTTTACACAAAGAGGGAGAATGCCAGCATCTAGAATTCTGGACTAGAAAAGGAGCAAATATGAGAAACCTATTCTGCACAACTCCAAAAGTCCTGAAACTTCATGGAGAATTATTTTGGAACATATAAAAATATTGGGTGAAGAAAACACCTTAGGGGACCCACCAGCCGGCCACAAGGGTGGGGCGCGTCCTACCCCCTGGGCGCACCCCCTGCCTTGCCGCCTAGCTAGCAGGCCCCCGGTGCCCATCTTTTGCTATATGAAGGGTTTTTACCTAGAAAAAATAAAGAGGAAGCTTTCGGGACAAAGCACCGCCGTCTCAAGGCGGAACTTGGGCAGAACCAATCTAGGGCTCCGGCAGACCTATTCTACCGGGGAAACTTCCCTCCCGGAGGGAGAAATCATCGTCATCGTCATCACCAATGATCCTATCATCGAGAGGGGTTCAATATCCATCAACATCTTCACCGGCACCATCTCCTCTCAAATCCTAGTTCATCTCTTGTGTCTGATCTTTGTCTTAAAACCCCAGATTGATACCTGTGGGTTGCTAGTAGTGTTGATTACTCCTTGTAGTTGATGCTAGTTGGTTTATTCGATGGAATATCATATGTTCAGATCCTTAATGATAATTAATACTCCTCTGATTATGACATGAATATGCTTTGTGAGTAGTTACGTTGGTTCCTGAGGACATGGGAGAAGTCGTGTTATAAGTAATCATGTGAATGTGGTATTCGTTTGATATTTTGATGAGATGTATGTTGTCTCCCCTCTGGTGGTGTTATGTGAACGTCGACTACATGACACTTCAGCATGATTTGGGCCTAGGGGGAGGCATTGGGAAGTAATGAGTAGATGATGGGTTGTAAAGTGACATAAGCTTAAACCCTAGTTCATGCGTTGCTTCGTAAGGTCCTGATTTGGATCCATATGTTTCATGGTATGGTTAGATTTATCTTAATTATTATTTCATAGTTGCAGATGCTTGCGAGAGGGGTTACTCATAAGTGGGAGGCTTGTTCAAGGACGGACAACACCCAAGCACCGGTCCACCCACATATCAAATTATCAAAGTAACGAACGCGAATCATATGAGCATGATGAAAATTAGCTTGACAATAATTCCCATGTGTCCTCGGGAGCGCTTTGCTTTATATAAGAGTTCGACCATGCTTGTATGTTGCTACAAAAAGGATTGGGCCACCTTGTTGCACCTTAGTTACTTTTGTTACTTGTTACCCGTTACAAATTATCTTATCACAAAACTATCTATACCGATAATTTCAGTGCTTGCAGAAAATACCTTGTTGAAAACCGCTTGTCATTTCCTTCTGCTCTTCATTGGGTTCGACACTCTTATTAATCAAAAGGACTATGATAGACCCCCTATACTTGTGAGTCATCAAGACTCTTTTCTGGTGCCATTGCTGGGGAGTGAAGCGCCTTTGGTGAGTGGAATTTGGTAACGAAAAATTTACATTACGTGCCGAAATTTATTGTCACTTGTCACTATGGAAAATCATCCTTTGAGGGGTTTGTTCGGGGCCTCTTCACCTCGACCGGAAGAACAAGAAGTTGCTCCTCAACCTACTGCACCTACTAAAAATATTTATTATGAAATTCCTTCGGGTATGAGAGAGAAACTTCTAGCTAATCCCTATGCAGGTGATGGAACATTACATCATGATATGCATCTAATCGATGTGGATGAAGTTTGTGGATTATTTAAGCTTGCAGGTTTACCCGAGGATGAAGTCAAGAAGAAGGTTTTCCCTTTATCTTTGATATAATAGAAACAACATAATGCTCTGTTAAACCTGTCATTCGTCCAACCATTGTATAGACCTTCCCACTTCCTTCATTTTTGTTTTTATTAATCCTATATCTAAATTTTCTCCCACTTTCTTTTTTGATGTAATCTGTGTTTTCTCCTAGTAATTTTTCCCTAGAACCAATTCAACTGTCCCACGTCTAGCCTAAAAAATAATAATACCCCGCATCCTATTAACTCATCAAATTAAAATGATATTTTATTTCGTAAACCAAAAGTTCTTACAAAATAATAAAAATTGGTTATATATAACTTGGCAAGTTAACTCCTAGTAATTGCGTACATAAGCTTGCAAAGATTTTACTAGCCAATCAGTAATAGACGTGCAATCATGTGTTTATGTTTTTATAACATTTCTCCGTCTGACCCAACTTGATATTTTCACCCAGCCCAGCAAGTACTTGGATTCCGAAAAAATGCAAATGGGCTTTTAATTCTAATATAATATATAAACGGGCTGCATAGACGCTACATCATTGTTTCACCTCGCACACCAAATGGACTAAAAAATTGAATGGCTGACATGTGGGTGATATGTCCATTTTGCATCATGTTTACCTACTGTTATTTATAATGTTTTTATGCATAATAATGCTTTTTGGAGTAATTCTAATGGCTTTTCTCTCATAATATGCAAGGTTCACACAAAGAGGAGAATACCGACAGCTGGAAATTTGGACCTGAAAAAGCTACGTCAGGCTACCTATTCTGCACAACTCCAAATGAGCTAAAACTTTACGAAGATTTTTTATGGAATATATAAGAAATAATGGAGCAACTAAGTACCAGCGGGGGCCCACCAGGTGGGCACAACCCACATGGGCGCGCCAGGGAGCCCAGGCGCGCCCTAGTGGGTTGTGCCCTCCTCGGCCCACATCCGGTACCTCTCTTGTGGTATATAAGTCATTTTGACCTACAAAATAAATAGGGAGATGACTTTTGGGATGAAGTGCTGCCGTCTCGAGGCGGAACTTGGGCAGGAGCACTTTTACCCTTCGGCGGAGCAATTCCGCCGGGGGAACTTCCCTCCCGGAGGGGGAAATCACCGTCATCATCATCACCAATAACTCTCCCATCTTGGGGAGGGAAATCTCCATCAACATCTTCAACAGCTCCATCTCCCCTCAAACCCTAGTTCATCTCTTGTGTCCAATCTTTGTATTGGAACTATAGATTGGTACTTGTGGGTGACTAGTAGTGTTGATTACATCTTGTAGTTGACTACTATATGGTTTATTTGGTGGAAGATTATATGTTCAGATCCATTATGCTATTTAATACCCCTCTTATCTTGAGCATGATTATCATTTGTGAGTATTTACTTTTGTTCTTGAGGTCATGGGAGAAATCTTGTTGCAAGTAATCATGTGAACTTGATATGTGTTTGATATTTTGATGGTATGTATGTTGTGATTCCCTTAGTGGTATTATGTGAACGTAAACTACATGACACTTCACCATATGTGGGCCTAAGGGAATGCATTATGGAGTAGTTATTAGATGATGGGTTGCGAGAGTGACAGAATCTTAAACCCTAGTTTATGTGTTATTCCGTAAGGGGCTGATTTGGATCCAAAAGTTTAATGCTATGGTTAGATTTGTTCTTAATACTTTTCCCGTAGTTGCGGATGCTTGCGAGGGGGTTAATCATAAGTAGGAGGTTTGTTCAAGTAAGAAAAGCACCTAAGCACCGGTCCACCCACATATAAAATTATCAAAGTAGCGAACACAAATCAAACCAACATGATGAAAGTGACTAGATGAAATTCCCGTGTACCCTCAAGAACGCTTTGCTTATTATAAGAGACCATTTTGGCCTGTCCTTTGCCTCAAAAGGATTGTTCTACCTTGCTGCACTTTTTTACCATTACCATTACTTGCTCGTTACAAATTATCTTGCTATCAAACTACTCGTTACTTATAATTTCAGTGCTTGCAGAGAATACCTTGCCGAAAACTGCTTGTCATTTCCTTCTGCTCCTCGTTGGGTTCGACACTCTTACTTATAGAAAGGACTACGATTGATCCCCTATACTTGTGGGTCATCAAGGCTCTTTTCTGGCGCCATTGTCGGGGAGTGAAGTGCCTTTGGTGAGTGGAATTTGGTAAGGAAAAATATATATTACATGCCGAAATTTATTGTCACTTGTTACTATGGAGAACAATCCTTTGAGGGGTTTGTTCGGGGTATCTTCACCTCGACCAGAACCATAATTAGTTACCCCTCAACCTATTGCACCTACTAAAAATATTGGTTATGAAATTCCTTTGGGTATGATAGAACAACTGCTACCTAATCCTTATGTAGGAGATGGAACCGAACATCCTGATATGCACTTGATATATGTGGATGAAATTTGCGGATTATTTAAGCTTGCAGGTTTACCCAGAGATGAAGCCAAGAAGAAGGTTTTCCCTTTATCTTTGTAGGGAAGAGCATTGGCATGGTATAGGCTATGCAATGATATTGGATCTAGGAATTGGAATCGGTTGAAATTGGAATTTCACCAAAAAATATTATCCTATGCATATAGTTCATCGTGATCGGAATTATATATATAATTTTTGGCCTCATGAAGGAGAAACTATCGCTCTAGCTTGGGGGAGGCTAAGTTAATGTTATATTCATGCCCAAATCAGGAGCTCTCAAGAGAAATTATCATTTAGAATTTTTATGCTCGGCTTCCTCGTGATGATCAATCCATGCTTGATACTTCTTGTACTGGTTCTTTTATGAACAAGACTATTGAATTCAGGTGGGATCTTTTAGAAAGAATTAAACGCAACTATGAAGATTGGGAACTCAATGAAGGTAAAAAGTCAGGTATTAATCTTAAATATGATTGTGTTAAATCTTTTATGAATACCAATGCTTTTCAAAAGTTGAGCACTAAATATGGACTTGACTCTGAGATAGTAGCCTCCTTTTTTGAATCATTTGCTACTCATGTTGATCTACCTAAGGAGAAGTGGTTTAAATATCACCCACCTATTAAAGAAGAAAGTAAGGAGTTGGTGCCAGCTAAAGATGAAACTATTATCTATAATGTTGATCTGGTTGTTCCTACTACTTATATCGAAAAACCACCTTTCCCTATTAAGATAAAGGAACATTCTAAGGTCTCAACCGTGGTCAATAAAAGTAATATTAGAGCACCTAAACCCACTGAACAATTTACAGTAGAACCTATAGTGTTGCTATGGTTAAAGATCTCCTGGTTGAAAATTTAGATGGGCATGTTGTTTACTTCTATGATGAAGCTGCTAGAATTGTTAAACCCGATGAAAAAGATAAACTTAGACTTGTGGTTGGCATGCCTGTTGTCTCAGTTAAAATGGGAGATCACTGTTATCATGGTTTATGTGACATAGGTGCTAGCGCGAGTGCTATTCCTTTTATCTTATATCAAGAAATTATGAATGACATATCACCCGCTGAAATAGAAGACACAGATGTTACTATTAAGCTTGCTAATAGAGACACCATCACACCACTTGGGCTTGTTAGAGATGTTGAAGTCTTGTGTGGGAAGATAAAATATCCTCCTGATTTTTTTGTTCTTGGTTCCCCACAAGATGGCTTTTGTCCCATTATCCTTGGTAGACCTTTCTTGAACATAGTTAATGCTAAAATAGATTGTGAGTGACAAATTGTCAGTGTTAGTTTTGGTGATGAGTCTCATGAGTTTAATTTTTCTAAGTTTAGTAAAAAGCGTCATAAGAAAGAATTTCCTAGTAGGGATGAAATAATTGGTCTTGCTTCTATTGCCGTGCCTCCTACTGATCCACTAGAACAATATTTGCTAGAATGATATGCATATGCATGAAAGAAATGATATAGATAAAATTTTCTTTCAACAACGACCTCTGCTTAAACACAATTTGCCTATTGAAACTCTAGGAGGTCATCCTCCACCTAAAGGTGATCCCATGTTTGAATTAAAACTATTGCCACACACTTCAAAATATGCTTATCATGATGAGAAAAAGGTATATCATGTTATTATTAGTGCTAACTTTTCAGAACATGAAGAAGAAAGATTATTGAAGGTTCTGAAGAAGCACCGAGCTGCTATTGGGTATACTATTGATGATTTAAAGGGCATTAGTCCCACTCTCTGTTAGCACAAAATTAATATGGAACCTGATGCTAAACCCGTTGTTCATTACCAACGACGTTTGAATCCTAAAATGGAAGAAGTGGTAAGAACTGAAATATTAAAGCTTCTGGAAGTAGGTATAATTAATCCTATACCTGATAGTAGATGGGTAAGTCATGTTCATTGTGTCCCTAAGAAAGGAGGTATTATTGTTGATACTAATGATAAGAATGAACTTATTCCACAAAGAATTGTCACTGGCTATAGAATGGTAATTGATTTTAGAAAATTAAATAAAGCTACTAGAAAAGACCATTACCCTCTGCCTTTTATTGATCAAATTCTAGAAAGACTATCTAAGCACACACACTTTTGTTTCCTCGATGGATATTCTGGTTTTTCTCAAATACCTGTTTCACAACTTGATCAAGAGAAAACCACCTTGACTTGTCCTTTTGGATCTTATGCTTATAGACGTATGACTTTTGGTTTATGTAATGCACCTTCTACCTTTCAAAGATGTATGACTGCTATATTCTCTGATTTTGCGAACCAACCTCTGGTTGAGATGGTTAGGTGGACAGTGGTATCCCCAACCCACCAGGGTTCAAATCCTGGTGCTCGCATTTATCCTGGATTTATTTCAGGAATTCCGGCGATACGCGCCTACGGTGACTTCGTAAAATCTCAAGATGATATGCCGGCTCAGTCTCTCGGAGGTGCTCATAGGGGTAGGGTGTGCGTGTGTGCGTTCATAGGGGTGAGTGTATGCGCGTTTATACGAGTGCTTGCGTCTGTACTGTGTTCAAAAAAAATATTCTCTGATTTTTTGTGAAAATATTGTTGAGGTTTTCATGGATGATTTTTTCGTTTACGGAACTTCTTTTGATGATTGCTTAAGAAAACTTGATCGAGTTTTGCAGAGATGTGATCAAACTAATCTTGTCTTGAATTGGGAGAAGTGCCACTTTATGGTTAATGAAGGTATTGTCTTGGGACATAAAATTTCTAAACGAGGTATTGAGGTGGATAAAGATATAGTTGATGCAATTGAGAAAATGCCATGTCCTAAAGATATCAAAGGTATTCGTAGTTTCCTCGGTCACGCTGATTTATATAGGAGATTTATTAAAGACTTCTCTAAAATTTCTAGGCCTCTTACAAATCTTTTACAAAAGGATGTTCCATTTGTTTTTGATGATGATTGTGTAGAAGCCTTTGAAACACTTAAGAAAGCCTTGATTTCTGCCCCTATTGTTCAACCACCTGATTGGAACTTGCCTTTTGAAATTATGTGTGATGCTAGTTATTATGATGTTGGTGTTGTTCTAGGATAAGGAGTTGATAAGAAATTAAATGTTATTCATTATGCTAGAAAAACTCTAGACAGTGCCCAACGCAATTATGCAACTACAGAGAACGAATTCTTAGCAGTTGTGTTTGCTTGTGATAAAGTTAGTTCTTACATTGTTGATTCTAAAGTAATTGTTCGCACCGATCATGTTGCTATAAAATATCTTATGGAATATGCTAAACCTAGATTCATTAGGTGGGTTCTTTTGCTACAAGAATTTGACTTACATATCACTGGTAGAAAAGGTGCTGAGAACCACGTGGCTGATAACTTGTCTAGGTTAGAAAATATTCTTGATGACCCACAACCTATTAAGGATAGTTTTCCTGATGAACAATCAGCTTCAATGAATGTTTCTCATAACACTCCTTGGTATGCTGACTATGCTAATTATATTGTTGCTAAATACATACCACCTAGTTTCACATACCAACAAAAGAAAAAATTCTTCCATGATTTAAGACATTACTTGTGGGATGACCCGTATCTTTATAAACAAGGAGTAGATGGTATTATTAGACGTTGTGTACCTGAGCATGAACAAGACCAAATCTTATGGAAGTGTCACTCCAAAGCTTACAGAGAGCATCATGCGGGGGATAGAACTGCTCATAAGGTATTGCAATATGGTTTTATTGGCCTACTCTCTTCAAGGATGCCCGTAAGTTTGTTTTATCTTGTGATGAATGTCATAGAATTGGAAACATTGGTAAGCGTCAAGAAATGCCTATGAATTATGCACTTGTTGTTGAACCATTTGATGTTTGGGGATTTGATTACATGGGACCTTTTCCTTCCTCCAATGGGTATACACATATTTTGGTTCCTAATGATTATGTTACTAAGTGGGTAGAAGCTATTCCAACTAGTAGTGCTGATCACAACACCTCTATTAAAATGCTCAAGGAAGTTATTTTCCCAAGGTTTGGAGTCCCTAGATATTTAATGACTGATGGTGGTTCACACTTTATTCATGGTGCTTTTCGTAAAATGCTTGCGAAGTACGATGTTAACCATAGAATTGCATCACCTTATCATCCTCAGTCTAGTGCTCAAGTTGAACTTAGCAATAGGGAAATAAAATTAATTTTACAAAAAATTGTTAATAGGTCCCGAAAGAATTGGTCTAAGAAATTAGATGATGCACTTTGGGCTTATAAAACAACATATAAAAAATCATATGGGTATGTTTCCTTATAAAATGGTTTGTGGAAAAGCTTGTCATTTGCCTCTTGAGTTAGAACATAAAGCATATTGGGTAATTAAAGAACTCAAATATGATTTCAAATTTCCGGTGAAAAGAGGTTATTTGATATTACCTCACTAGATGAATGGAGAGACCAAGCTTATGAAAATGCCAAGTTATTTAAATAAAAAGTTAAAAGATGGCATAATAAAAGAATCCAAAAGTGTGAGTTTAAAGTTGGAGAATATGTTCTTTTGTACAACTCTCATTTTAGATTCTTTACAGGAAAACTCCTCTCCAACTGGGAAGGACCCTATGTTATCGAGGAGGTTTAGCGATCTGGGGCAATAAAAATAAATAATGTCGAAGGTACCAACCTGAAGGTTGTCAATGGGCAGAGAATAAAACATTATATCTCATGTACGCCCATTAATGTTGAAATCAATATCATCCAAACTGTGACACTGTAAGAACACATATAGTAAACCTTCTGGAACACTCCAGAATAGTGAAAAAAGATGAGGTACATGATATGATAAGTAAGCGGACTCCGAAAAATCCGCAAAAATATTTTCTCTCGGTTTTGGAATGTTTTAAAAATTAGGAAAATAAGAAACAACCAGGAAGGCACCCCTGGTGGGCATAAGACACCAGGGCGCGGGCGGGCCCAGGTGGGTTGTGCCCACCTCGGGTACCTTCCGGACTCTGTTTTTCTTCAGTTTGCTTGTTTCCCAAGATAAAAAAATCTTTATATACCCCTGAACCTATTGACCACCATATCACGGAGAAATCTTCTGTTTTCTTTTCTTGCTATTTTCTGTATAGATCTAATTCACCATGGCCACTTCAAGCTCCTCCAAAGACAAGTTCTTCGAGAACATCATCAACCCATATTTGCGGGAGGTGATGCAACACCTGCAGGCTATCTAGATGCATGGGGTGCTCCACATCCGTGATGTGCAAGGTCCCAAAGGGACGGGAACCGTGGAGGCCAGGCTTGATGCTATGGAGCAGAATGTCTTCCGATGCAAGGGGATGGTGGAACATGGACTCAATGCCAATCACTTCATCATCGCGGATTACACCCATGATCTCAAGGTGGATGGAAAGTCCATGAAGGAAATTGACTTCACCTTCAACAAGCAAATCAACTTCCTCCAAAGCCAAGACCTACGATCTCCAAAACCATGTAAAACATCCCAATTTTCAATTTGGATGTTATACATAGGTCATCATATGCATATCATATTTTATTTGCATATTTGGTTGTGATCCTAGAAATCTTAAGCAACTCAAGGACCCAAGGAGAGAGTTTGGGATTTCATAAATTTTCATATTTAAATTTTCTCAAATTTGAAAAGAGGATCAATTTGATTTTAATATTTTTTTCTCTCCATTTATTTCCAATATTAAAAATAAAAGAAAGAAGATAATATGGCTTCTTCAAAAGAGAGAAATATTGGAGAAGAAATTTTAAAATCAAATTTATATTTTATTTGGATTTTAATTGCTATTTATTTGAATTAGAAAAATATGCATATTTGAAATTGCATTTTGAGGCCAGAAAAATGTTCACTAGGTTCTAAATATTAGGTTTAGACAGTGAAAATTGTTTCTGGTATTTTTAGAATTTTTTCATATATTTTATTAGGATTTTTCTTCGGGCGAAATTTTATTTAAAAAAACTTCCCGTCCGACTGCGAGGGTTTGAAGAGCAGGCCGGCCCGACGCGCGCCGCCTTCCTCCCGCGCGAGGACTCCGCGCCGCTGCCGCCGAAGCTCGGGAGTCCGAGCCGGACTCCTCCCGATGCCACCTCCCGCAAGGCAAGACCCTCCCCCCGGGCCTTTATAAGGAGCCGCCGCCCCTCCTCACCTCGCCCCACCCCACCGCAGCCGTCGTTGCCGCCACCGCACATGCTCGACGTCGCCACCCCGCCGGCCCGCGTCGCTGCCACCACGCCGTCTCGCCGGATCCCGCCGTCGCTCCCGCCAGCAATTTCCTCCGGTTAACCGGTAAAAACCCATCCAATTTTTCCCTTGATTTTTCTCCAATTTAGTTTTTTAGGGTTTTGTCGGTTTTCCTTTTGGTTCTTCGGTTTAGATTGTTTTTTATGGTTCCTAGTTAGCGAACGTTTTCTGTTTAGTTCATTTAAGAGAACGCATTCGTTAGTTAGATCTTCGTAGCGAACATTTTTTCGTTAGGTTTCTCTTTTTATTTTATTTTTCGGCCAGGGACCTATCCACAAATACTTTTCTCACAGATTAGTCCTTGATCTTCAAAGCCTCGCAACTTTTTGCTCGCTTGTCCAAATCCAGTGAAACCAATGCCAAAATCTTCGTCTTGTTCCTCTATTTTTAGATAATCAACTTGAACATGGTTTTGACAATTTAAAATTTGGTTTCAAGTAGATTTGAATTCGAACTTCTTTTGATGTAGTTTGAGTTTCGTTGCTCCGATTTGGTTGATTCTTTTTGCAAATCGAAGCTCTTTAGTTGAACTTTCAATTTGGATCTTTTCATTTGAGTTTTACCCTTGCATCTTATGCTTGAGTGCTTATGTATGCTATTGTTTGTTCACGATAGAGTTTCCGGACTGCGAAGCGTGCGACTACGAGTCACTAGGGTTTTCAGATCATGAGCAAGGCAAGTAACACTTTGATCATACCCCTTTATTACCCTGTTTTATGCATTAGTTTCAATCCTCAAACATTGCATGAGTAGGATCTGTATAACATGTGGGTACTGGGAAGTAGTTGATGAGGTAGAACGTATTGTATTTATTTCAAACCCTGGGAGTTACCTCTACGTTATGCTTATTGCTATGCTCTACTCGTAGACGTGGTTTGGGTTGAGTGATCCATGACAGATGTGAGAGTTTTAATGAATGGTTAAACTTAAGGTGGCTACTTTAATACACATCTAGGCGGATTGGTTGAGGCACCCTGGAGCACCCAGTGGTTGTCTGGGCACCTAGAGCAATCCAGTGATGTCCTGGGATATCCCGGAGTACCCGTGTGATCATCCTATGGAATGCCACCCAGACTCAAAGGGATCATAAGATTATTCATGATGGAAACTTCCGTGTGCACCCACATGCCATTATGGGCTCTGGCATAGTTGAGTATGTTGGTGACCTCTTTCAGTGGTAGGCTACCAGATGTAGGGGATGTAGGTGGTGCTGTCTACCCAGAGTAAAGATTTAATGCTTCTGAAAGACTGTGTCTCAATCATCCGTTTATCAAACAACTTGTAGTGTGATAAATTCAACGGAGGAGATCGAGTCTTGTGGGGAAAAGTGTGCAAACCTCTGTAGAGTGGATAAACTAATCATGATTAACCGTGTCCCCGGTTATGGACATCTTGAGTATCTAGTACTTGAATTATTAATTTGATCTCATCACTCTATTTAATTAATTTGTTGGGTTGATGATTTATTAATTTAGGATTGAGTTGGAGGAACCTTCTCAATGTTTTCAACAAACTTTGTAGTTAAATAAAATCTATTCCTTTGTTGTAAGGAAAAACTTGCTTTCTGCAAAAATAACCATAGAGCCTCCACCAGCCAAATATGCATATAGTTTTAGCTGTTACATGTTCATTGCTATATAGTGTTATTTTGCCAGCATATTCCATGTGCTGACCTACACAGGCTCCAATGTATTATGTTACAGAGTTTTCAGACGAAGAGTAAAGTGCGCTAGGTCATTGTCATGCACTCGGCTAAGCCGCTGGAGTTGATGGACTCATTTACCTTCGGAGCTTCCGCAGTTATCTTATTTAGATGGCCTTCAGCCATATTATTGTAATAAGTACTCTCTCTTTTGAGACATTCTATGTAATAAGTGTGTGATTGAACTCTGTTATAAATCCTTCAAGTACTGTGTGTGTCAGCATTACCGATCCAGGGATGACACTTATACACAGAGATTTGACCGTTTGAGGTCGGATCGCTACAAACCAAGTCTTTGAATATGAGGCAAGGTTTAAAGGTATCATTTTGGCTGCCAGTTGCGGGACCCGTGAGACTCACTCCTCCTCTTATGATGGTGAGCCTTTGCCATGGAAACCTGAAGATAAGATTGCTACTACTTCATCACCACCACATCATTCTCCATCACCAAAGGAAAATTGAGTATCGGGTATGGGCACTTGATACGTCTCCAACGTATCTATAATTTTTTATTGTTACATGCTATTATATTATCTATTTTGGATGTTTTATATTCATTAATATGCTATTTTATATTATTTTTGGGACTAACCTATTAACCTAGGGCCTAGTGCCAGTTTCTGTTTTTCCTTGTTTTTGAGTTTCACAGAAAAGGAATACCAAACGGAGTCCAAACGGAATGAAACCTTCGTGATGACTTTTCTTGGACCAGAAGACACACCAGAGACTTTGAGATCAAGTTGGAAGAGCCACGAGGTGACTGAGGGAGTCCTGGATTAGGGGGTCTCCGGACAGCCGGACTATATCCTTTGGCAGGACTGTTGGACTATGAAGATACGAGATTGAAGACTACGTCCCGTGTCCGGATAGGACTCTACTTGGCGTGGAAGGCAAGCTAGGCAGTACGGATATGGATATCTCCTCCTTTGTAACCGACCTTGTGTAACCCTAGCCCCCTTCGGTGTCTATATAAACTGGAGGGTTTTAGTCCATAGGACAACAGACAATCATACCATAGGCTAGCTTCTAGGGTTTAGCCTCTCCGATCTCGTGGTAGATCAACTCTTGTAATACTCATATCATCAAGAATAAATCAATCAGGACGTAGGGTTTTACATCCATCAAGAGGGCCCGAACCTGGGTAAAACATCGTGTCCCCTGCCTCCTGTTACCATACGCCTTAGACGCACAGTTCGGGACCCCCTACCCGAGATCCGCCGGTTTTGACACCGACATTGGTGCTTTCATTGAGAGTTCCTCTATGTCGTCGCCGTTAGGCTTGATGGTTCCTACGATCATCGATAGCGATGCAGTCCAGGCTAAGACTTTTCTCCCCGGATAGATCTTTGTGTTCGGCAGCTTCGCACTGTGGGCCAACTCGCTTGGCCATCTGGAGCAGATCGAAAGTTACGCCCCTGGCCACAAGGTCAGGTTTGGAAGCTTAAACTACACGGCTGATATCCGTGGAGACTTGATCTTCGACGGATTCGAGCCCCTGTCTTGTGCGCCACGCGGTCATGATGAGTATGATTTAGCTCTATCATCGATAGTGTTCAAGAAATCGCACCGGCAGCCGCTCCGACCCTCAATTCGGAACCAGTTGCTCCATCCATGGACGGGTGGATAGACCCCGCCACGGAGGCCGTATCCTCTGCGGCGATCGAGCCGAATATCAACCTTACCCTACACGAGAGCCGTGTTGCCAAACTGCCGGATCCTTCTCCAGCCACGGAATCCGAACCGCCTGCGCCCATTCCTGTCGAATCTGATTGGGCACCGATCATGGAGTTTACCTCCGCGGATATTTTTCAGCACTCGCCCTTTGGCGACATACTGAACTCATTAAGGTCTCTCTCCTTGTCAGGAGAGTCCTGGACGAACTACGTCCGGCAGGATTGGGATGCGGATGACGAACAAATTTGCCGCCTACCCACCACCCACTTAGTAGCCACTGTTGATGACTTAACCGACATGCTCGACTTCGACTCCGAAGACATCGACGGTATGGACGATAATGCGGGAGGCGAAGAGGAACCACTGCCCACAGGGCACTGGACAGCCACCTCATCATATGACATATACATGGTGGACACATGTAGCGACCAGACCTCAGACAGTCTGATCTCTGTGCTCCGGTGTCATCCCTAGATAAGTAATGCTGACACCACACAGTACTTGAAGGATTTATAACAGAGTAGCAATCACACACTTATTACATCGAGTGCCTCAAAAAAGAACTTATTACAATAAATATGGCTTAAGGCCATCTAATAACGATAACAACAGAAGGCTTGGAAGATAAGTGAGTCCATCAACTCCAACGGCATCACTGAGTATAGAACCATGACCTAAAACTCCTTAATCGTCGTCTGAAAAGTCTGCAACATTTACGTTGCAGCCCGAAAACGGGTTAGCACATGGAATATCTTGGCAATGTAACACATAGAGAGTAATGGAATGAAACAGCTATTCTATATGCATCTTTGGCTGGTGGAAAGCTCTATGGTTATAGTTTTGCGTAAAGCCAATTTTTCCCTACTACAAAGGAATAAATTTATTTAACTATCATGGTGGTTGTTAAACATTGAGAATGGTTGACAGCATTCTCAATCCCAATTAAACATCATTAAACAAAACCCAGCAAAATTAATTTTAGAGTAACATGTTGAGATTCACATGATAATACAAGTACTAGATACTCAAGATGTCTATAACCGGGGACACGGCTAATCATGATTAGTTTATACACTCTGCAGAGGTTTCCGCACTTTTCCCCACAAGACTCGATCGCCTCCATTTGGTTTCTCACACTACATGGTGTTTGAGAAGACAGATGACCGAGACATAGTCTTTCAGAAGCGCTAGCACCTTACGATCGGGTAGAACGTACCACCTACATCCCCTACATCTGCTAGTCTACCACTGTAAGAGTTTGCACGACTTAGTCAACTATGCTAGAGCCCATAATAGCTTGTGGCTGCACACAGAAGTTTCTAGCATGAATAATCTCATGATCCCTTTGAGCCTGGGTGGCGGTCCAAAAGAAAACAGGCAAATCCTAGAATACCCAGGTACCTCAATCCACCCAGAAGTGTGTTTAAGTTGCCACCTTAGATAAACCATTAATTAACAATCTCACATCTGTCATGGATATCACTCACCCAATCCACGTCTACTAGCATAGCATGGCATAACAAGCAAACGTAGAAGTAACTCCCAAAGGTTTGATAATAAACTGGTAATAGGTACTACCTCAACTACTTCCCATCCCACAATTTAATTAGATCCTAATCATGCAATGTTTGAGGATTGATCTAATGCAATAAAACTGGGTAGTAGGAGGTATGATCAAAGTGTTACTTGCCTTGCTGATGATCCGCGAAACCTAGAGATTCGAAGTAACAGGCGGCGCACTCCGGGTATTCTATCATAGACAAACAAACAAGCATACAATAAGTACTCATCTAATGCACAGGTAAAAGTCAAAGAAGAGAACTAACCAGAAAATTCAACTTAAGAACTCCGGTTTGCAAAAAGAATCAAATCGAACAAAACAACGAAAGTCAAATGGCAAAAGAAAACAACTTCATTCTACTAATCTGGATCTAAGGCAATTTTTACAGTGGCAAAAACTTGTTTAAGTTGGTTAAACGGATAGAGGGTTTTGAGACGAAACTCGAGGCGCTTGAATCGCCTGATTCCGATAAACGAGCGAAAAGTTACTAAAACGAAAATCGGATCAGAAATCACGATCAGAAAATAATCGCGGAAAATCCGAGAAAAAGAAAAACGACGAACGGATTAACGAACGAACGTTCGTTAACCTGATCTAAACGACGAATATGTTCGTTAAAACGAACAAACGAGCGAACGCTCGTTATTTAGACTAAACCGGAAATAAAACCGATCTAATAAAAAACCGGAACCTAAAAAAACCGATGAAAACCGACGAAAAACTGATCGTTTTTTCCGAGAAAAACCGGGGCCCGGAAATCAAGGCGACCTCGGGCGGCGGATCGGCGAGGCAGCGGGCGGCGGTGCGGGTGGCGGGGGCACGGGGTTCGAGGGGCGCGGGCTAGAGTTTGGCTCGAGGCTGGGCTGCCCCGGCTTATAAAGCCTGCCGGGCCAGAGTCCCAGGCGGACACGGCCCGGTTAGGTCGGTGCGCGTTTTTTTAAATAATTACGCGCAGAAGAAAAATAAAAAGAAATACTAAACGGACTCCAAAAATCCCGAAATAAATTTTCCCCGACTTCTAAGATCAAGCCGGAAAAAGTGAACATTTATTTGGGGCCTAGATGAAATTTTGAAAAACGCATAATTTTCCTAAATTCAAATAAAATATCGAAAAACTCCAGAATAAAATCTTATTTGATTTTTTTATTAAATCCTCAATATTTCTTTATTTCGGGAAAGTCATTTTATTCCCTCTCTCATAATTTTGTAATAGAAATTATTTATGATAAAATAAATAAAATCAAATGATCCTATTCTCAAAATTTGAGAAAACTCAAATATGAAAATAACGAAATACCCAACTCTCTCCGTGGGTCCTTGAGTTGCTTAGGATTTCTAGGATCGAAACCAAAAGCAAATAAAATATGATATGCAATGATGATCTAATGTATAACATTCCAAATTGAAAATTTGGGATGTTACAACACACCCAAAGAAGGCAATGGCGACGGGACAGCGGAGGATGACCCCTCCAAGAAGCAACCCAAGCGCCGGCGTCAGCGGCGCCGCTCTAAGTCCCACCAAGGCAAAAGCGGTGATACCGGCACCGGAGATAATAGCACTTCGAACAGTGCCGAAGGCAACAACAATGCCCTCCAGCAAGATTTAGAGCAGGAGGATGGAGAAGCCAGCCCTCCTGAGAGAGCGGCAGATGGAGAGGCGGAGGATGATAATTACATGCCTCCCTCCGAAGACGAGGCAAGCCTCGACGATGACGAATTTGTCATGCCAGGGGATCTCGTCGAACAAGAGCGCTTCAAGCGCCGACTTATAGCCACGGCAAATAGCCTTAAGAAAAAGCAGCAGCAGCTTCAAGCAGATCAAGATTTGCTAGCTGACGGATGGACTGAAGTCCTGGCGGCCGAGGAACATAAACTCGAACGCCCCTCCAGGAGTTACCCAAAGTGCAGGTCGCTACCCCGACTAGAGGAGGAAGCACCGAAACCTACATCCCCGGCGTATGACGCGGCTGATCGGCCACCTCGTGGCCGCGACAGAGAGGCATTCCAGCTAAAAGCTCAGCCCGCACCCCGACGTCATTCAAATAAAAAGGCATGGGGAAATACGCCAGACCTGCGAGACGTATTGGAGGACAAAGAAAAACATGCAAGATCGATCTACGGATCATGAGGGCGCGCCACTATGCGAGACGATAATCGTCATGCCGGATACAGTAAAAGTAAGTCCGGCCGGGCCGAACACAGCGGGCAAGACTCATTTGAGCTGCGTCGCGATATAGCCCAGTACAGAGGCGCCGCACACCCCTTATGCTTCACAGACGAAGTAATGGATCATCAAATCCAGAGGGTTTCAAACCCGTAAATATAGAATCATACGACGGCACAACAGATCCTGCGGTATGGATCGAGGATTTCCTCCTGTACATCCACATGGCCCGCGGTGATGACCTACACGCCATCAAATACCTCCCACTCAAACTCAAAGGACCAGCTCGGCATTGGCTCAACAGCTTGCTAGCAAAGTCCATTAGCTGTTGGGAAGATCTGGAAGCCGCATTCCTCGACAACTTTCAGGGCACTTATGTGCGACCACCAGATGCCGATGACTTAAGACACATAATTCAGTAGCCAAAGGAACTGGCCAGGCAATTCTGGACACGGTTCCTAATGAAGAAAAATCAAATCGTCGACTGTCCGGATGTAGAGGCTCTAGCAGCTTTAAGCACAACATCCGCGACGAGTGGCTCGCCCGGCACCTTGGCCAGGAAAAGCCGAAATCTATGGCAGCCCTCATGACACTCATGACCCGCTCTTGTGCAGGAGAGGATAGCTAGTTGGCTCGCAGCAATAACATATCAAAGAACCATGGTACTTCGGATACCAAGGACGGCAACGGCAGGTCACGTCGCAACAAACATAAGCGCCGCATTAACAGCGACAATACCGAGGATACGACAGTCAATGCCGGATTCAAAGGCTCTAAACCCGGTCAGCGGAAAAAGGCATTCAAAAGAAGCACTCCGGGCCTGTCCAGTTTGGACCGTATCCTCGATCGCTCGTCTCAAATACATGGCACCCCTGACAAGCCAGCCAACCACACCAACAGGGATTGTTGGGTCTTCAAGCAGGTCGGCAAGTTAAATGCCGAAAACAAAGATAAGGGGTCACATAGCGATGACTTGGATGAGCCCCGGCAGCCGAACACCAGTGGACAGAAGAGGTTCCCCCCACAAGTGCGGACGGTGAACATGATATACGCAACCCACATCCCCAAGAGGGAGCGGAAGCATGCGCTCAGGGACGTATATGCGTTGGACCCAGTCGCCCCAAAGTTCAACCCATGGTCCTCCTGTCCGATCACCTTCAATCGTAGGGACCACCCCACTAATATCCGTCATGGCGGATTCACCGCACTGGTCCTAGACCCAATCATTGATGGATTTCACCTCACTCGAGTCCTTATGGATGGCAGCAGCAGCCTGAACCTGCTTTATAAGGACACAGTGCGCAAAATGGGTATAGACCCCTCAAGGATCAAACCCACAAAAACGACCTTTAAAGGCGTCATACCAGGTGTAGAGGCCCATTGCACAGGCTCAGTCACACTGGAAGTGGTCTTTGGATCCCCGGATAACTTTCGAAGCGAAGAGTTAATCTTCGACATAGTCCCGTTCCGCAGTGGCTACCATGCACTGCTCAGGCGAACCGCATTTGCGAGATTCAATGCGGTACTGCATTATGCATATCACAAGCTCAAGATGCCAGGACCTCGGGGGGTCATCATAGTCAATGGAAACACAGAGCGCTCTCTCCGCACGGAGGAGCACATTGTGGCCCTCGCAGCAAAAGCACAAAGCAGCCTCTTAAGGAAATCCACTAGTTCGGCGATTAAGGACCCGGACACCTTCAAGCGCGCCCGGAGTAATCGACAACTGGACTGCCTGGCACGTTCCGAGCTCACATAGCAATGTGGCCCCGACCCCGGTCCCAGCCAAACGGCGAAATCTGTGCCACGCGTACATAATTACGCATTAAAAATACCATGGGCACAGGTGGGGAGGGGGCACGACTACGGCATGCTCCAAGACGCGACTTAAACCGCACTAGGGGCTTCCCGCTTTGTTATTTTTCTCTTTCAGGACTTTAATCTCTGGAAACCCTGTCTGGCAGTATGATTGCCAAACACATGATGCAGCAACCAAGGAGGCAGAAAGCTACGTCACACCACGGAACTCCCAGGTGGATTACGATAATGAGTGAAATACTTGCTTTAATACTATTCCTCAGCTTGCCCTTGGAAGGGATATGTCAAACAGTCCTACTTTTTGCTTATCGCACTACTTGTATCATTCTGCTTTAACGCACCTTTTTGAATAAACAAGGCATAGCATTAAGACTATTATTGCATTCTTCCTTTATATATATATATGTTCATTCATGACATCTAGCACCCGTACACTCTGGTACGGCCAATACGCTAGGGGCTTAGGCATACCCCATAATACGGCGTGAGAAGTCCGAACACTTTCGACAGTGCGGCACCCCGAACTTATAGCATTATATGCATCAGCTCTGAATCATGTCTTGGGTCAATAGTTGGGTTTGCCCGGCTCCCATGTTTTGGTACCTTACGTTCCGCTATACCATCTAAGGTAGCACTGGGAGAACTACTCCGATTGTGCCCCAGTTCTGCTGGGCTAAGCACCTCAGTAGAGAAATCTAAAACTGACTGTCATGGTAAGGCGAGAGACGGGTCGCTGTTCGAGAGGTTTCAAGTCCCTAAAGACTTATGCCGCTTAGAGCGAGGAGTCGGCCCTGTCCGGCTTAAGGCGTGTATAGCGCTCCGAAATCGGCCTTCCGAATACTAGGGCCTTCGCCGAGATTTCAAATTATAGAATTCTATGGCTAAGTGAGAGTGACAACGCATTATAGTCCGATTGCCTTGTTCGTTGTGCTGAGCACCTCCCTCGAAGGACCCAAAAATGGGAACAAGAGTGCTCAGGTTTATCTTGAACACCCCAGCACTCGTGGCGTGGGGGCAGAAGCCGACGACTAGCCATCTCTCAGATTTGATAAACAGCCGAACAGAAGGCAATATTTTAAATTCAAACAAGCGTTGCATAGCGCATATGAACAAGTTTTCATAATACAAGATTACACGAGCAAGTTTATTCAAATATTACATCTTTCGCACACTCGTCCGCTACAAGACGGGCATCCTTCAGGACACCCTCATAGTACATCTCGGGGTGGCGATGCTCCTTGACCTGCGGCTGCCCTTCCTTCACCAGCTTCACGGCGTCTATCTTGGCCCAGTGCACCTTCGCACGGGTGAAAGCCCGGCGTGCACCTTCGATGCAGACAAACCGCTTGATGACTTCCAGCCATGGGCAGGCATCCACACGCCGCCTCACCAGGCCGAAGTAGCTGTTGGGAAGGGCGTCGCCATGCCACATCCGGACTATAAAGCCCTTCATGGCCTGTTCGGCCACCTTGTGTAGCTCGACCAGTTGCTTCAGCTGGTCGCTTAGAGGCATCGGGTGTTCGGTCCCAGTATACAGAGACCAGAACAGCTTCTCCGTTGAGCTTCCCTCCTTGGCCTAGTAAAACTGTGCGGCATCCGACGCTGCGGGGCAAATCTACGAATGCTCCTGGAGAGCTCTGGATTCGGGTAAGTAACAAGTAATTTACTTTCACATGCTTGCTCTGCATATAGAATGCCTTACCCGCCGCTATCTTCTTCATCGCATCAATCTCCTGGAGGGCCTTTTGGGCTTCAGCCTTGGCACTCTTTGCACTCTCAAGGGCCGCGGCAAGCTCGGACTCTCGCGTCTTCAAGTCAAGCTCCAACGCCTCATGCTTCGTCACGAGAGCGTGGAGCTCTTGCTGCACCTCACCCACCCGTGCCTCTTGTTTTTCCCGCTCGGTGCGCTCCTGGGCTGCTTTTTTTTCGGCCTCGGATAGCGCTTGCTTCAGGGTTGCCACTTCGGTCATGGCCCCTGGCAAATTAAAGATGATCCTGTCATTTTGCAATCGCATCCCTTTTATATATATACATATCTATAGACTAGGTATTACTTACCTTTGTTCTCCTCGAGCTGCCTCTTGGCAAGGCCGAGCTCTTTCTTGGACCCTTCGAGGTCCTGCTTCAGTATGGCGACCTCCGCAGTCAGTGTGACAGAGGTCAGCAGCGAAACCTGCATACGCATATAGACATACTTATATTAGACTCCTGCAGATATTAGTTGATGCTCTATTCGGCTTTTCTTTTTGAACACCAAACAGACCATAAGGGGCTACTGTCTATGCGGTAATATTTTTCCTATATTTCAAATACTTACCTCAAAGCCTGTTAGAAGGTTGGCACAGGCTTCAGTCAGTCCGCTCTTGGCGGACTGAACCTTCTGGATCACCGCACTCATAATAGTGCGGTGCTCTTCATCGATGGAAGCGCTACGAAGTGCTCACAGCAGATTTTTCGGTGCCTCTGGATGGACAGAGGTCACCGGCATGGGCGTCTTGCCCCTTTTGGAAGGAGGCCGCCTGCCCGAGTCCGGAACCACTGGAGGTTCCGGCGCAGTGTTCGGCTGAAGGCCGAACTCGGAGCCCTCGGGAGCCTTACCCCCTCTGCTCCCGGAGTCCGGAAGGTCGCCTTGAGGCGCCTCCGGGACTGTCTCCCCTCGACCCGGTGCCTCTTGAGACAGCACCTGGGCATTGTCCGTAGGGCAATGGGAGGTGGTGGTCGGAAGTGGATCGCTATCCATATCCGACGAGTCCAAGGAGCCGCCCGACGAAGATATGTCGATACGGGCTTGGGGTGGTCTGCATAATCATATTCGGTGTTAGGAGAAGCAGTGCGACAAAGGTATGCTATGAGTTACTCTGGTATTCGAATACTTACGACTTCTCCAGGGGCTTGGCCCTGAGTAGCCACTCGTCTTCGTCTTCGGCGGCGGTGATGGAGCCTTCCAGAAGGAGAGTCCTTCCCTTCATGGACCCTTCGGCCCCCTCGGTTGAGGGGGCCTTCCTTTTCTTGTCTCCCCCGGCTGGAGGGGGAGCATCTTCATCTTCCTCCACGTCTTCATGGGAGGAGTGCGTCGCAGAGTCATCAGACGATGAGTCCGATACCACCTGGCGTCGGGAACTCTTTGGGGTTCCCTTGGCCTTCTTCTTGGTCTTCTCCAGCACCTTGTAAGGAGACGGAGTCAGCATCTCCGTCAGGAGAGCGTCCGCAGTGTCTTCGGGCAGAGGGGCCGGACAGTTGATGTTCTCCGATGCCCCCACCCAGTCCTGTCAAAGGCATGGGAGCTCAGACCCCGCACGTGGTTAAGCTATGGGAAGTAAAAATCCTACCAGATGTACAAAACTTACCGGATTCGCAGGGCGCTTCGCTCTTAGCCCGCGGTCCTCGGTGAGAGAGGGAGGGACCTCGGCACCCTTAAACAGCACCCTCCAAACGTCCTTGTGCGTCGTGTCAAAGAGCTCGCGCAGAGTCTGGTGCTGGGCCGGGTCGAACTCCCACAAGTTGAAATCCCATTGTTGACACGGGAGGATCCGGCAGAAGAGCATGACCTGGACTATGTTGACAAGCTTGAGCTTCTTGCTTGCCATATTCCGGATACATTTCTAGAGTCCGTCCAGCTCCACCGATGAACCCCAGGATAGGCCCTTCTCTTTCCAGGATGTGAGCCGCGTGGGGATTCCGGATCGAAACTCGGGGGCCACCACCCAGTTGGTGTCGCGCGGCTTGGTGATGTAGAACCACGCCGATTGCCACCCCTTTATGGACTCCACGAAGGAGCCTTCAAGCCATATAACATTTGGCATCTTGCCCACCATAGCTCCGCCGCATTCCGCTTGTTGGCCTCCCACCACCTTTGGCTTGATATTGAAGGTCTTCAGCCACAGGCTGAAGTGGGGCTGGATGCGGAGGAAAGCCTCACACACGACGATGGACGCCGAAATGTTGAGAATAAAGTTTGGGGCCAGATCATGAAAGTCCAGCCCATAGTAGAACATAAGACCGCGGACAAATGGATGGAGGGGAAACCCCAGTCCGCGAAGGAAGTGGTGGAGGAAAACTACCCTCTCGTGAGGTTCCGGGGTAGGAACGATCTGCCCCGCAGCGGGCAGCCGATGCGTGATATTCGCGGCTAAGTATCCGGCTCCGCGCAGCTTTCTGATGTGTCCCTCCGTGACGGAGGAAGCCATCCACTTGCCTCCCGCTCCGGACATGTTTGGAGAAGGTTGAGGAGAAGGATGTGGACTGGGGCGTTGGAGCTCGAGTGCGCAAGAATGGATGAGCAAGGAGGAAGAAGACGTGGGTAGAAAAAGGTTAAACCTTATGCCCTTATAAGGGCGGCCGAAACTATGCGCCCCCACTAGCCTGGTGAAACTCGCTTATCCCCCAAGCGATGTAATTGATGGCGCGGTTGGGTTACCCACGCCCGTGTTGATGAGAATCCCGTAATAAGGGGGCCACGATCTTTGCTTTGACAAGACGTGTCGAGAAACTGCCTCGCGTTATGTGCGGGGCTAGTTAAAGAAAAACGGTTCGAATAATCACCGAGCCATGGCATGATGTCATGTTGTCAAAACGTGTCAGCAGATTAGATTTGTGGAAATATTATTCTCTCTACGGTGGTATGTGGAACTTATTTTGCAGGGTCGGACACTATCCTTTTATTCAAACTCTTCTGTGGTGTATCCGGAGGAGGAACCCGCCTTGCAATGCCAAAGACAACACTGCGCGCCAGACTCATTGTCATTGAAGCCTGGTTCAGGGGCTACTGAGGGAGTCCTGGATTAGGGGGTCTTCGGACAGCCGGACAATATCCTTTGGCCGGACTGTTGGACTATGAAGATACGAGATTGAAGACTACGTCTCGTGTCCGGATAGGACTCTACTTGGCGTGGAAGGTAAGCTAGGCAGTACGGATATGGATATCTCCTCCTTTGTAACCGACTTTGTGTAACCCTAGCCCCCTCCGGTGTCTATATAAACCTGAGGGTTTTAGTCCGTAGGACAACAGACAATCATACCATAGGCTAGCTTCTAGGGTTTAGCCTCTCCGATCTCATGGTAGATCAACTCTTGTAATACTCATATCATCAAGAATAAATCAAGCAGGACGTAGGGTTTTACCTCCATCAAGAGGGCCCGAACCTAGGTAAAACATCGTGTCCCCTGCCTCCTGTTACCATCCACCTTAGACGCACAGTTCGGGACCCCCTACCCGAGATCCGTCGGTTTTGACACCGACAGAGGCCACAAGGACGAAGGGTGCACCTAGGGGGTAGGGCGCGCCCCCACCCTTGTGGGCCCCCCGTGACTCTCTTGACCTAATTCTTTCGCCTATATATTCCCAAATATCCCCAAACCACCAGAGGGAGCCACGAAAACACTTTTCCACTGCAGCAACCTTTGATACGTCTCCAACGTATCTATAATTTTTGATTGATCCATGCTATATTATCTACTGTTTTGGATGTTTATGGGCTATATTATACACTTTTATATCATTTTTGGGACTAACCTATTAACCCAGAGCCCAGTGCCAGTTTCTCTTTTTTCCTTGTTTTACAATATTGCAGGGAAGGAAAACCAAACGGAGTCCAATTGACCTGAAACTTCACGGAACTTATTTTTGGAGCAGAAGAAGCCCAGAAGACTTGGAGTGCATGTCAGGGGATCTACGGGGAAGCCACGAGGCAGGGGGCGCGCCCACCCCCCTGGGCGCGCCCTCCACCCTCGTGGGCCCCTCGTGGCCCCCCTGATGTACTTCTTCCGCATATATATCTCCATATACCTTGAAACAATCAGGGAGCACAATAGATCGGGAGTTCCGCCGCCAGAATCCTCCATAGCCACCGAAAGCCAATCGACCCGTTCTGGCACCCTGCCGGAGGGGGAATCCCTCTCCGGTGGCCATCTTCATCATCCCGGTGCTCTCCGTGACAAGGAGGGAGTAGTTCTCCCTCGGGGCTGAGGGTATGTACCAGTAGTTATGTGTTTGATCTCTCTCTCTCTCTCGTGTTCTTGATTTGGCACGATCTTGATGTATTGCGAGCTTTGCTATTATAGTTGGATCTTATGTTTCTGCTCCCCCTCTACTCTCTTGTAATGGATTGAGTTTCCCCTTTGAAGTTATCTTATCGGATTGAGTCTTTAAAGATTTGAGAACGCTTGATGTATGTCTTGCCGTGCATATCTGTGGTGACAATGGGATATCACGTGATTCACTTGATGTATGTTTTGGTGACCAACTTGCGGGTTCCGCCCATGAACTTATGCATAGGGGTTGGCACACGTTTTCATCATGATTCTCCGGTAGAAACTTTGGGGCACTCTTTGAGGTTCTATGTGTTGGTTGAATAGATGAATCTAAGATTGTGTGGTACATGTCGTATAATCATACCCACGGATACTTGAGGTGACATTCGAGTATCTAGGTGACATTAGGGTTTTGGTTGATTTGTGTCTTAAGGTGTTATTCTAGTACGAACTCTAGGGCTATTTGTGACACTTATAGGAATAGCCCAACGGATTGATTGGAAAGAATAACTTTGAGGTGGTTTCATACCCTACCATAATCTCTTCGTTTGTTCTCCGCTATTAGTGACTTTGGAGTAACTCTTTGTTGCATGTTGAGGGATAGTTATGTGATCCAATTATGTTATTATTGTTGAGAGGACTTGCATTAGTGAAAGTATGAACCCTAGGCCTTGTTTCAACGCATTGCAATACCGTTTACACTCACTTTTATCATTAGTTACCTTGCTGTTTTTATATTTTCAGATTACAAAAACTATTATCTACTATCCATATACCACTTGTATCACCATCTCTCCGCCGAACTAGTGCACGTATACAATTTACCATTGTATTGGGTGTGTTGGGGACACGAGAGACTCTTTGTTATTTGGTTGCAGGGTTGCTTGAGAGAGACCATCTTCATCCTACGCCTCCTACGGATTGATAAACCTTAGGTCATCCACTTGAGGGAAATTTGCTACTGTCCTACAAACCTCTGCACTTGGAGGCCCAACAACGTCTACAATAAGAAGGTTGTGTAGTAGACATCAAGATTCTGTACCCGTGAGATCCCATCTAGGGACCTATTTCGGTACCCTTCCGAAGGGGAATTCGATCACGAAGGGCTTCTACATCAACTATATTGCCCTTCTGATGAAGCGTGAGTATTTTACCACAGACCTACGGGTCCATAGCTAGTAGCTAGATTGCTTCTTCTCTCTCTTTGAATCTCAATACCATGTTCTTCTCGATGTTCTTGGAGATCTATTCGATGTAATACTTTTTTGTGGTCTATTTGCCGATATCCGATGAATTGTGGATTTATGATCAACTTATCTATGAATATTATTTGAATCTTCTC
This sequence comes from Triticum urartu, assembly GCF_003073215.2. Classification (NCBI taxonomy): domain Eukaryota; kingdom Viridiplantae; phylum Streptophyta; class Magnoliopsida; order Poales; family Poaceae; genus Triticum; species Triticum urartu. Next base: position 543,924,284 of record NC_053025.1, on the reverse strand, counting down.
TGAATTCTTTTATGCATGATTTGATATCTTTGTAATTCTCTTCGAACTATCGGTTTGGTTTGGCCAACTAGATTGGTTTTTCTTGCAATGGGAGAAGTGCTTAGCTTTCGTTTCAATCTTGCGGTGTCCTTTCCTAGTGACAGTAGGGGCAGCAAGGCACGTATTGTATTGTTTCCATCAAGGATAAAAAGATGGGGTTTTCATCATATTGCTTGAGTTAATTCCTCTACATCATGTCATCTTAATTAATGCGCTACTCCGTTCTTTATGAACTTAGTAATCTAGATGCATGTTGGATAGCGGTCGATGTGTGGAGTAATAGTAGTAGATGCAGAATCGTTTCGATCTACTTGACACGGACATGATGCCTATATTCATGATCATTACCTTAGATATCGTCATAACTTTGCGCTTTTCTATCAATTGATCGGAAGTAATTTGATCACCCACCGTATTATTTGCTATCTTGAGAGAAGCCTCTAGTGAAACCTATGGCGGTCGGGTCTATTTTCCATCATATAAGTTTCTATTTTCCATCATATGAGTTTCCGATCTACTATTTTTTTGCAATCTTTTACTTTCCGGTCTATAAACCAAAAGTACCAAAAAATATTTACTTTACCATTTATCTCTCTCTATCAGATCTCACTTTTGCAAGTAATTGTGAAGGGATTGACAACCCCTTTATCGCGTTGGGTGCAAGTTGTTTGATTTTTTGTGCATGTATTAGGTGATTTGTGCGTTGCCTCCAACTGGATTGATACCTTGGTTCTCAAACTAAGGGAAATACTTATCTCTACTTTGCTGCATCATCCTTTCCTCTTCAAGGGAAAAACCAATGCAAGCTCAAGAAGTAGCAGCACTCCCCTTGGCTTGTGCCAAGCTTGGGGGAGGTGCCCCGGCATCATATCACCTCCACTATATTTTGCCTTTACTTATCTTAGTTCGATCCATAGTTATCTTTTGCTTTAGATGAACAAAAGTTTAGTACGATCCTTTCTTTTGGAGTGTTTTCTTAGTGATCTATCCTTGTAATCGTGTGCGAGATATATAATAAAGTTTATTGTGAAGTTTTATTTTCTTTACTTTCATGTCCAATAAAAAGAAAGGAAATAAATGAAAAATATCATATGCTAATCTGATGGTAAGTAATGACATCACATAAGGAAGAGTATAAGTAGAAAATTTTATTGGAGATTTACAAACATAGCATTGGTCAATGATGCAATTCATGAAAGAATTAATAAGGGAAGAGAAGATTCACATGCAAATGCACTATCCTAGACATCTTTTGTGATTGTGAGCCCCCATCAAAATATTATATGCCAAAATTGTTGACGTTGGACAAGGAAGAAAACATAATGATTTATGTTTGTTCATATTCACAAACAAGTTATATTGTCATAGATCCTTTAACATGTGGTGCTTGACCCCTATCTTTGCTAGCCAAAAAAATCCTCACTAAGTAGAGATACTACTTGTGCATCCAAAACCCTTAAACCAAATCTTGTTTTGAGAGACCATACCTACCTATGGATGGATTGAGTTAGATCCTTCAAGTAAGTTGTCATCGGTGCAATAAAGGCAATAAAAATTGCTTCTAAAAGTGTTGGATCATTTAGTGTAAGAGAAAATTGAGCATTGTACGAACTTGTGATGGCAAAGAATAAAAGCCACACACTGCATAATAAAGGTTGCTATCATAAGGGGCAATATAACGTGACGTTCGTTTGCACTAAGAGATTGAGCATACAAACAAAAAGTGCATACCAACCTCTGCATCCCTCTGTGAAGGGCCTATCTTTTACTTTTATGTATTTACTTTTATGCAAGAGTCAAAGTTTTTCTCTCTATTCCTTCCTATTTTCTCTTTTGGCAAGCATCATGTGGTGAGGAAAGATCTAGGCACATATATCCAGTTGGATATGGGTAGCATGAGTTACTATTGTTGACATCACCCTTGAGGTAACTATGTTGGGAGGCGAAATCTATAAGCCCCTATCTTTCTATGTGTCTGGTTGAAACTTTTAGCGCATGTCTATGCGGCGAGTGTTAGAAATCCTAGACGACTATAAGATGGTTGAGTATGTGGACTTGCCAAAAAGGCTCCGATAAGTGACCCTTCCTGAAAAGATGATGAATTGTAGTTGCAAAGTTGACTGAGAACATAGTTTGTTGGTTCCAATAGAGTTTATGCTTTATACTACGATGTTGTGATGAATTGTTACTTATTCAGGAGAATTTTATGATAAAAGTTCTATGATAAAATTTGTTGTTGTTATAATAATATACATGATGCTTCTATGTCTGTATTTTGTTTTTATTGACACCTCTCTCTCTAAGCATGTGGACATGTTTTCGATTTTGGTTTTTGCTTGAGGACAAGCGAGGTCTAAGCTTGGGGGAGTTGATATGTCCATTTTGCATCATGTTTACCTACTGTTATTTATAATGCTTTAATGCATAATAATGCTTTTTGGAGTAATTCTAATGCCTTTTCTCTCATAATATGCAAGGTTCACACAAAGAGGGAGAATACTGGCAGCTGGAAATCTAGACCTGAAAAAGCTACGCCAGGCTACCTATTCCGCACAACTCCAAATGAGCTAAAACTTTACAGAGATTTTTCATGGAATATATAAGAAATAATGGAGCAAATAAGTACCAGAGGGGGCCTACCAGGTGGGCACAACCCACCTGGGCGCGCAAGGGAGCCCAGGCACGCCCTGGTGGGTTGTGCCCTCCTCGTCCCACCTCCGGTGCCCCTCTTCTGGTATATAAATCATTTTGACCTAGAAAAAATAAGGAGAGGACTTTCGGGATGAAGCGCCACCGTCTTGAGGCGGAACTTGGGCAGGAGCACTTTTGCCCTCCGGCAACGCGATTCCGTCGGGGGAACTTCCCTCCCGGAGGGGGAAATCATCGTCATCATCATCACCAATAACTCTCTCATCTTGGGGAGGGCAATCTCCATCAACATCTTCAACAACACCATCTCTTCTCAAACCCTAGTTCATCTCTTGTGTTCAATCTTTGTACCGGAACTATAGATCGGTACTTCTGGGTGACTAGTAGTGTTGATTAGTTCTTGTAGTTGATTACTATATGGTTTATTTGGTGGAAGATAATATGTTCAGATCCATTGTGCTATTTAATACCCGTCTGATCTTGAGCATGATTATCATTTGTGAGTAGTTACTTTTGTTCTTGAGGTCACGGGAGAAATCTTGTTGCAAGTAATCATGTGAACTTGATATGCGTTTGATATTTTGATGGTATGTATGTTGTGATTCCCTAGTTTATGCGCTATTCCATAAGGGGATGATTTGGATCCAAAAGTATAATGCTATGGTTAGATTTATTCTTAATACTTTTCTCGTAGTTGTGGATGCTTGCGAGGGGGTTAATCATAAGTCCGAGGTTTGTTCAAGTAAGAACAACACCTAAGCACCGGTCCACCCACATATCAAATTATCAAAGTAGCAAACACAAATCAAACCAACATCATGAAAGTGACTAGATGAAATTCCCGTTTACCCTCAAGAACGCTTTGCTTATTATAAGAGACTGTTTTGGCCTGTCCTTTGCCTCAAAAGGAATGGGCTACCTTGCTGCACTTTTGTTACCATTATCGTTACTTGCTCGTTACAAATTATCATGCTATCAAACTACTCGTTACTTATAATTTCAGTGCTTGCAGAGAATACCTTGCTGAAAACCGCTTGTCATTTCCTTCCGCTCCTTGTTGGGTTCGACACTCTTACTTATCGAAAGGACTACAATTGATACCCTATACTTGTGGGTCATCAAGGTTCTTTTCTGGCGTCGTTGCCGGGGAGTGAAGCGCTGTTGGTAAGTGGAAATCGGTAAGGAAAAACTATTACTACGTGCTGAAATTTATTGTCACTTGTTACTATGGGGAACATGTTGGGGAACGTAGCATAAATTCAAAATTTTCCTACGTGTCACCAAGATCTATCTATGGAGTCATCTAGCAACGAGGGAGGAGTGGATCTACATACCCTTGTAGATCGCGCGTGGAAGCGTTCAAGAGAACAGGGTTGATGGAGTCGTACTCGTCGTGATCCAAATCACCGATGATCCTAGCGCCGAACGGACGGCACCTCCGCGTTCAACACACGTATGGAGCAGCGACGTCTCCTCCTTCTTGATCCAGCAAGGGGGAAGGAGAGGTTGATGGAAGATGGCTCCAGCAGCAGCACGACGGCGTGGTGGTGGTGGAGTTGCAGTACTCCGGCAGGGCTTCGCCAAGCTTTATGGAGGAGGAGGATTTGTTGGAGAGGAAGAGGGAGGCACCAAAGGCATAGGTTGAGAGGCCCTCCTTCCCCCACTATATATAGGGAGTCCAAGGGGGGGGCGCCGGCCCTAGGAGATCCAATCTCCTAGGGGGGTGCGGCCAAGGGGGGAATCCCTCCTCCCCAAGGCACCTAGGAGGTGCCTTCCCCCTTTGGGACTCTTCCCTTCCTTGAACCCTAGGCGCATGGGCCTCTTGGGACTGGTGCCCTTGGCCCATATAGGCCAAGGCGCACCCCCTACAGCCCATGTGGCCCCCCGGGGCAGGTGGCCCCACCCGGTGGACCCCCGGGACCCTTCCGGTGGTCTCGGTACAATACCAGTGACCCCGAAACTTGTCCCGATGCCCGAAATAGCACTTCCTATATATAATTCTTTACCTCCGGAACATTCCGGAACTCCTCGTGACGTCCGGGATCTCATCCGGGACTCCGAACAACATTCTGGTTACTGCATATACATATCCCTACAACCCTAGCGTCACCGAACCTTAAGTGTGTAGACCCTACGGGTTCGGGAGACATGCAGACATGACCGAGATGACTCTCTGGTCAATAACCAACAGAGGGATCTGGATACCCATGTTGGCTCCCACATGTTCCACGATTATCTCATCGGATGAACCACGATGTCAAGGACTTAATCAATCCCGTATACAATTCCTTTGTCTAGCGGTATGATACTTGCCCGAGATTCGATCGTCGGTATCCCGATACCTTGTTCAATCTCGTTACCGGCAAGTCTCTTTACTCGTTCCGTAACACATCATCCCGTGATCAACTCCTTGATCACATTGTGCACATTATGATGATGTCCTACCGAGTGGGCCCAGAGATACCTCTCCATCACACGGAGTGACAAATCCCAGTCTCGATTCGTGCCAACCCAACAGACACTTTCGGAGATACCTGTAGTGTACCTTTATAGCCACCCAGTTACGTTGTGACGTTTGGCACACCCAAAGCACTCCTACGGTATCCGGGAGTTGCGCAATCTCATGGTCTAAGGAAATGATACTTGACATTAGAAAAGCTTTTGCATACGAACTACATGATCTTGTGCTAGGCTTAGGATTGGGTCTTTGTCCATCACATCATTCTCCTAATGATGTGATCCCGTTATCAATGACATCCAATGTCCATGGTCAGGAAACCGTAACCATCTATTGATCAACGAGCTAGTCAACTAGAGGCTTACTAGGGACATGGTGTTGTCTATGTATCCACACATGTATCTAAGTTTCCTATCAATACAATTCTAGCATGGATAATAAACGATTATCATGAACAAGGAAATATAATAATAACCAATTTAGTATTGCCTCTAGGGCATATTTCCAACAGAACAATCCTTTGAGGGGTTTGTTTGGGGTATCTTCACCTCGAACGGAAACACAATTAGTTACCCCTCAACCTACTTCATCTACTGAAAATACTGGTTATGAAATTCCTTCGGGTATGATAGAACAACTGCTAGCTAATCCTTATGCAGGAGATGGAACTGAACATCCTGATATGCACTTGATATATATGTGGATGAAAATTTGTGGATTATATAAGCTTGGAGGTTTACCCGGAGATGAAGCTATTAAGAAGGGTTTCACTTTATCTTTGAAGGGAAGAGCATTGGCATGGTATAGGCTATGCGATGATATTGGATCTTGGAATTGGAATCGATTGAAATTGGAATTTCACCAAAAAAATTATCATATGCATCTAGTTCATCGTGATCGGAATTATATATATAATTTTTGGCCTCGTGAAGGAGAAAGTATCTCTCTAGCTTGGGGAGGATTAAGTCAATGTTATATTCATGCCCCAATCATGAGCTCTCAAGAGAAATTATCATTCAGTTTTTATGCTCGGCTTTCTCGTGATGATCAATCCATGCTTGATACTTCTTGTACTAGTTCTTTTATGAAGAAGACTATTGAATTCAGGTGAGATCTTTTAGAAAGAATCAAACGCAACTCTGAAGAATCCATGCTTGATACTTCTTGTACTGGCCCTAGACTCTAGCCAGTAGGTCGAAGACTAAGCACTTTTGCAAAAAAATACAAAGGTCGAAGCCTAAGCAAGGCGTTGGATTTGCATCTAATGGTTGATATTCTTCTTCAATCTTTCGTCTTCTTCCTCCAGCGCTGTTGGGGCCGCCTGCTCTACCCTCCGATGTCCAGCGACACTGTTTTGCGTGCCTCGCAGTGAAACGCTACCCCATGACAGCCAGGCCATCCCTCCTCTCCTTCGCACCTCCTGCTATTCTCTGCCGAGTGTAGGCCCACCCCTCGTCTGAACCAGTCAAGTTTCCCGCTCCTCTCCGTCAATGACTCCACTGCCGCGTCTTTCCCATCTCCGGGTTGTTCCAGTCTAGGGCCTCGCCGTCGTCCACCAGCCTTGGTGCACGGTGAGGTCAATGTGGTCAACAAACGAGAGTCATTGGAAGATGACTCTACGTAGAGAGGCTGATAGTGGGGACTCACCACGCCATGGACGCATGCATGCAACTGCATCCTTTTTACGCTGAAAAATAATGTTTTCTCCCCTGACAGCTAGGACCCACCAGCTACATCTTCGCACGAAAGGAAGTGTGTCCTTATTACAGGCAAAAAAATGATTCCTCCCCATGACAGCTGGGACCCATCAGCTATATGTTCGCACGCAAGGAAGTGCCTCCTTATCCTCCCTGACAACTCAGACCCATCTGGTGGAACCGTACATAGGGTTGTCTCTCTGGTCGTGAACGTGTACGTCCATGCTGGTCGATCGGTCTCTCTGCAAGGATGAACCGTGGCTGAGCAAGGAGCGGCATGTGTGACATAGCAGCTGAGGCAGTCTTGTCTAAATCGTGTACACGTGCGTACAGCCACACTGCAAGAAAGTAAATACGGCTACATACGTACATACAGGAGGGGTCTCGAACGCATACAGCGACGTCGTCATATTCATCAGTAGCCAACCGGCTGGGTCGGAATGGAGGAAACCGCATCGTTCATTGGGTGACAAGCTACTGATGACCCACAAGTATAGGGGATCTATCGTAGTCCTTTCGATAAGTAAGAGTGTCGAACCCGACGAGGAGCAGAAGGAAATGATAAGCGGTTTTCAGCAAGGTATTCTTTGCAGGTACTGAAATAAGTGGTAACAGATAGTTTTGTGATAGGATAAATTGTAACAAGCAACAAGTAACAAAAGTAAATAAAGTGCAGCAAGGTGGCCCAATCCTTTTTGTAGCAAAGGACAAGCCGGAACAAACTCTTATAATAGGAAAAGCGCTCCCGAGGACACATGGGAATATCGTCAAGCTAGTTTTCATCACGTTCATATGATTCGCGTTCGATACTTTGATAATTTGATATGTGGGTGGACCGGTGCTTGGGTGATGTTCTTACTTGAACAAGCATCCCACTTATGATTAACCTCTATTGCAAGCATCCGCAACTACAACAAAAGTATTAAGGTAAACCTAACCATAGCATGAAACATATGGATCCAAATCAGCCCCTTACGAAGCAACGCATAAACTAGGGTTTAAGCTTCTGTCACTCTAGCAACCCATCATCTACTTATTACTTCCCAATGCCTTCCTCTAGGCCCAAATAATGGTGAAGTGTTATGTAGTCGATGTTCACATAACACCACTAGAGGCTAGACAACATACATCTTATCAAAATATCAAACAAATACCAGATTCACATGACTACTCATAGCAAGACTTCTCCCTTGTCCTCAGGAACGAACGTAATTACTCACAAAGCATATTCATGTTCATAATCAGAGGGGTAATAATATGCATATAGGATCTGAACATATGATCTTCCACCAAATAAACCAACTATCATCAACTACAAGGAGTAATCAACACTACTAGCAACCTACTAGCACCAATCCCGGACTTTGAGACAAGAATTGGATACAATAGATGAACTAGGGTTTGGAGATGAGATGGTGCTGGTGAAGATGTTGATGGAGATTGCCCTCTCCGATGAGAGGAGCGTTGGTGATGACGATGGTGATGATTTCCCCCTCCGGGAGGGAAGTATCCCCGGCAGAACAGCTCTGCCGGAGCTCTAGATTGGATCCGCCAAGGTTCCACCTCGTGGCGGCAGAGTCTCGTCCCGAAAAGTTCCTCCTTATTTTTTTCTCATCGAAAGACCTCATATAGGAGAAGATGGGCATCGGAGAGCCACCAGGGGCCCACGAGGTAGGGGGGCGCGCCCCCCACCCTCGTGAGAAGGGTGTGGGCCCCTTGGCCTTCATCTTTGGCGAGGATTTTTCTTTATTCCTTTTAAGATGTCCCGTGAAGTTTCAGGACTTTTGGAGTTACGCAGAATAGGCCTCTAATATTTTCTCCTTTTCCAGCCCAGAATTCCAGCTACCGGCATTCTCCCTCTTTATGTAAACCTTGTAAAATAAGAGAAAATAGCCATAAGTATTGTGACATAAAGTGAAATAACAGTCCATAATGGGATAAATATCGATATAAAAGCATGATGAAAAATGGACGTATCAACTCCCCCAAGCTTAGACCTCGCTTGTCCTCAAGCGAAAAGCCGATAACAATAAATATGTCCTCATGTTTAGAGGTAGAGGCGTCGATAAAAATAAAATACAGACATGAAGGCATCATGATTATTCTCATAACAGCAACATATATAGATTTTGTCATATGATTACTTATGTTCAAGTGATGATCTACTCACAATGGAAAAGTATAAAACATAAACTTTATTGGGCTTCAACAAACTATAATCTCAGTCATTGAAGCAATTGCAATTTATCATAACATCGGAAAGAATCTATGCCAGAGCTAAAAAGCAAGTCCACATACTCAACTATCATTTAGTCCTCCATAATTGCTAACACTCACGCAATACTTGTGGTTACGGAGTTTTAATCGGACACAAAGAAAGATAGGGGCTTATAGTTTTACCCCACAACTTTTTGCCTCAAGGGTAATGTCAACAATAATGGTTCATGCTCCCCCTACATCCAATTAGATATATATATCATGTTCTTTCCAACATGCTGAGCTTTCCAAAGGATAAAATGAAAAAGGAAAGGTGAAGATCACCGTGACTCTTGCATAAGGTAGAAGATAATAATAAAGGATAGGCCCTTCGCAGAGGGAAGCAGAGGTTGCCATGCGCTTTTATGGTTGGATATATAAAATCTCAATGCGAAAGGACGTCACTTTATATTGCCCCTTGTGATATGAACCTTTATTATGCAGTCCGTCGCTTTAATTACTTCCACATCACAATATCGTATAAAGCTTATTTCTCCCACACCAATCAATCATACATATTTAGAGCAATTTTTATTGCTTTGCACCGATGACAACTTACTTGAAGGATATTACTCAATCCATAGGTAGATATGGTGGACTCTCATGGCAAAACTGGTTTAGGGATATTTGGAAGCACAAGTAGTATTTCTACTTGGTGCTGAGAATTTGGCTAGCATGAGGGGGAAAGGCAAGATCAACAAGTTAGAGGAACCATGACAACATACTTTATCTCAGATATAAGAAAGACATAACTCATTACGTTGTCTTCCTTGTCCAACATCAACTCTTTAGCATGTCATATTTTAATGAGTGCTCCCAATCATAAAAGATGTCAATGATAATACATCTATATGTCAAAACCTCTCTTTCCTTATTACTTCCTATTAATTGCAACAATGACCAAAGCTATGCCTGCCAATTCCCAACAACTTTTAATCATCATACTCTTTCTATGTGAAGTCATTACTCTCAATAAGATCAATATGAACTTTTCGTTTCTTTTTATTCTTTTTCTCTTTTCTTTTATTCACCCAAGATCATGGCAAAATAATCAAGCCCTTGACTCAACACTAATCTTTATTATATATAACTCACGGACTCGATTACATAGAGAGATCATAAAGAAAAACTCAAAACTAGATCATGCCATAAACTTTATTCTACTAGATCAAGATACTACTAATAGGATCGAACTAAGAAAAAAGGGTAAAGGTAGGAGTTGTGATTGTGATATGATACCGGGGCACCTCCCCCAAGATTGGCAGTTGCCAAGGGGAGTGCCCATACCCATGTGATTATATCTCCTTTGTCGGTGAAGAAGGTGGTGGTGACGGGTAATCGCACATCGAGCGTAAGAGGTCCTCCAGCTTGCGAATAATGCCCTTGAGTGCGACAATATGCTCCTTCAACAAAATATTTTCTTGTGTGAGATACTTGTTTTGTATACGAGCTAACTCAATCATATTGAAAGCTTCGATCTCAGTTGGGGTAAGAAGGTTATGATCAAGTTGAAGGATGTATTTTGCTGCCGGAGCTTGATCCTCCGTTGCCTTTTTTATCCTTTCATCCTTGTTGACCCTCGTGGGTTCTTCCCTCTTCAGATCTATCTTCATTAGCCAAGCATCATTGTCACCATTGTTGGAGGAGGGAGACGACATGATGCCTAGCCTGGAAAACCCTGACAGAAAATAGCTCAAAACAAAAATAGAGGAGATTTGCGTGATACGGGAGTCAAAACCTTCGGGAGGTTATATAATGAATTTTTACCAACCAAAATACGTATCGTGCAAGAAAACGGAGTCCGGAAAGCACACGAGGCGCTCACGAGGTAGGGGGTGCGCCCAGGGGGGTAGGGCGCGCCCACCACCCTCGTGGGGCCCTCGTGTCCTTCCCGGACTGCTACTTATTTTTCTATTTTTCTAAATATTCCAAAACGGAGAAATATTGCCTTAAAATTGTTTTGGAGTCGGTTTACTTACCGTACCACATACCTATTCCTTTTCGGAGTCTGAAACGTTCCGGAAAGTATCCCTTATGTATTCCTCCGGGGTTATGGTTTCAATAATATTGGTTTCAACATGTATGGGATTACTTGAGATATAATGTTTAATTCTTTGACCATTTACCACCTTCGGATTTGTGCCCTCGAAGTTGTTGATTTTTATGGCACCGGAACGATAGACCTCTTCGATAACATAGGGGCCTTCCCATTTAGAGAGAATTTCTCCTGAAAAAATCTTAAACGAGAGTTGTATAGCAATACATAATCACCTACATTAAACTCACGCTTTTGTATCCTTTTGTCATGCCATCTTTTAACTTTTTCTTTAAACAACTTGGCATTTTCATAAGCTTGGGTTCTCCATTCATCAAGTGAGATAATATCAAATAACCTCTTCTCACCGGCAAGTTTAAAATCATAGTTAAGCTCTTTAATAGCCCAATATGCCTTATGTTCTAGTTCGAGAGGTAAGTGACATGCTTTTCCATAAACCATTTTATACGGAGACATACCCATAGGATTTTTATATGCGGTTCTATAAGCCCATAATGCATCATCAAGTTTCTTGGACCAATTCTTTCTAGACCTATTAACAGTCTTTTGCAATATTAATTTGAGCTCTCAATTGCTCAACTCTACTTGACCACTAGACTGAGGGTGATAAGGAGATGCAATTCTATGATTAACATCATATTTACCAAGCATTTTACGAAAAGCACCATGAATAAAGTGTGAACCACCATCAGTCATTAAATATCTAGGGACTCCAAACCTTGGGAAAATAACTTCCTTAAGCATTTTAATAGAAGTGTTATGATCAGCACTACTAGTTGGAATAGCTTCTACCCACTTAGTAACGTAATCAACAGCAACTAGAATATGTGTGTATCCATTAGAGGCAGGGAAAGGTCCCATATAATCAAAGCCCCAAACATCAAATGGTTCAATTACAAGAGAATAATTCATAGGCATTTCTTGAAATCTACTAATATTACCAATTCTTTGACATTCATCACAAGACAAGACAAACTTACGGGCATCCTTGAAGAGAGTAGGCCAATAAAAACCAGATTGCAATACCTTATGTGCAGTTCTATCTCCGGCGTGGTGTCCTCCATAAGACTCGGAATGACACTTGCGTAGGATCTATTCATGTTCATGCTCAGGTACACAATGCCTAATAACACCATCTACTCCTTTATAAAGATGTGGGTCATCCCAAAAGTAATGTTTCAAGTCATAGAAAAACTTTTTCTTTTGCTGGTATGTGAAACTAGGTGGTATAAACTTAGCAACAATATAATTAGCATAATCAACATACCATGGAGTACTACGAGAAGTACTTATAACATTTAATTTTTCATCAGGAAAATCATCATTAATAGGTAGTGGGTCATCAAGAATATTTTCTAACCTAGATAAGTTGTCTGCAACGGGGTTCTCAGCTCCCTTTCTATCAACAATATGCAAATCAAATTCTTGTAGCAAGAGAACCCATCTAATAAGTCTGGTTTTAGCATCTTTCTTTTCCATAAGATATTTAATAGCAGCATGATCAGTTTGAATAGTTACTTTAGAATCAACAATATAAGATCTGAACTTATCACAAGCAAATACAACTGCTAAGAGTTCTTTTTCAGTAGTAGCATAATTTCTTTGAGCATTGTCTAGAGTCTTACTAGCATAATGAATAACATTTAATTTCTTATCAACTCTTTGCCCTAGAACAACACCTACAGCATAATCACTAGCATCACACATAATTTCAAAGGGTAAATTCCAATCAGGTGGCTGAACAACAGGTGCAGAGGCTAATACTTTCTTAAGTATTTCAAATGCTTCTACACAATCATCATCAAAGACAAATGGTATATCTTTTTGCAATAAATTAGTCAGAGGCCGAGAAATTTTTGAGAAGTCCTTAATGAACCTCCTGTAAAATCCGGCGTGACCAAGGAAACTTCTTATACCTTTGATGTCCTTGGGACATGGCATCTTTTCAATAGCATCAACCTTGGCTTTATCAACTTCAACACCTCTTTCAGAAACCTTGTGCCCCAAGACAATACCTTCATTAACCATAAAGTGGCACTTTTCCCAATTCAAGACAAGATTAGTTTCTTCACATCTCTGCAAAACTCGATCAAGATTGCTCAAGCAATCATCAAAAGAGGAACCATAGACGGAAAAGTCGTCCATGAAAACCTCACAAATATTTTCACAAAAGTCAGAGAATATAGCCATCATGCATCTTTGAAAGGTAGCAGGTGCATTACATAAACCAAAAGGCATACGTCTATAAGCAAAAGTACCAAAAGGGCATGTAAAAGTAGTCTTTGATTGATCTCTAGCCGACATAGGTATTTGAGAGAAACCAGAATAACCATCTAGAAAGCAATAGTGTGTGTGTTTGCATAATCTTTCTAGCATTTGATCAATAAAAGGTAAGGGGTAAAGATCTTTCTTAGTAGCTTTATTTAATTTACGGAAATCAATTACCATCCTATAACCTATGATAATTCTTTGTGGAATCAATTCATCTTTATCATTAGGAACAACAGTAATACCTCCCTTCTTAGGGACACAATGGACAGGACTTACCCACTCACTATCAGCAACGGGATAAATTATACCTGCCTCCAGAAGCTTGAGTATTTCTTTTCTTACCACTTCTTTCATTTTAGGATTCAGACGTCGTTGAGGATCACGAACTGGTTTGGCATCTGCTTCCAAATTTATTTTATGTTGACATAGAGTGGGACTAATGCCCTTAAGATCATCAAGAGTATATCCAATAGCAGCACGATGCTTCTTCAGAGTTTTCAATAATATTTCTTCTTCATGCTCTGAAAGGTTAGCACTAATAATAACAGGATATATCTTCTTTTCATCAAGATAAGCATATTTAAGATTATCAGGCAAAGGTTTAAGCTCAAACACGGGATCACCCTTGCTTGGAGGAGGATCCCCTAGGATTTCAATAGGTAAATTGTATTTCAGAACAGGTTCCTGTTTAAAGAATACTTCATCTATTTCCCTTCTTTCATTCATGAACATATCATTTTCATGGTCCAGCAAATAGTGTTCTAAAGGATCACTAGGAGGTACGGCAATAGAAGCAAGACCAAAAATTTCATCCTTACTAGGCAATTCTTCCTCACAATGTTTTTTACTAAATTTAGACAAATTAAACTCATGAACCATATCATCCAAACCAACAGTAACAATATTCTTAGTGCAGTCTATGGTAGCATTGACAGTATTTAAGAAGGGTCTACCAAATATAATTGGACAAAAGCTATCTTGCGGAGAAGTAAGAACAAGAAAATCAGCAGGATATTTAGTTTTCCCACACAAGACTTCAACATCTCTAATAATTCCAATTGGTGCAATAGTATCTCTATTAGCAAGTTTAATAGTAACATCAATATCTTCTAACTCAACAGGTGCAATTTCATTCTTAATTTCTTTGTATAAGTCATGAGGTATAACACTAGCACTAGCACCCATATCACATAAGCCATGATAACAGTGATCTCCTATTTTAACATAAATAACAGGCACGCCTACCATAGGTCTATGTTTATCCTTATCACAAGGTTTAGCAATTCTAGCAGTTTCACCTTCGAACTGAATAACATGCCCATGAATATTATCAGACAAGAGATCTTTAACAATAGCAATATTAGGTTCTATTTTAACTTGCTCAGGAGGTGTATAAGTTTTAATATTGCTTTTACGAACAACAGTTGAAGCTTTAGCATGATCCTTTACTCTAACAGGGAAAGGTGGTTTCTCAACATAAGAAGTAGGAACAATAGGATCATTATAAGTGACAGTCTTTTCTTCATCTTTAATAGGTGCAGCTACTTTTACTTCTATGGGAGGATGATATTTAAACCACTTCTCCTTAGGGAGATCAACATAAGTAGCAAAAGATTCACAGAAAGAAGCTACTATCTTAGAGTCAAGTCCATATTTAGTGCTAAACTTACGGAAAATATCGGTACACAATCAAACTTAGGTGTCATACCTGACTCCTTACCTCCGTCGAGGTCCCAATCTTCAGAGTTGCATTTAATTCTATCCAATAAATTCCATCTGAATTCAATAGTCTTCATCATAAAAGAGCCAGCACAAGAAGTATCGAGCATGTTGCGATTGTTTTCAGAAAGCCGAGCATAAAAACTTTGCATAATTATTTCTCTCTGGAGCTCATGATTGGGGCATGAATATAACATTGATTTAAGCCTCCCCCAAGCTTGAGCGATGCTTTCTCCTTCGCGAGGCCAGAAATTATATATATATAATTGCGATCACGATGAACAAGATGCATAGGGTAATACTTTTGATGAAATTCCAGCTTCAATCTTTTATAGTCCCATGATCTCATATCATCACATTGCCTATACCATACCAATGCGTCTCCCTTCAAAGATAAAGGGAAGACCTTCTTCTTAGCAACATCATCGGGTATACCTGCAAGCTTAAATAATCCACAAACTTCATCCACATATATTAAGTGCTCATTAGGATGCTCTGTTCCATCTCCTGTAAAAGGATTAGCTAGAAGTTTTTCCATCATAGCCGCAGGAAATTCAAGAGGAGTTTCATTTTCAATAGGTTCAGTAGGTTGAGGAGCAACTCTTTACTCTACTGGACAAGGTGAAGATACCCCGAACAAGCCCCTCGGAGTATTACTTTCCATAGTAACAAGTGACAGTAAATTTCAGCACACTATATAAATTTTTCCTTACCAAATTCCACCTACCAAAGGCGCTACACTCCTCGGCAACAGCGCCAGAAAAGAGTCTTGATGACCCACAAGTATAGGGGATCTATCGTAGTCCTTTCGATAAGTAAGAGTGTCGAACCCAACGAGGAGCAGAAGAAAATGATAAGCGGTTTTCAGCAAGGTATTCTCTGCAAGTACTGAAATAAGTGGTAACAGATAGTTTTGAGATAGGATAAATTGTAACGAGCAACAAGTAACAAAAGTAAATAAAGTGCAGCAAGGTGGCCCAATCCTTTTTGTAGCAAAGGACAAGCCGGAACAAACTCTTATAATAGGAAAAGCGCTCCCGAGGACACATGGGAATATCGTCAAGCTAGTTTTCATCACGTTCATATGATTCGCGTTCGATACTTTGATAATTTGATATGTGGGTGGACCGGTGCTTGGGTGCTGTTCTTACTTGAACAAGCATCCCACTTATGATTAACCTCTATTGCAAGCATCCGCAACTACAACAAAAGTATTAAGGTAAACCTAACAATAGCATGAAACATATGGATCCAAATCAGCCCCTTACGAAGCAACGCATAAACTAGGGTTTAAACTTCTGTCACTCTAGCAACTCATCATATACTTATTACTTCCCAATGCCTTCCTCTAGGCCAAAATAATGGTGAAGTGTTATGTAGTCAACGTTCACATAACACCACTAGAGGCTAGACAACATACATCTTATCAAAATATCAAACGAATACCAAATTCACATGACTACTCATAGCAAGACTTCTCCCTTGTCCTCAGGAACGAATGTAATTACTCACAAAGCATATTCATGCTCATAATTAGAGGGGTAATAATATGCATATAGGATCTGAACATATGATCTTCCACCAAATAAACCAACTATCATCAACTACAAGGAGTAATCAACACTACTAGCAACCTACTAGCACCAATCCCGGACTTTGAGACAAGAATTGGATACAAGAGATGAACTAGGGTTTGGAGATGAGATGGTGCTGGTGAAGATATTGATGGAGATTGCCCTCTCCGATGAGAGGAGCGTTGGTGATGACGATGGTGATGATTTCCCCCTCTGGGAGGGAAGTATCCCCAGCAGAACAGCTCTGCCGGAGCTCTAGATTGGATCCGCCAAGGTTCCGCCTCGTGGCGGCGGAGTCTCGTCCCGAAAAGTTCCTCCTTAATTTTTTCTCATTGAAATACCTCATATAGGAGAAGATGGTCATCGGAGAGCCACCAGGGGGCCCACGAGGTAGGGGCGCGCCCCCCACCCTCGTGAGAAGGGTGTGGGCCCCCTGGCCTTCATCTTTGGCGAGGATTTTTCTTTATTTCTTTTAAGATGTCCCGTGAAGTTTCAGGACTTTTGGAGTTGCGCAGAATAGGCCTCTAATATTTGCTCCTTTTCCAGCCTAGAATTCCAGCTGCCGGCATTCTCCCTCTTTATGTAAACCTTGTAAAATAAGAGAAAATAACCATAAGTATTGTGACATAGAGTGAAATAATAGTCCATAATGTGATAAATATCGATATAAAAGCATGATGCAAAATGGATGTATCAGCTACTGAGTCGGAATGTGTCATGTTCATCGGGAACCAACCGACTTGGACGGAACAGCCCAAATCGGGTCTTCTTCATTGACTCGGGGTCTCGCGTCCCACAAAACGAAGGAAACAGAGTTCTTTTCGACCAACTACGATCGAAACGGGGTCCTGCTCCCGGGGAGGCATCTTGCGTACTGCAAAACGGAAGAAATAGACTTCTCTCCAACCGCCTATGGTCAAAACGGGGTCCTGTTCATCGGGAGGGGTCTGGCATACCGCAAAATGGAGGAAACAGACTTCTCTCAACCACCTACGGTCGAAATGGGGTCTTGTTCATCGGAGGGGTGTGTGGCGTACCGCAAAACGGGACTCCACGGGCTACTCTTCATCCACCGTCGACTTCCTCCAGCCTCCACCAGCCACTGTTCATCCACGGGCTACTGTTCATCCAGCCTCCACGGGGTCCTATTCATCCACCACAACCGGCTGGGTGTGTGGCGGCCTCCTCGGGCTCCTGTTCACCCAGCGCAACCGCGTACTACCACGGGGTCCTGTTCATCTAGCGGCAACCGCGTACTACCATGGGGTCCTGTTCATCCAGCGACAACCACCTACACATGGCCAGGATCATGTTCATCCAACCCCCTTGTCGGTGTCAAAACCGGCGGATCTCGGGTAGGGGGGTCCCGAACTGTGCGTCTAGGTCGGATGGTAACAGGAGGCAGGGGACATGAAGTTTTACCCAGGTTCGGGCCCTCTTGATGGAGGTAAAACCCTACGTCCTGCTTGATTAATATTGATGATATGGGTAGTACAAGAGTAGATCTACCACGAGATCAGAGAGGCTAAACCCTAGAAGCTAGCCTATGGTATGCTTGTTGTTCGTCCTACGGACCTAAACTATCCGGTTTATATAGACACCGGAGAGGGCTAGGGTTACATAGAGTCGGTTACAATGGTAGGAGATCTACATATCTGTATCGCCAAGCTTGCCTTCCACGCCAAGGAAAGTCCCTTCCGCACACGGGACGAAGTATTCAATCTTGTATCTTCATAGTCCAGGAGTCCGGTCGAAGGTATAGTCCGACCATCCGAACACCCCCTAATCCAGGACTCCCTCAGTAGCCCCTGAACCAGGCTTCAATGACGACGAGTCCGGTGCGCAGATTGTCTTTGGCATTGCAAGGCGGGTTCCTCCTCCAAGTACTTCATAGAAGATTTTGAACACAAAGGTAGTGTCCGGCTCTGCAAAATAAGTTTCCACATATTGCCATAGAGAGAATAATATTTACACAAATCTAACCTGCTGACGTATTCCATAGCATGACATCACACCACGGCCATGTCTTTATTCGAATCGTTTTACTGTCCACCTCAGCGCATTTAGCGAGGCGGTTTCCTTGGCACGTCTTGTTAAAGCAGAGATTGTGTCCCCTTATTCCGGGATTCTCATCAATACGGGTGTGGGTAACCCAACTGCGCCATTGACTGCGGCGCTTGGAAGATAAATGAGTTTTACCAGGCTGATGGGGGCGCATAGTCGCGTCCGCCCATATAAGGGGATAAGGATCCACCTTTTCATCCACGCCTTCTTCCTCCTTTGCCTATCCATTTCCGCGCACTCGAGCTCCAGCGCCCAAGTCCGCACACCCCACCTCAACCTTCTCCAACCATGTCCGGAGCGGGAGGCAAGTGGATGGTCTCCTCCGTCATGGAGGGACACATCAAAAGACTAAGGAAGGCCGGATACTTGTCTAACGACATTGCGCACCGGCTTCCCAAAGAGGGGCAGCTCATCCCCACCCCTAGGCCCCAGGAGAGGGTGGTGTTCCTCCCCCATTTCCTCCGCGGACTGGGCTTCCCTCTCCACCCATTTGTCCGGGGGCTCATGTTCTACTATGGCCTGGATTTCCATGATCTGGCCCCAAATTTTTTCCTCAACATCTTGGCGTTTATCGTCGTGTGCGAGGCTTTCTTCCGCATCCGCCCCCATTTCGGCCTATGGCTCAAGACTTTCAATGTCAAGCCGAAGGTGGTGCGCGGCACCCAAGCGGAGTGCGGAGGCGCCATGGTGGGCAAGATGCCCAACGTCCTATGGTTCGAGGGCTCCTTCATGGAGTCCCTAAAAGGGTGGCAGTCGGGGTGGTTTTACATCACCGAGCCGCGCGACCCTGAATGGGTCGCAGCCCCCGAGTTCCGATCCGGACCCCCTACGCGGCTCGCCTCCTGGAAAGAGAAGGGCCTGTCGTGGGGTAAAAAAGGAGAGCTGACCGGACTCCAAACATGCGTCCAAACCCTGGTGGACAGGAATCTCAAACTTATCAACGTACTCCAGGTTATGCTCATCCGCCGGATCCTCCCGTGTCAACAACGGGCTTTCAACCTGTGGGAATTCGACTCGGCGCGGCACCGAACTCTGAGCAAGCTCTTCGACACGACGTACGAAGATGCCTGGAAGGTGCTTTTCAAGGGCGCCGAGGCCCCTGCATCCGCTACCGAGGATCGCGGATTCAGCACGCAGCGTCACGCTCGTGCGGTAAGCTCTTTTCACCTTTTACAGGGTATTAGTTTTTCATAGTGTGACTTCATGCGGGATCTAAGTTCCCTTACCTTTGACAGGATTGGCAGGAGATGTCTGGACAGATCAACTGTCCGGCTCCTTTGCCCGAAGGCCCAGCGGACGCTCGCTTGGCGAAGCTGCTGGCTCCGGCACCTTACGTGGTGCCGGAGAAGAAGGCCAAGAAGAAGGCCATGGGGACTCGAAAGAGCGCCCGGCGCCAGGAGGTGTCGGATTCACCATCCGACGACTCCAAGGCGCACTCCTCCCATGAAGACAAGGAGGAGGAAGAAGAGACCTCTCCCCCTCCAGCGGGGCGAGGGAAGAAAAGGAAGGCCGCCCCAACCGGGGAGGCTGAAGGGTCCAAGAGGGGGAAGACCCCTCCTCCGGACTACTCCACCAACGCCGACGATGGCGAAGAGGAGTGGCCGCACAGGGCCAAGCCCCTAGTGAGATCGTAAGTATCCGGATACCCGAGTGATTCATAGTATTCCCCCATTGCACAGCTTTTCCTTACTCGAACATGATTGTGCAGTCCGCCCAAGGCTGGGCTCGACGAGTCGTCGAGCGGCTCCCTGGATTCGTCGGATGTGAATTCGCTTCCGACGGCTTCCTCCCCCACCCTACGGACGGCGCCAAGGTGGCGTCCCAACAGGTTCGAAGCCAGGAGGAGGTGGTCCTGGAGGCACAGCAAGGCAACCTCCCGGACTCCAGGCGTAAAGGGGATAGAACCCCCAAGGGCTCCAAGTCCGGCCTTGAGCCGGACACCGCGCCGGAACCTTCAACGGTTCCGGACTCCGGTAGGCAGCCTCCTTCCAAGAGGAGCAAGCCTACCGAGCCGGTGACCTCCGTCCAACCGGAGGCACCGGACAATTTGCTGGAGACGCTTAACGGCGCCTCCATCGACGAGGGGCACCGCACTATTATGAGTGCGGTGATCCAGAAGGTTCAGTCCGCCAAGAGCGGACTGACTGAAGCCTGTGCCAGCCTTCTAACAGGCTTTGAGGTAAGTAAAGAATATGTAAGAATATTACCGCATAGACAGTAGCCCCTGATGCTCTGTTCGGCGTTCAGAAAGAAAAGCCGAATAGAGGATCTAATAATCGCAAGAGTCTAACATAATCAAGTCAATATGTGTATGCAGGCTTCGCTGCTGGCCTCCGCTGCACTGACTGCGGAGGTGGATATGCTGAAACAGAACCTCGAGCGGTCCGAGCAAGAGCTCGGCCTAGCCAAGCAGCAGCTCGAGGAGAAGGAAGGTAAGAAATACCTTATTGAAATATGTGGAAGGTGCAATTGCAAAAAGTGACAGGATTAACGCGGCTATTGTAGGGGCCACAACTGAGGTGGCGACCCTTAAGCAAGCGTTGTCCGAGGCCGAAAAGAGGGCAGCCACGGAGCGCACCGAGCGGGAGAAGCATGAGACGCAGGTTGGCGAGGTGCGGCAAGAGCTCCAGGCTCTCATGAAAAAACATGAGAGTTTGGAGCTTGACTCGAAGACGAGAGAGTCTGAGCTTGCGGCGGCCATTGAAGATGCCAAGTCTGCCAAGGCCGAAGCCCAGAAGGCCCTCCAGGAGGTTGAGGCAGTAAAAAAGATAGTGGCGGGTAAGGCATTCTTTATGCGAAGCAAGCACGTAAAAGTGAATTACTTGTCACTTACCCGAATCCGGAGCTCTCCAGGAGCATTCACAGACTTGCCATGTAGCGTGTCGGATGTCGCCGCCTTCTACCGCACCGAGGAGGGAAGCTCGACGGAGAAGGTGTTCTGGTCTCAGTATGCTGAGGCCGAATACCCGGTGCCCTTAAGCGACCAGCTAAAACAGCTGGTCGAGCTCCATAAGGTGGTCGAACAGGCCATGAAGGGCCTCATAGTCCGGTTGTGGCCTGGAGAGGCCATTCCTGGGAGCTACTTCGGGCTGGTGAGGCAGCTGGTGGAGGCCTGTCCAAGGCTCAAAGTCATCAAGCGCTCCGTATGCATCGAGGGTGCCCGTAGGGTGCTTGCCCGTGCGAAGGTGCATTGGGGCAAGCTGGATGCTGAGAAGCTTGTGAAGGACGGGCCACCGTCGGGCAAGGAGCATCGCAAGCCCGAGATGTATTATGAGGGCGTTCTGAAGGGTGCCCGCCTTGTGGCGGATGAATGTTCCATGAATGTAATTTTTCAATAAACTCGCTCGTTTTGTCATGTGCGCTGAAAACTTGTTCATGTGCACTAAGCAATGCTTTTTGAATTTAAAATATTACCTTCTGTGAGGCCGTTTATAAAATTTGAGAGATGGCGAGTCGTCGGCTTCTGCCCCCATGCCACGAGTGCTGGGGTGTTCGGGATAAACATGAGCGCTCCTTTTCCCATTCTTGGGTCCTTCGAGGGAGGCGCTCAACACAACGAACAAGGCAATCGGACTATAATGCTTGAACACTCTCACTTAGCCATAGAATTCTATAATTTTAAATTTCAGCGACGCCCCTAGTGTTCGGAAGACCGAGTTCGGGGCGCTATCCACACCTAGGCCAGACAAAGCCGACTCCTTGCTCTAAGCGGCATAAGTCTTTAGGGACTCGAAAACCTCTCGAAAAGCGACCAGCTCTCGCCTCATCATGACGGTCAGTTTTAGCTTTGTCTACTGAGGTGCTTAGCCCAGCTCAACTGGGGCACAATCGTAGTAGTTCTCCTAGTGCTACCTTAGCCGATATGACGGAATGTAAGGTACCAAAACATAGGAGCCGGGCAAATCCAACTATTGACCCAAGACATGATTCGGAGCCGATGCATATAATGCTAGAAGTTCTGGGTGCCGCACTTGTGAAAGTGTTCGGACTTCTCACACCATGTTGTGGGGTACTTAAGCCCCTGGCGTATTGGCCGTACCAAAGTGTACAGGTGCAACATGTCATTAATGAACATATATCCGTAAAAAAGGGTAATGCAATAATAGACGGAAGCTATGCATTGTTTATTTAAAAAAGCTGCAATCAAAGCAGAACGATAGAAATAGTGCGATAAGAAAAGGATGGGACTATCAAATATGTCCTTTCCAGGGGCGAGCTGCAGAATGTTATGCGAAACAGGTATACTGCTCGTTATAGGGACCACCTTAGAGTTCCGTAGTGCGGCGTAGCTTTCTGCTTCCCTGGTTGTATCGTTTGTGCGGCAATTGTATTGCCGGACAAGCCTTCCGAAGAATGGAGTCCTGAAAATAAGAGAAAATTAATAAATCGGCAGCCCCTAGTGCGGTTTAAGCCATGTTTCGGGCGTGCCGTGATGGTGCCCCTCCCCCTGTGCCCATGGTATTTCCAGAGCGTAGTTATGTACGCGCAGCACTGGTTTTGCAAGTTCACGAGGGCTGGGGTTGGGGCCGCATTGCTACGCTTGCTCTGAACGTGCCGGGCGGTCTTGGTGTAGGTTACTCCGGGCGCGCTTGACGGTGTCCGGACGTTTAATGGCCGGACTAGAGAATTGCCTTGAGAGGCTGCTTTGTACTTCCGCTGCGATAGCCACCGTATGCTCCTCCGTTCGGAGAGAGCGTTCGGTGTTTCCATTGACCGTGATGACGCCTCGAGGGCCTGGCATCTTGAGCTTGAGGTATGCGTAGTGCGGCACCGCATTGAATTTGGCAAATGCGGTTCGCCCGAGTAGTGCGTGATAGCCACTGCGGAACGGGACTATGTCGAAGATTAACTCCTCGCTTCGGAAATTATCCAGAGATTCGAAGACCACTTCAAGTGTAACTGAGCCTGTACAGTTGGCTTCTACACCTGGTATGACGCCTTTAAAGGTCATTCTGGTGGGTTTAATCCTTGAGGGATCGATGCCCATTTTCCGCACTGTATCCTGATAAAGCAGGTTCAGGCTGCTGCCGTCGTCCATAAGGTCTCTAGTGAGGTGAAATCCGTCAATAATTGGGTCTAGAACCAATGCAGTGAATCCTCCATGACGGATGCTAGTGGGGTGGTCCCTTCGATCAAAAGTGATCGGGCAGGAAGACCATGGGTTGAACTTTGGGGCGACTGGCTCCATCGTGTATATATCCCTTAGCACACGCTTCCGCTCCCTCTTGGGGACGTGGGTTGCATATATCATGTTCACCGTCCACACTTGTGGGGGAAAACCTTTCTGTCCACTGTTGTTCGGCGGCCGGGGCTCCTCCTCGTCATCGCTATGCAGCCCCTTGTCTCTGCTTTCGGCATTTATCTTGCCTGCCTGCTTGAACACCCAACAATCCCTGTTGGTGTGATTGGCTGGTTTTTCGGGGGTGCCATGTATCTGGCATGAGCGGTCAAGTATTCGGTCCAAACTGGAAGGGCCCGGAGTATTTCTTTTGAATGGCTTTTTCCGCTGACCGGGTTTAGAACCTCTGAATCCGGCATTAACTGCCGTATCTTCAGCATTGTCGCTGTTAATGCGGAGCTTTTGCTTGTTGCGACGCAACCTGCCACTGCTGTCCTTGGTATCCGAATTACCAGGGTTCTTGGTCATGTTATTGCTGCGAGCTAGCCAGCTGTCTTCTCCCGTGCAAAAGCGGGTCATAAGTGTCGTGAGGGCTGCCATAGATTTTGGCTTTTCCTGTCCTAGGTGCCGTGCAAGCCACTCGTCATGGATGTTATGCGTGAAGGCTGCTAGGGCCTCTGCGTCCAGACAATCGACGATTTGATTTTTCTTGGTTAGGAACCGTGTCCAGAATTGTCTGGCCAATTCCTCTGGCTGCTGAATTATGTGGCTTAGGTCATCGGTGTCTGGTGGTCGCACATAAGTGCCCTGGAAATTGTCGAGAAATGCGGCTTCCAGGTCCTCCCAACAACTAATTGATTCTGCTGGCAAGCTGTTAAGCCAATGCCGAGCTGGTCCTTTAAGCTTGAGTGGGAGGTATTTGATGGCGTGTAAGTCATCACCGCGGGCCATGTGGATATGGAGGAGATAGTCCTCGATCCATACCGCAGGATCTGTCATGCCATCATATGATTCGATGTTCACGGGTTTGAAACCCTCGGGGATTTGATGATCCATTACTTCATCTGTGAAGCATAGTGGGTGTGCGGCGCCTCTATACTGGGCTATATCACAACGCAGCTCAAACGAGCTTTGTCTACTGTGTTCGGCCCGGCCGGATTTACTATCCGGCGTGACGGGTACCGTCTCGTGTCGTGGGGCGCCCACGTGATCCGTAGATCGATCTTGTTTGCATTGCCTTGTCCTCCAATATGTCTGGCAGGTCTGGTGCATTTTCCCATGCCTTGGTAGTTTTTGAGCGGCGCCGGGGTGCGACTTGAGTGGAGGGCCGAGATGCCTCTCTGTCGCGGCCACGGGGTGGCCGGTCGGCCGCATCATGCGCTGGTGATGTAGGTTTTAAGTGCTTCCTCCTCTAATTGGGGTAGCAACCTGCGCTTTGGGTAGCTCTTGGAGGAGCGTTCGAGTTCATACTCTTCGGCCGCAAGGACTTCAGTCCATCTATCGGCTAGCAAATCCTGATCAGCTCTAAGCTGTTGCTGTTTTTTTTCTTGAGGCTGTTCGCCGTGGCCATAAGCCTACGTTTGAAATGCTCTTGTTCGACGGGATCCTCCGGCACGACAAATTCGTCGTCATCGAGGCTTGCCTCGTCTTCGGAGGGAGGGATATAATTATCGTCCTCAACCTCTCTGTCTGCCGCTCTCTCATGAGGGCTGGCTTCTCTATCCTCCTGTGCTGAATCTTGCTGGAGGTGGTTGTCTTCGGCACTGTCCAGGGTGTTATTATCCCCCGTGCCGGAATCACCGTTTTTGTTTTGGCAGGATTTAGAGCAGCGCCGCTGACGCCGGCGCTTAGGCTGCTTCTTGGAGGGGTCATCCTCCGCTGTTCCATCGCCATTGCCTTCTTTTGGGGTGTCCACCATGTATATATCATACGACGAGGTGGCTTTCTAGTGCCCTATAGGCACTGGATCTTGATCGTCTCCTGCATCGGCATCCATACCGTCGATGTCTTCGGAGTCGAAGTCGAGCATGTCGGTTAAATCATCGACAGTGGCTACGAAGTGGGTGGTGGGTGGGCTTTGAATTTCTTCATCATCCGCATCCCAACCTTGCCGACTATAGTCCGGCCAGGGCTCTCCTGACAAAGAGAGAGACTTTAGTGAATTCAGAATATCGCCGAAGGGCGAGTGCTGAAAGATGTCCGCGGCGGTGAACTCCATGATTGGCGCCCAATCGGGTTCGATTGGTCGGGGCGCAGAGGGCTCGGAGTCCGGAGAGGAGTCCGGCTCCTTGGAGTCATGGGCTTCGCAGAGAATAGGGCTGGTGTTTGGCTCGATCGCCATAGAGATTGCAGCCCCTGAGGCGGTGTCTAACCACCCATCCTCGGTTGGTGTGATCGGCTCCGAGCTAGGGGTCGGAGCGGACAGAGGTGCGGCCTCCAGGGCACTGTTCAGCGACAGAGCTAAATCATGCCCATCGTGATAGTGCGACGCGCTCGGCTGTGGCTCGAATCTGTCGAAGATCAAGTCTCCGCGGATGTCGGCCGTGTAGTTCAAACTTCCAAATCTGACGTGATGGCCAGGGGCGTAGCTTTCGATCTGCTCCAGATGACCAAGCGAATTGGCCCACAGTGCAAAGCCGCCGAATACGAAGATCTGTCCGGGGAGCAAAGTCTCACCCTGGATCGCATCGCTGTTGATGATCGGAGAAGCAATCGGGCCTAAAAGCGACGACACAGAGGAACTCTCAATGAAAGCACCAATGTCGGTGTCAAAACCGGCGGATCTCGGGTAGGGGGTCCCGAACTATGCGTCTAGGTCGGATGGTAACAGGGGGCAGGGGACACGAAGTTTTACCCAGGTTCGGGCCCTCTTGATGGAGGTAAAACCCTACGTCCTGCTTGATTAATATTAATGATATGGGTAGTACAAGAGTAGATCTACCACGAGATTAGAGAGGCTAAACCCTAGAAGCTAGCCTATGGTATGATTGTTGTTCGTCCTACGGACCTAAACTCTCTGGTTTATATAGACACCGGAGAGGGCTAGGGTTACACAGAGTCGGTTACAATGGTAGGAGATCTACATATCCGTATCGCCAAGCTTGCCTTCCACGCCAAGGAAAGTCCCTTCCGGACACGGGACGAAGTCTTCAATCTTGTATCTTCATAGTCCAAGAGTCCGGTCGAAGGTATAGTCTGGCCATCCGGACACCCCCTAATCCAGGACTCCCTCACCCCTGATATGTCTCCGACGTATGTACTTTTTCTCACGCTTTTCCTCTCGTTTTGGACTCAAGTTTGCATGATTTGAATGAAAGTAACCCCGGAGTGACGTTGTTTTCAGCAGAACTACCATGGTGTTGTTTTTGTGTAGAAATAAAAGTTCTCGGAATGGAATGAAACTTTTTGAGGATTTTTTATATCAATAAATATAATTTCTGGAGCCAATACCTTTCGGAGAGGGGCACCTGGGTGGGCACAACCCACCAGGGCGCGCCCCCTCTCCTGGCGCGCCCAGGTGGGTTGTACCCACCTGGTGGCCCCGCTGATGACCCTCCTGATACTATAAATTCACATTATTCCAGAAAAAATGAGGGAGAAAGAATTATCACGATCCACGAGGCGGAGCTGCCGCCAAGCCCTGTTCTTCCTTGGGAGGGTAGATCTGGAGTCCGTTTGGGGCTTCAAAGAGGGGGATCTTCGATCTTTGTCACCACTAACCTATCTCCATCGCCAATTCCATGATGCTCCCCACCGGGAGTGAGTAATTCCTTCGTAGGCTCGCTGGTCGGTGAGGAGTTGGATGAGATTCATCATGTAATCGAGTTACTTTTGTTAGCGCTTGATCCCTAGTATCCACTATGTTCATAGATTGATGTTGCTATGACTTTGCCATGCTTAATGCTTGTCACTTTGGGCCCGGGTGCCATGATTTCAGATCTAAACCGTTTATGAATTCATCATTATATCCATGTTTTGATCCGATCTTGCAAGTTATAGTCACCTACTACGGTTATGATCCGGCAACCCCGGAGTGACAACAACCGGGCCCACTCCTGGTGATGACCGTAGTTTGAGGAGTTCATGTATTCACTATGTGTTAATGCTTTGTTCTGGTTATTTATTAAAAGTAAGCCTTAATATCCCTTAGTTTCCAATATGGACCCCGCTGCCACGGGAGGGTAGGACAAAATATGTCATGCAAGTTCTTTTAATAAAGCATGCATGACTATTTACGGAATACATGCCAACATTATATCGATGAACTGGAGCTAGTGCCATATTGGCTAGGTTATAACTATCTCATGATGAATATCATCCAACAAGTGACCGGTCAAATGCCTATGAATTTATCCTTATTGATCCTGCTGTGTTACTACTGCTATCATCATTGTTACACTTGCAACAAAATTACTGCTATCACTGTTACTGTTACTATTGCTGCTATCACTACTATCAAACTACTTTGCTACTGATCACTTTGCTGCAGATAATTAATCTCCAGGTGTGGTTGAATTGACAACTCAGCTGCTAATACCTTCAAATATTCTTTGGCTCCCCTTGTGTCGAATCTATAAATTTGGGTTAAATACTTTACCCTCGAAAACTGTTGAGATCCCCTATACTTGTGGGCTATCAAGACCTTTTTTGGTGTCTTTGCCGGGGAGCATAGCTATATTTGTTGAGTCACTTGGGATTATTATCATATTATCACTATGAAGAATCTGAAGGATTCAAAGACTAAGATATTTCCCTCGAGGACGAGGGGAGGTAAGGAACTGCCATCCAGTTCTGCTTTAGATTCACATTCTGTTATGAGTAAACTTGCAATACCACCACATGCTATTAATCCTGATATGTCGCAAGTTATTGATGATGCTACTTCTACTATGAATGATGCTAGTACCTTGCTTGATAATGATGATGTGCCACTTGGTGAATTTCTTGATTAACAAATTGCTAGCGTTATACAACATGATGTTGTTGAATCTGATGATGAGCTTGAAACTAGAACTCCTGAAACACCTGCTAGAACTAGCCTTCCTAGATATGAATTGCCTAAGGTACCGGAAGGTTATGTTACAAGTGAAGAAGCAACTAGAGATATTCTTGCTTGTAATGATAGAGATGATCTAGAGAAATTACTACACAAGTATAAAGAAAAATCTTTGAATGCTAGAATGAAATGTGATCCTAAGTTTGCTACTTCACCTATTTGTATTGATGATAAGGATTATGAATTCTCTGTCGACCCAGAGCTAATTACTCTGGTTGAATCTGGTCCTTTCCATGGTTACGAAACTGAAACTGTTGTGGCACATCTTACTAAGTTGAATGACATAGCCACCCTTTTTACTCATGATGAGAAAACTCGTTATTACTTTATTCTCAAATTATTTCCTTTCTCATTAAGGGGTGATGCTAAAGCTTGGTACAATACTCTTGCTCCTGGTTTTGTGAGTAGTCCCCAGGATATGACTTATTACTTCTATGAAAAATATTTGCCTGCTCATATGAAACAAGTTGCCTTACAGGAAATATTTAACTTTGTGCAAACTAAAGAAGAGAGTCTCCCACAAGCTTGGGGGAGGCTTTGCCAGATACTTCATGCTTTGCCTGATCATCCTCTTAAGAAAAATGAAATACTTGATATCTTCTATAATGGACTAACCGATGCTTCTATGGACATCCTAGATAGTTGTGTTGGTTGTGTTTTCAGGGAACGAACTATTGCTCGGGCTGAAGAATTATTGAATAACATATTGAAAAATTATGATGATTGGACTATTCCTGAACCACTGCCTAAACCCACTCCGAAGAAGAGGGGTATATTATATCTCAGTCCCGAAGATATGCAAGAGGCAAAGAAATCTATGAAGGAAAAAGGTATTAAAGCTGAGGATGTTAAAAAATTACCTCCTATTGAAGAAATACATGGACTTAATTAATACAACACCAATGCCTAAGGTGGTAGAGGTAAATTCTCTTATGAAGTTTAATGAAAATGATAATCCTCACAATATGCATCCTAGTTAATGCCTTTATGAGTTTGGAAACTATATTAGAAAACAAGATCACTTCAATGCAAATGTTATGAAACAATTGAAATACAATTCTGATATGATTGCTCGCTTGAGTGACTTGTTATTTAGAATATCAAATGATGTTAGAGGTGTTGGAAAACATGCTTCTATGGTTCAAACCCAACTACAACAAGTTGCCAAATCTCAAAGAGAATTGCTTGATGAAATGAATCATAATATGCATGACTTTGCTGTTAGAGTTGCAACTAGAGGAGGTAAAATGACTCAGGAACCACTTTATCCTGAGGGACACCCTAAAAGAATTGAAAAAGATTCACAAAGATCTAACACTAGTGCACCCAGTCCTTCTAGAAAGAAAAAGAAAAATGATAGGACTTTGCACACCTCTAGTGAACCTGAAATAGAAAAACCTCCTAATAATGAAAAGGAAATTTCTATCTCTGATGCTGAAACTCAATCTGGTAATGAACACTCACCTAATGATAATGAAAAAGATAATGATGAGGTTCATGAAGACTCTCAACCAACCAATGATAAAGAACCAGATAATGATGTTGAGATAGAACCACCTGTTGATCTTGATAACCCACAATCTAAAAATAAAAGTTATGACAAAAGAGACTTTTTGGCTAGGAAACAAGGTAAAGAAAGAGAACCTTGGGTTCAAAAACCTATGCCTTTTCCACCCAGTTCAACTAAAAAGAATGATGATGAAGAATTTGAACGCTTTGCTAAAATGTTGAGGCCAGTCTTTTTGCGTACTCACTTGACTAATATCTTGAAAATGCCTCCTTATGCAAAGTATATGAAAGACATCATAACAAATAAGAGAAAAATACCGGAAGCTGAAATCTCCACTATGCTTTCTAATTATACTTTTAAAGATGGAGTACCTAAAAAACTTGGAGATCCGGGAATACCAACTATACCTTGCCCTATCAAAAAGAATTATGTGAAAACTGCTTTGTGTGATTTAGGAGCTGGTGTTAGTGTTATGCATTTCTCTTTATATAAAAGACTTGACTTGAATAAACTCACACCTACTGAAATATCTTTACAATGGCTGACTAATCAACTACCATACCTATCGGTATCTGTGAGGATGTGCCCGTTGTTGTTGCTAATGTTACTATTTTGACTGACTTTGTTATACTTGAGATGCCCGAGGACGACAACATGTCGATTATCCTTGGTAGACCATTCTAGAATACTACAGGGGCTGTTATTGATTGCAATAAAAGCAAGGTCACTTTTCATATCAATGGTAATAAGCATACAGTGCACTTTCCGAAGAAACAATTCCAAGTGAATGGTATTAATGTTATTGAAAAATCTCCGACAATGACTATTGGAAGTTTTCAAATACCTCTACCTGCTGTCAAAAAGAAATATGAAATGCTTATTATTGGGGAAATGCATATCCCCATTGAGGTTATCTGGTGATTTACGAAAGTTCTTCAGTATCATGTTAATCGAAAGTGGTTGTTAATAAGACTTGGTCAACCTTATTAATGAATCATTTTTGAACGGTATGAAGTTGATGAATTTAGTAAGCACTACTTTATGTCCCTACTTTTTATTATTTGTTATTATTAGTTAAATAAAATAAAATGCCATGTTTTGTTTGTTTTCTGAATTTCCCATGCAATAAAAAATGACCCAAAAATAAAAGTTCTCAGAATGCCCTAAAAATTTTATATGATTTTTTCCTGAATATTTAAGAATTTTTGGTGCAAAAATAACCATAGGGGGTGCACCAGGTGGGCACAACCCACCTGGGCGTGCCAGCACCCCCTGGTGCGCCCTGGGGGGTTGTGGTCCCCATGTGGTCCCCCTCACTTATCTCTTTAGCCCACATTATCACCTACCTCCCGAAAAAAATCACTCTCCCTCTCTCTCCCATGTTCTTGCTCATTTTGCTGCCAATTTTGATCTCTTTGCTCGAAGCTCCATTTCCGAAACTATTTCGGGAGATTGTTGCTTGGTATGTGACTCCACCATTTGTCCAATTAGTTTTTGTTTTTGTGGTTTATACTTTGAATAAATAGCTACTCTTGGTGCTGCTGTAGATGTGCTTGCATGTTGAATTCTTAGTGTTCTAAGTTGTTTGAATGCTTGTTATGGCCTCTATGTATCCCTATGAGTAGTTGCTATCAATCTTACAAAGTTTTGTTGACAAATTTTTGTCACTCCAAAAAAATTTATTTTCAGAAAATTGTACGCGAACATGATGAACCTATTTGGAAGGAGTTATTCAAGGAGACGATCCTCGGGGGCATCCTCTAGTGACAGTCCTGCCCGCCGGTCTTACGTTGAACCAAGTGAAAGTTCCACGCGAGATGCAGCCACGAAAACATGCTTATGGCCTTGCGATGAGTATATGATGCAGGTGGGCATCAAGGAGGAATTTGAGCAATATGTTCACAATGCCGGTCTCGGTCCCTACCTCTCAGATAAGTGTGAACAGCGCCATCTTCTCACTAAATCGTTTGTCAAAGGATTTAAATATTTTCCACGTGAGTCTAGGGTGTCGTTTATGCTTTATGATGAACCATTTACTATTCCACTAGAAAATTTTGCTTACCATTGCAAACTTCCATTTTGGGTTTCGCTTGATGAGCCAACAAAGGCTGAGTATGAGACCTTCTTGACTAGCCTTTGCTAAGGTGAAAATAGGGGGGTAAGGTAAGGAAGAATAAAGAGCATTCACTTTCCCGCAATTAAGTACCTTGCATTATTTAACGGGAAATGCATAGTAGGCAAGCAAGACTGTAGCATACTTTGTTCGCCTGACTTGAGCCTCATTCACACCACTCTCACTGGTGAAAGGAATTATAACCTTGGAGCGATTGTTGCACGTAGACTTCAGCATAACGCCAAAAGTGGCTGGTTCTATGGTGGAATTTATGCCACACGTTTAGCACAAGGACTAGGTGTTTCACCTTTTCCCTTTGACCCTATCCTACCCACTCGATATTTAGATTTTGATGTATTAAAGGTGCATAAGATTCCCAAGGGAAGGGCTGATAACTTCACTCATAATTTATTGTTTAACCAATCACATGTTGTGGACACATATTTGCCTGCGCCTGCTCACTTTGATTATCACAGCAAGGAAAGATATTTTGTTCTTGAGAGCGAGGCCCGAGCTCACAATGCAGCAGTGTTGGCGGCACGGCGTGCTGAGGCCTCCGCACCGAGAGCCTCCGTGAGCTACCGCGCCGACTACTACCCTCCAGGCTACTGATTCACTACCAACTTAGGCCAAAAGCCTAAGCTTGGGGGAGTACGTGTTCTCACCGACATTATATTCATG
Source organism: Triticum urartu (assembly GCF_003073215.2). Lineage (NCBI taxonomy): Eukaryota > Viridiplantae > Streptophyta > Magnoliopsida > Poales > Poaceae > Triticum > Triticum urartu. Next base: position 543,891,022 of record NC_053025.1, on the reverse strand, counting down.
TTCACATATTATTTCATTTGTCGGTGTTCACACTTTTTCATTGTATCATCCATGCTTAGATTTATTTTCTTGATTTCTTCTTGTGTGTTTGAAGAACTTTAGAAAAAAACCAAAAATATAGTTGTAGTAATTTACTTTCTATGCATGCTTAGTAGTAGCACTAAAAAGAAAACCCAAAAAGATTTCCTTGTTCTTCTTTTGCTTGTTGGGAGCTTTCCCATGTAAATAGTTTTCCTCGTTTTTGCTTTTTATTTACTTGCTAAAGAAAACCAAAAACTCCAAAAATATTTCAGTGTGTTTCTCTGAATTACTTTTCTTTTATTCAAGTCTTACCGAGGAGAAGACCACGATGAAAATGTTGAGTGGCTCTCATATGAATAACTGTTGAACTTATAAGAGCCCATTTTACCTTGTCTTCTCCTGTTGAATAAAATGTTTTGTAGATTCTAGCTTAGTCCATGGCACTCTTGCACTATTATTATTTTCATATCATTCGGTCGTGCAAGTGAAAGGCAATAATGACGATATTCGATGAGCTGGCCATGGCAAGGAGAAACTGGTATGAACTCGACTTGTCTTGTCTGTGTAAATATGTTTAACCTAGTGTCCAGGCTTTAGCCCATTATGATTAAACATGTTTGCAATGAAAATTAGAGATTATAGTTTCTCATGCCATGCATAAGTAGCTGCAAGTGGATAATGATTTATCTTGGATATCAACATAGCGTTAAAATGATTGTGATGTAGTATGATGATATGGTATCCTCCTCTGAATGTTCGAGTGGCTTGACTTGGTACATGTTCATGCATGTAGTTGAATCAAATCCAACATAGTCTCTATAATGATTATGTTCATGGTGTTCATATCCTACTCATGCTAGTGTCCAATGTTACTTATGCATAATTCCTGGTTATGATCGTTGTTGCTCTCTAGCTGGCCGCTTCCCAATCTTAAATTGCTAGCCTTTGCCTGTACTAAGTGGGAATTCTGCTTGTACATCAAAAACCATGAACCCAAAGTTATTCTAGATGAGTCCACCATACCTACCTATATACGGTATTACCCTGCCGTCCTAAGTAAATTTGCATGTGCCACCTCTAAAAACTTCTTAAAAAATTATATGTTTTGTGTGCCTGGATCGTTCATGGAACGACAAGAGGTGGTCGATATCTTCCGTGCTAAGCATGTTATCCTCAGGTCGAGTGTTTATTCACTCGCCATCACACGGGGAAATGGGCGGTAATGGGGATGCCCAGTCCCAAACTACAAAATACAAAAAGAGTTCATCTCTTACATAATCAAACAAAAACTCCCAATGGAGTCAAAACCTTTACTTTTTGCTTGGGAACCGCCACTAGCGTGCTTAGCATGGAAGATGTTGATAACTGATAGTCGTGAAGTGAATGAGAAGGGTGCATGTCTCAAAATTTCATTTATCTCTGTTTTAAAAATTGAGCTCTGGCGCCTCTGCAAATCACTGCTTCCCTCTGCGAAGGGACTTTCTATTTACTTTTATGTTGTGTCATCACCTTCTATAAACAAGCGCCAGAAACTGAGTAGAGCACAACGGTCATGATTTATGCATTGTGTACAGCTAATGTTGGGTGCATCATGACTGGATCTTTTCTACCATGAATTACAATGTTTAGTCGTTGCTTGAACTTTGGTGGTGCTCTGCATTTATGTTTTGTGGTTTCAGGAAGGGCTAGCGAGATACCATTATTGTCATATTATATCATGATTGTTTTGACAATGTGTTGCTGTTTGAGATATCTTATTATTGCTTGCTAGCTGATTATGTCATTGATATGAATCATTATAATCTTTAGGAGTTATTGTCGACATGGTTAGTTAAAATGATGGCTGAAAACCTCGGTGCTGTTTAAGCTTATTTATGCAAACAAGAGCAAAAGAGTTCATAAAAGTTTTCTTTCTCACTTTCAGTTTATCAACTAAATTGCTTGAGGACAAGCAAAGGACTAAGCTTGGGGGAGTTGATACATCTCCAATGTATATACTTTTTCTCACACTTTTCCTCTTGTTTTGGACTCTAATTTGCATGATTTGAATGAAACTAACCACGGACTGATGTTGTTTTCAGCAGAACTACCATGGTGTTGTTTTTGTGCAGAAACAAAAGTTGTCGGAAGGGAATGAAACTTTTTGAGGAATTTTTATATCAATAAAGAGAATTTCTGGAGCCAAGACCTGCCTGAGAGGGGCACCTGGGTGGGCACAACCCACCAGGGCGCGCACCCCTCTCCTGGCGCGCCCAGGTGGGTTGTACCCACCTGGTGGCCCCATTGATGACCCCCGATACTATAAATTCACATTATTCCAGAAAAAATGACGGAGAAAGAATTATCGTGATCCAAGAGACAGAGCCACCGCCAAGCCCTGTTCTTCCTTGGGAGGTCAGATCTGGAGTCCGTTTGGGGCTTCGGAAAGGGGAATCTTCGATCTTCGTCATCACTAACCTATCTCCATCACCAATTCCATGATGCTCCCACCGGGAGTGAGTAATTCCTTCGTAGGCTCACTGGTCGGTGAGGAGTTCGATGAGATTCATCATGTAATCGAGTTAGTTTTGTTAGGGCTTGATCCCTAGTATCCACTATGTTCATAGATTGATGTTGCTATGACTTTGACTTGCTTAATGCTTGTCACTTTGGGCCCAGGCGCCATGATTTCAGATCTGAACCGTTTATGAATTCATCATTATATCCATGTTTTGATCCGATCTTGCAAGTTATAGTCACCTACTACGGTTATGATCCGGCAACCCCGGAGTGACAACAACTGGGCCCACTCCCGGTGATGACCGTAGTTTGAGGAGTTCATGTATTCACTATGTGTTAATGCTTTGTTCCGGTTCTCTATTAAAAGGAGGCCTTAATATCCCTTAGTTTCCAATATGGACCCCGCTGCCACGGGAGGGTAGGACAAAAGATGTCATGCAAGTTCTTTTAATAAAGCACGTATGACTATTTACGGAATACATGCCTACATTATATCAATGAACTGGAGCTAGTGCCGTATCGCCCTAGGTTATAACTGTCTCATGATGAATATCATCCAACAAGTCACCGATCCAATGCCTACAAATTTATCTTTATTGATCTTGATGCGTTACTACTGCTATCATCACTCTTACACTTGCTACAAAATTACTGCTATCATTGTTACTGTTACTATTGCTACTATCACTACTATTAAAACTATCAAACTACTTTGCTACCGATCACTTTGCTGCAGATAATTAATCTCCAGGTGTGGTTGAATTGACAACTTAGCTGCTAATACCTTCAAATATTCTTTGGCTCCCCTTGTGTCGAATCTATAAATTTGGGTTAAATATTTTACCCTCGAAAACTGTTGCGACCCCCTATACTTGTGGGTTATCACCCCCACCAGGAACTGTTCATCCACAGCCAACCTAACCGGCTCGACTCACCACATCTCGACTCGTTCTACGTATCGCACGCGCGGCAGCAACATGCACTGTTCATCCAGAGGCAACCCAACCGGCTGGCTACGTCTCGCATGGGGGTTTGATCATCTTCAATAAGTAGCAATAGTGATCGACCGGGTTCAGCTAGCAGCGAAGGAGTCGGTCGGGTTCAGTTAGCACCAAAGGGATCGATCGATTCGCTTCAGTATGTAGCAGCACGCGATCACTCGGGTTTGGTAAGTGAACGCCTCTCACTCGGGTTCAGTTATAGCGACACGGCTCACACCAAACGTGCGTACGAGAGAAAAGCGCAAACCACGGTGCATCGCTCGGCCCCGACCAATCAACCATAACCGGGAACTCCGCGAAAATTTCCTCGCCCTCACTTCTACCACAATTTTTTTATGTCATGGACGGCCCAAAGAATGTCATGCAGCTGCGTCCCCGACTCACCCAGGACAAAAAGCCCATTTTCTGTCATGATTTTTTGTCATAGAAGTAGGAGCCCACCACATCTATGATGATATGTGGTTTTGTCACAATTATCGTCATATAAGTGTCATAACCATGAGATATTTTTTTCGTTTGGGCCAAAATGTCACGGATGTGTCTTTTTTGTAGTGATGGCAATATATCTCGGAATGGCTATGGAAATGCCATAATAGGTAGGTATGGTGGCTGTTTTGAGGAAGATATAAGGAGGCTTATGTGTGAGAGAGTGTATCATATCATAGAGTTTGGATGCACCGGCAAAGTTGCACCACATCTCGAGGTGATAAAGGGCAATGCACGGTACCGAAGAGGCTAGCGAATTGTGGAAAGGTGAGAGTGCGTATAATCCATGGACTCACATTAGTCATAAAGAACTCACATACTTATTGCGAAAATTTATTACCCCTCGAAGCAAAGTACTACTACGCATGCCCCTAGGGGGGTAGATTGGTAGGAAAAGACCATCGCTCGTCCCCAACCACCACTCATAAGGAAGACAATCAATAATATATCATGCTCCTACTTTGTAGCATAACGAGAGACTATACGTGCATGCTTCGGGAATCAAAAACCTTAACACCAATATTCTTACTAAACCACAATCATTCACTAGTACCTCCCACATATTACCATCTTCATATCACAAAACTATTGCAAGGCATCAAACTTATCATATTCGGTGATCTACATGAAAGTTTTTATTATATCCCTCTTGAATACCTATCATATTAGGACCAAATTCGTAACCCGTGCTAATTGCCATTACTATTTATCAAACTCTCAAAATTATATAAGTGAAGCATGAGAGTGTAAGTATTTCTTTAAAATATAACCACCACCGTGCTCTAAAAGATATAAGTGAAGTGCTAGAGCAACTGCCTAGCTCAAAAGATATAAGTGAAGCACATAGAGTATTCTAACAAATCGCGAATAATGTGTGTCCCTCTCGAAAAGGTGTGTCCAGCAAAGATGATTGTGGCAAGCTAGAAAGCAAACAAAGCAAAGACTCATATAATACACGACACTCGAAGAAAAACTCATATCATGTGATGAATAAAAATAATAAAATATAGCTCCAAGTAATTTACCGATAGTTGGTAAAAGAAAGAGGGGATGCCTTCCGATGCATCCCCAAACTTAGAGCCTTAGGTGTCCTTGAATATTACCTTGGGTTGCCTCTGGCATCCCCAAGCTTAGACTCTTGCCACTCCTTATTCCTTCATCCATCGTGATCTCACTCAAAACTTGAAAACTTCAATACAGAAAACTCAACAGAAAACTCATGAGATCCGTTAGTATATAACAAGCAAATCACCACTTTAGGTATTGTTGCAAACCCATTCATATTTTATTATTGCATAATACCTACCGTATTCTAACTTCACCATGGCTTTTACCCCCCGATGCAATCCATAGATTCATCAAAACAATCAAACAATGCAACAAAAACAGAATCTGTTAAAAACATAACAGATTATAATGATTCGAACAATGACCATACTTCTGTAACTCCAAAAATTCTGAAAATTAGGAAAACTTGGGCAGTTTGTATATAAATCATGTGTAAAACATTCAGAAATTTATCACGTTACGATGAATCTCAAAAATTCTGCTACTGGGTGCAAAAGTTTATGTTTTCTCACAGAATCGAAGCAACTATCATCCAAATCATCCCAAATGCTTTAGTTGGCACAAACACTAATTTAAACACAAAACACAACCATAACAATAGCATAATTGTGTGCACACCAAAAACAGGAAATAAACAAGAAAAATAAAGATAGCTATTTGGTTGCCTCCCAACAAGCGCTATTGTTTTAAGACCCTAACTAGGCATAATGCATAGTTCCAAGTATTGTCATCTTTGTTTTTGCTATCTTGATGGGGCTTTTCTCGAACCCCAAAGGTTCCTTATGCTTCCCATTATTATTAGAAAATGAAGCAACTTGTATATCTAAAGCATCTAGATGCTTATTACAAAGGGTAATCAATGTATTCATGCGACTGGGGTTTCCGCTAATATTATTGAGAGGTTCGCTAAATTTTTGTAACTTAACCAAATTATTCTGCATATTGTGTCATGGGAACAGATATGACATTAGAGATTAGGGGTACGTAGGAGAGGGAAGAGCCTAGCTACGACGAGGTTGTACACTCTGGTTTACGAGTTCATGCCCCTCTCGGAGGAGGTAATGACCCTACGTCTTGGTGCTGTGGGAGCTTTGTTGTTTGGAGTGTTGAGTTACAGGGGGTGCGAGCCCTTGTGTAGGAGCAGAGGGGTGGCTTATATAGAGTCTGATGGCCCCTCATGAATGCTCTGTTACCCAGGGGTTCAATAGAGAAATAAAGGTGCATACGTTATAGGTAACGCCTACACTTAATAATCTTTATAGCGGCGAACTGATCGCCAGACCGTTTTCATCCCTGGGTGGCTCTAGGTCTTCTCCCTTCGAGTGAAACCAGGTACTCTGAGTGAATATGGATGGTCGAGTGGTGGAGGACTAACTGAGTGGATCTTGTGTCAAGTGACTTCCACGCTTTGGTCATTCCAGTCGGCACCTCCTTTCTAACTTTGTAGGTCTTGGATTCTTATATGTAGTGTCCTTGGGTAGGGCATGTAGCTCAGGCCTAAGACCCTACCCTATGTACATGTCATCGTCATATCACCCAATTTTTCTAAGATCCTAATTCCCTCTTGGGTGTAATTAAATCTTTTTGTGGATGCGGGGCTTCATCTATTCTTTCCACTATTTCATAAGCAATGTAGGCATCACTTTCAAAAAATTCCCTTTTGTAGAAAAATCCAAAAGTTGTCTATTAGGCATGGTGAGCCCTACGTAAAAGTTTCGAAGCAAAGTTTTCATATCCCCTTTTATAGTGCAAACACGATAAGATTCCATTATCCTATACCAAGCATCTTTCAAATTTTCTCCTTGTTTCTGTTTGAAGTAAAGAACTTCAAAATCCAAAGACAAAAGAGGGATTGCGATACTAGTCATAATGACAAAACAAGCAAGCAAAAAAGGCAAATGAACAATATTTTTGTGTTTTTGTGAAAACATTTTAGAACTGGGGGAGATGAAAACGAGATGCAAATTGCAAATGCAAGGAGATGAAAGTTTATGCGATGGTACTTGATAGGTTTTGATTATGTCTCCCTGGCAATGGTGCCAGAAATTCTTCCTGCTACTTGTGAGTTGCGTTGGGATTTCCTCGAAGAGGAAAGGTGATGCAATATAGTTGAGATAAGTATTTCCCTCAGTTAAGAACCAAGGTTATGAATCCAGTAGGAGAACCACGCAACACCTCGTTAACAACACCTACACACAAAATAAAAAAATACTTGCACCCAATGCAAACAAGGGGTTTTCAATCCCTTGGCGGTTAATTGCAATGATCAAATCTCATAGTGATAGACAGATAAACAAAAACACAAAAAAGTAAATAAATTGCAGCAAGGTATTTTTGGATTTTTAATATATCATTAAAATAGACCCGGGGGCATAGTTTTCACTAGAGGCTTCTCTCTTGAACATAGCATAAGGTGGGTAAACAAATTACTGTTGGTCAATTGATAGAAAAGCGCATAGTTATGACGATATCCAAGGCAATGATCATGTATATAGGCATCACATCCGAGACAGGTAGACCAACTCCTGCCTGCATCTACTACTATTACTCCACACATCAACCGCTATCCAGCATGCATCTAGAGTATTAAGTTCATAAAGAACGTGGTAACGCCTTCAGCAAGATGACATGATGTAGATAAAGTAAACCCAATTAATATGAGTAAACCCCATCTTTTTATCTTTAATGACAATGATACAAATACGTGTCATGTCCCCTTTTGTCACTGGGATTGAGCAACACAAGATCAAAACCATCACAAAGCACCTCTCCAATTGCAACATAAATCAAACTAGTTGGCCAAACCAAACGGATAGATCAAAGAGCGATACAAAGCTATAATAATCATGCATAAAGAGTTCAGAGAAAACTCAAATAATATTCATGGATAATCTGATCATAAACCCACAATTCATCGGATGCCAACAAATACAACGCAAAAAAGATTACATCGAATAGATCTCCAAGAACATCAAGGAGAACATTGTATTGAAGATCAAAGAGGGAGAACAAGCCACCTAGCTACTAGCTATGGACCCGTAGGTCTGTGGTAAACTACTCGCACATCATTGGAGGGGCAGCAAAGTTGATGTAGAGGGCCTCCATGATTGATTCCCCCTCCTGCAGAGTACCGTAAAAGGTCTCCAGATGGGATCTCCGAAGAACAAAAACTTGCGGTGGCGGAAAAAGTATTTGGGGTGGCTCTCTGATGTATGGGGAACATTTGGGAATTTATAGAGCTGGAATTAGGTCAGGAGGCGCCATGAGGGGCCCACAAGCCTGGGGGCGCCCTAACGACCTACAAGTATAGGGGATCAATCGTAGTCCTTTCAATAAGTAAGAGTGTCGAACCCAACAAGGAGCGGAAGGAAATGACAAGCGGTTTTCAGCAAGGTATTTTCTGCAGGCACTGAAATTGTCGCTAACAGATAGTTTGATAGCAAGGTAATTTGTAACGAGCAAATAATAGTAACGATAACAAAGGTGCAGCAAGGTATCGCAATCCTTTTTGTAGCAAAGGATAGGCTGGAACGGTCTCTTATAGTAAGCAAAGTGTTCTTGAGGACACACGGGAATTTCATCTAGTCAGTTTCATCATGTTTGTTTGATTTGCGTTCGTTACTTTGATGATTCGATATGTGGGTGGACCGGTGCTTGGGTGTTGTTCTTACTTAAACAAGCCTCCCACTTATGATTACCCCCTCTAACAAGCATCTGCAACTATGCAAAAAGAATTAAGATAAATCTAACCATAGCATGAAACATATGGATCCAAATCAGCCCCTTACGGAATAGCGCATAAACTATGGCTTAAGCTTCTATCACTCTAGCAACCCATCATCTAATAACTACTGCACAATTATTTCCCTTAGGCCCAAAGATGGTGAATTGTCATGTAGTCGACGTTCACATAACACCACTAAGGGAAACAACAACATACATATCATCAAAATATCGGACGAATACCAAATTCACATGATTACTTATGACAAGACTTCTCCCATGTCCTCAAGAACAAATGTATCTACTCACAAAACATATTCATGCTCAGGATGAGAGGGGTATTGAATAGCATAATAGATCTGAACATATGATCTTCCACCAAATAAACCAACAAGCATCAACTACGAGATGTAATCAACACTACTAGCAAACCACAGGTACCAATCTGAGGTTTTGAGACAAAGATTGAATACAAGAGATGAACTAGGTCTGAGATGAGATGGTGCTGGTGAAGATATTGATGAATATTGCTCCTCCCACAATGAGAGGATTGTTGGTGATGACGAAGGCTTTGATTTCCCCCTCCCGAAGGGAAGTTTCCCCGGAGGAATCTCTCCGCCGGAGAGAAAATGTGCTCCTGCCTAGGTTCCGCCTCGAGACGGCAACGGTTCGTCCCTAAACCTTCCTCTTAATTTTTTCTAGGGAAATGGCATCATATAGGAGAAGATGGGCCCTGGAGGCCTGCCAGGGGCGCCACAAGCTTGGGGGCGCGCCTAGGGGGTGGGGCGCCCCCAGGCTTGTGGCTGCCTGGTGGGTCCCCCTCTGGTATTTCTTTCGCCATTAATTTTAATATATTCCAAAATAATTATCCGTCAATTTTCAGCTCATTTGGAGATGTCCAGAAAAGTGCCTCCGACGTAGCCCTTTCCGTTCCAGAATTCCAGCTGCTGGCAATCTCCCTCTTTATGTGAAACTTGCAAAATAAAAGAGAAAAAGCATAATAATTGTATTGTAAAGTGAAATAACAGTCCATAATGCAATAAATATCAACATAAAAACATGATGCAAAATGGACGTATCAAGTCCCCCAAGCTTCGACCTCGCTTGTCCTCAAGCGAAAGACGAAATCGATAATCATGACCACATGTTTAGAGAGAGAGAGAGGTGTCGATAAAACTACAATACAGACCTGGAAGCATCATGGTCATTATCATAACAGAAATATATCATCATAAAACTTCCCGTGCTATAGTAACAGCTCATTCACAATCTAAAGTATGGAACATAAACTTTATTGGAAACTAACAAGTTGTGTTCTTAGTCATTGAAACAATCACAATCCATCATATTTTTAGTAAGAGTCTATGGCAGAGCTTTGTTTAGCAAGTTCACATACTCAACCATCATATAGTCTTCTATGATTGTTGACACCCAAAGCATATTTATAGAGCAAGAAGTCTTTAGTCAGACACATAGAAAGATAGGGGCTTATGATTTCACCTCCCAACTTATTTACCTCAAGGGTAATGGCAACAATAATAACTCATGATCACTTACATCCAACTGGATATATATGTCTGGATCTATCTACCACATGATGCTTGCCACTAGAGAGTACATAGAGAGGAATAGGGTTAATAATTAATGACTCTTGCATAAAAGTAAATACATGAAAGTAAAAGATAGTCCCTTCACATAGGGAAGTGAGGTTTCCATGCGCTTTTTGTTTTGGATGTGCAAACTCTTAATGTAAAGGAATCTCACTTTATATTGCCCATTGTGATAGCAACCTTTATTATGCGGTTGGTCGTTTTTATTTCTTCACCATCACAAGATCGTACAAAGCTTACTTTCCCTTACAATAACAGATCATACATATTTACGAGCAATTTTTATTGCTTTTGCACCGATGACTGAAAGCACAAGTGCTCCCTGGGTGATTTTGGTAGTTGATGTCAACATATCTCTTGTTGGACTAATGCCTTTATCTAGTATATTTCAGACAAGTTCAAAAATGGCGTGGAAAGGACAAGAGAATGTGTAACCCCCTCAAAATGCTAAGGACACATATTGGCAAAAGCTCAAGACTCTTCATTTCTATTTTAGTGATTCAAGATCACATTGAGTCCATAGGGAAGACAATACTATTATAAGGGGATGAGGTGTTGCTTAATGGCTTGCTTGCTCAAATGCTTAGTGATATTGCTCCAAAACCCTCAACTACTTTCTCCATCCAAATATGTCAAAACCCTAAAATCCAACTCGGCCCCACCGATATTTCCTACCCGGCGCCACCAAGTTCATATGACATAGCCACAGCCAGAAACCCTAACAGTTCGGTCTCACCGATACGGATCTCGGTCTCACCGAGATGGCCTTGCCAACTCACTATCAATTGCAAATATTTCGGCCTCACCAAAATTGTAATTGGTCTCACCGAGATGGCTTGACCAATTCTCTGTTGTCCTATTGCTTCACTTCGGTCTCACCAATTTGATGCAATCAGCGCCACTGAGATGAGGTTTTCCCTAAGCCCTAGCACATCGGTCTCACCGAGTTGTTCCAGTCGTCCCCACCGAGATTTCTAACGTTCACATTTTGAACTAAATTGCTCTCACCGAGTTCATCTATTCGGTCTGACCGAGTTGGGTCAAATATGTGTAATGGTTGGATTTTGTGTGGAGGCTATATATACCCCTATACCCCTTCGCCATACGTGAGAGAGCCATCATAACGTGCCTACACTTCCATCATACATTTTTTGAGATAGAACCACCTACTCATGTGTCGAGATCAAGATATTCCAATCCTACCACAAGATTCTTGATTTCTAGCCTTCCCCAAGTTGCTTTCCACTCAAATCATCTTTCCACCATACCCAAATACGTGAGAGAGAGAGAGAGTTGAGTGTTAGGGAGACTATCATTTGAAGGACAAGAGCAAGGAGTTCATCATCAACGCAACATCTATTACCTTTGGAGAGTGGTATCTCCTAGATTGGTTAGGTGTCGCTTAGGAGCCTCCGAAAAGTTGTGGAGTTTAACCAAGAAGTTTGTAAGGGCAAGGAGACCGCCTGCTTCGTGAAGATCTACCCAAGTGAGGCAAGTCCTTCGTGGGTGATGGCCATGGTGGGATAGACAAGGCTGCTTCTTCGTGGACCCTTCATGGGTGGAGCCCTTCGTGGACTCGCACAACTGTTACCCTTCGTGGGTTGAAGTCACCATCAATGTGGGTGTATGATAGCACCACCTATCGGAACCACGCCAAAAATCTTTGTGTCTTCATTGCATTTGCACACTCCAATTCCATCCCTTTATTTTCTTGCAAATAGCATGCTTTATCTTTTCTACTACATATACTCTTGTCATGCTTGCTTGAAATGTATTGTAAATGCTTTAAACTTGTGCTAAAACTCCACCTTAACTTGAAGAATTTAAAAATTGCCACTTTTGCTTGTTGACGGTCTAATCCCCCCCCCCCCCCTCTAGACCTCTCTTCTCGATCCTTTCAATGACAACTTACTTAAAGGATCTTATTCAATCGATAGGTAGATATGATGGACTCTCATGCATGAAAATTGGGTTTAAGGGTTTTGGATGCACAAGTAGTATCTCTACTTAGTGCGAATTTTGGCTAGCAAAAGATCCTAGACAAGCACCACATGTTAGGAGATCCATAATAATATAACTTCCATGTGAATGTAAACAACCATATTTCATTACGTTGTCTTCCTTGTCCAACATCAACTAATTGATATAGAATATTTGATGGGGGCTCACAATCATAAAAGATGTCCAAGATAGTATATTTACATGTGAGACCTCTATTCCCTTATTACTTTTTCATGGATTGCACCAATGACCAATGCTATGCTTGTCAACTTCGAACAAATTGTATCAACTATACTTCTTTTATGTGAAGTCATTACACCCATGGGGAGTAGCACATGATCTTTTATTCTTTTATTTTTCATTGCTAAAATTGAAACAAGCTAGAAAAGCAAAACTCAAACTACTCTTTATTATATATCTCATGCACGATTACATAGATAGGTAGATCACTAAGCAAGCACTCGAAAATAGATCACACTAAAACTTTATTCTTCTAAATCACAAAATAACTAAGGATCGAACTAAGATAGGTAATAATGATAAAAGTGGTGGTGATATGATACCAGGGCACCTCCCCCAAGCTTGGCACAAGCCAAGGGGAGTGCCCATACCCCTGTACTCAAGTCTCCTTCTTTGGTAATGGTGGTGGAATGTTCTTGGCGATGATGTCTCGAGGATGCGATTTTCCTCCTCAAGCTTATTAACTTGGTGCTTACTCCCTCCGTTCGGCGAAAAGTGTACATATAGAAATTTTATGACAAATTATGAAGTGGAGTAAAAAGTGCATTAGAAAAGTGCAAGCCACCATCTCTCTCCTCTTTAATTACCCAAGCTCCAATGAGCTAAGTGCATGTAGAAATTAAGGAGACCATGCATCGAATGTTATTAGTCTTGATTACCGTGTGATGAGAGAGAAACATTTTTTCCTATTTTAATGTGCATTGGAAAGATAGAAGTACACTCTTTTGTGGAAAAATTTCAAAGCCAGATGTACACTCTTCACCGAATGGAGGGAGTAAGTTCATAATTTCCTTCCGGAGCTTCCAGGTAACAGTTAATGCGCCATCCACCTAGGGGTGTTTCCCGACTGAAGGAGATGAACAAACACTCTTTTTCAAGTTACGATAAGAAATAAATTGAGTGTTGGAAGGTTTAACCGTATATGGCAAGATCGATCCCCCGTCTTCCACATGCATGACACCGAGTTGTGGCTGCGAAGTTTCCTCCTGCTCCATGGAATCCAGCCTCTTTAAGTCGGCTTCAACCTCCTCCATGTTTGACCACTCATAGTGATCATCATAATAGGCTCTTGGGTTTGCAGCACCATGGGAAACATGGCTCTCTCCAACTGAAGCTTGGGATGACATACTTCAGATCTGTCAGAAAAACAGCACGAAACAAGAACATGAGATATCTCTTAAAAACGGTCCAAGGGCTACTGATGATGTTATGGCTCAGGGGTGCCTCGTGCCACTGAAAGTCGGCCCATCAGACCGGCCTGCGGCTGAGTTCAAAGAACAGTCCAAGGGCTGCTAACGATGTTATGGCTCAGGGGTGCCTCATGCCACCGGAAGTTGTCCCATCAGACCAGCCCAAAGGCCCCAGGATCGATACATACCCTGGGACATGCGGGCACTCTATAAGGAAGGACCCAAATTACTTGGAGCGCATGACAGTGGAGCCGGCGTCGCAAGAGGATTCCACCACCGCTTTAGATCGGCTAGGACTTGTAACCATAGGCCTCTAGCATCTTTTATAACCGGGGGTCGGGCTAGTCGACATGGAGAACCAATCTCATAGCTACCATCACCCCTCGATTCATCATTGTACCTTGTACACCCATATACATCAATCTAACACGAGCAAGAACCGAGCTTTACCCCCACGCTAAGGGCTTAAACCTGGGTCATACGGTCTCGGCAAATTTGATAAATTTGACCCGTGGACGAAATCAAATCACAGAATGAACTGTCCGTGAAACTATTTTATGCGGCTGACCTTTTTGTGTGACGCCTAACACGAAGGTGCCACACTACACTGTGCAACGCCTCACAGATAGGCGCTACACGCCTGGCCAGTGTTGCACCCCAAACCGCCTAAAAATTGCTAAGTGATTGTGTAGAGCCTAAGAGCTAGGCGCTGTACTGTATAGTGTGGCGCCTAGCTCTCAGGCGCTGCACTAGTGGTTGCACTACAAAATGAAGCAACCACTAGTGCAACGCCTAGAAGCTAGGCGCTACACTGTATAGTGTGGCGCCTAGCTCTCAGGCGCTGCACACTGACTTAGTAATTTTCGGATCACACGGGTGCGACGCTGGCCAGGCGTGTAGCGCCTATCTGTGAGGCGTTGCACAGTGTAGTGTGGCGCCTTTGTGTCGGGCGTCACATAAAAAGGTCAACCGCGTGAAATAGTTTCACAGGCAGTTCATTCTGTGATTTGATTTCCTCTATAGGTCAAATTTGTCAATTTTGCCTACGGTCTCCTGTTTCCCCCCTGCTCTTTTCGGTTAGTCGCATCACTCCATCAAGGGGTCTGCCGGATTCCACTCCGTCAGCCATCCCCCTCAAAAAATGGGTCTGACGGATTCCACTCGGTCAGCCATTAAGCTTCATGCACTAGCCAACACAATCAAAAGTCCAAACTGATGGACAAGGCTAGACAATCAACATATACACTTCAACACCCCCTCTCACGTGTGACGCAGATAGACTTAAAGGTATCGCTCAAGAGGCCCATACATGGACAAAAGGGAGCAGCAACAATTTTTGGATAAACTGCTCAAGACCTTAGGCTCCCATGTTGCTCAAGGCCAGGACTTGAACTCAAGACCTTAGGCTCTAATACCAAAGTTACTCATAGGAGGAATCCACGAGACTCGCCTCCGCGTCGTCTCCCGCGAGGCGGCCGGAGGCCAACCCCATCCCTCGCTGCCGCTCCCTCCTCCCCCCTCCTCCTCCCTCGCCGCCGCCCAAGGGCGTGGCCGGGCGAAGCCCGGTTGCTGCCGGCGGCGGCGGGACCCCCCTTTGTCTCCCCGCTCGGGCGTTTCTGGCGCGGGCCGGAGCCCCGGGCCGGGTCGTGGAGCTGCGGCTGGGCTCCATGGTGGCGCGGCGGGCTGGGGCGGCTCCCTGTCGTCCCTCCCTCCCCCCGCGGCTGGAGGCTAGGCGGGTGGCGCGCCCCTGCGCGGCCAGATCTGGCTCATGGCGGCGCGGGCTGCGGGCGAGCGGGCTGCCGGTGGCCTCCGCCGCCGTGGCCGCGGCAGGTGGTGGTGGCACCGCGGCAGATGGTGGTGGTGGTGCGGGCTGGAGGTCGGAGTCGGCGGCCGCGGCGGCTTTTCCAAATCTGGCTCATGGCGGTGCGGGCTGCGGGCGGCGCGGGCTGCCGGTGGCCTCCTCTGCCGTGGCCGCGGCAGGTGGTGGTGGCACCGCGGCAGATGGTGGTGGTGGTGCGGGCTGGAGGTCGGAGTCGGCGGCCGCGGCGGCTTTTCCAGATCTGGCCTCTCGGCGGCGCGGGCCGCGACGGCTAGGGCTGCGGCCGGCGGCCCTGGCCGAGGCCCCCTCGGCTGGTTGGGGTGGCAGCGCAGTGGCAGTGGTTCCGGTGGTGCGTGCCCGACGGCTCCGGCGCTTGGAGCTCGCCGGGCGACGCGGATGGGCAGCTGCCGCGTGTGGCTGCTGCTCCGGCCGTGGGCGGCGGCATGGGCAGGTCTCGGTGGCCTTCCGTTGTCGTGGCGGCTTCACGGTGGCTCGATGGCTCTATCCGCGGCAACAGCCGGCTCCTCCGGTGTCGGTTTGTCTGCGTTCGGACCGTCTCGTCCTTCACCCCATCTCCTCATCGCTCGAACGCTACTTCCATCAAAGGGCTGGCCCTCTCCCAGCTGCGGTCCACCGCTCGTCTCGCGCCCGTTGCTGTAGGACAGAGCTCGTCTCGCGCACGATGCAGCTGGACCGAGCTCGTCTCGCGCACGATGCAGCAGGACTGACCTCGTCCCCCTCTCGTCGCTGCAGGACCGAGCTCATCTCGCGCTTGGGGCAGCAGGATGGGTCGGTGGATGCCAGTTCTGGCCGACCTATTGGGTCTCGACGCTGGGGGTCGCCCAGGGGCGTGAAAGGTGGGACCTTTCCGCTCGTCTCTTTCATTGGGGTGTGGCGGGTCACGGGTTAGGTGGTGTCGAGGTCTTGGATGCTGGGGCGGCGACCCTGGTGGTGGTGGTTGCGCGGTGCTCTTGGACAAAGCCCGTGCCTTGATGCTGCCCGGTCATCATGGTCGTGTGGGCGGCGTGGTTGCCGGGGTGTGGCGTTCGGTGGCGGTGATTGTTGGCCGAGGTGAAAACCTGCTCTATCTTCGGACGGACCGGCGGCGACGAAGATCGCTCCCTTCTTGAAGGCGTCGTCGCGGCTCTCATTGCCCGTCATGCGGCTCGGGGGGAAACTCTAATCCTTGGATCGGGCGGTGGCGGCGCTCCGGCGTCGTATCCTTCCTGAAGGCGCCGCCTTGGAGCACATGGTTCATCATATGTAGCTTCATATCTTCGGGGCGGTAGTGCTAGGAGTGGTGTTGTTACGCTCAGCGCCTATGTATCATGTCTTGGGTGTGTGCGTGTGTTACGGTGGCGTGGCGTGCCGTTGTACTGGATGCTTGTGGTTTGGTGCTTTATATATAAAGCGGGGCAAAAGCCTTTTTCGGTAATACCATGTAAAACTTCATGCACTAGCCTACCATTTACCACCTCAAGTATGCTGGTGTTGGTGTTGGTTTAGCCCAATCCTAAAGGGGAAGCCTGCTAATCCACAAATACAATTATACAACAGCAACGGATATACAATATAGACCTCTCCCCCGGAGCTAATACAAATAGGCAGCCGTACAGGTTGTACACTGGGGAGCAGCTTTCTCCCAATATTATCTATCCATTCCCGTTCATCTTCTTCATCATGGAGATGAAATGACTAACACTCTTTCTCATGAGCTCTTTGAGACTGATGAGCGAAGGCGGGAATACAGCGTGGTGTTCCTCAGGATCAGGTAGATGATGAACGCGAGGTAAACAGCCAGCACGACGCACAAGCTTGAACGAACGACTGCGCCCCGCACTTCGTTGGTGTAGAAGGACAGGATGAGGTATCCGTTGATGAGCATCAGAAAGATTGTAACGATCCAACTTATCACCTAAACAAGAGCACAAATTTAAGTTAGCATAGCAAACGAGGGACGGACATTGCTACCATTTCTACAACGTTACATTATCACCACCCGCCAAAAACATTATATCTTCATGATCTTTTTGCTCATATGAATACAATTTCATTATCAAACATATAATTGCAGACTAATTAAACAGAAAAAACTGGTCAAAAATCTGCCGAAGTTGGAAAATATTGAATGGATACAGCTGTAGGTGCTTAAGTAAAATCGGGATCCGAAATTAAGGGCTCTTTGCTCGGTAATTACGGGATTAAAAGGTTTTTAGTCCTTTCAGACGAATTACACAATCTTATGCAGTGACACGACCAACAACTCATACAGCAGCAAATGTAACACTTGAAGAACTAGTTAAGTTCACTGCTAGCATGAAAGCTATAAATTTTATGAATAACAGAAAGTCAAAGCAAACTTACTTTGGTGATAGGACCAACCACGAATGACCCCATGAGCTGCTCACTCGAAACAAGGGTGATGAGAGGAATTAGTGCAAATGGAATCTGAATGGACTGAAGAACATTGAGCGACTCATTCAGAACGTCCATGGTAGGATCTTCAGTATCAAAAAATAAAGCCACAATCATAGTCGGAATAATGGCAAAGCTTCGAGTAATCACTGCTCGTAACCACTTCTTCAATCGAAGATTAAGGAAACCTCCCATGACAAATTGGCCTGCATATGTGCCAGTGATCGTGCTGCTCTGTCCAGACGCTAACAACCCGATAGCCCAGATATAGAGGACAGGAAACAGGGCAGTTCCATATTTCTCCTGTAAGTACTGGCCAGCATTCTCAAGACCTATGTTATCAGCTTTGTCGGATCCATAAAATCCTTTAGCGAATACCGTTGTAACGCAGATGTTAATAAAGAAAGAGACGATGAGAGCAAGAATCGACTCAATGTTGTAATAGTACACTGCTTCTTGAACACGGGATTTCTTTTTTGTGTCAATCTTCCTGGACTGCACTAGCGCTGAGTGCAAGAAAACATTATGGGGCATGATGATGCAGCCCACAATTCCAACCGCCTGTTTGATGGTCTTTGAGCTTAGCTTTGGAACCACCAAACCTAATTATGAAAAATACTGAATAAATTCTTCTACATCTCAAGAGTGCATTAGAAACAAAAGCATCTGCCAACATATCAGACAGAGAATTACCGATCAGAAGCTCCTTTCCACTAGGCTTCGTTTCACCAAACATGATCGCAAATGATATAGCCATGGTTGCAATCAAGACGCCGAAAAACGCTTCCAATTTTCTCACACCATAGTTCTCCAGGAATAGAAAGATGAAGCTGGCATGAAAAACATGTCATATGAGCCAAAGTATAGCAATACATATCAGTTCTGCCGAAAAGTTCTTCACCATAAAAGGAAAGAGGCAGTTGGTGGTACATAAACAAAGCTGATGTCAAAATCAGACAAGGATTGAAGAACACCACCATATAGCAGACAAAGGATAAACAGAAACTTTTGTCTAATCATTATCCACCCCTAAATTTTTGGCAGGACTCCTCCAAACAATTATTTGATCATTTTTTGTTCCTTCCATTGCTATCAATCTCACCATCCAAAAAATCCCAAAACATTGTGGCAGTTAGTGATTCAGAATAAGCAGTAGTGGAATTGTACGGATAATAGACAAGAACACATGTCCATATTTTAATCTCTTTAACAACTACAAGTCTCTGACCAAAGAGAAACATAACAGAAGGTACTAAACCGACCAATAAACATGCAGTGCCGCCTGAGCCACACAAAATTATACTGATAATTATTAAGAGAGTGAAGCCACATCTGGAACAAAAGGTCACAAACATTCTGCAACCCTCGGACATGGTGAAGTTGTGATATCGACAAAGCTAACAGAACTCCTTTGTCTGCATGTTTCTCTAGCCCAGACTGTTTTTGTTTTTGTGCCGATGTTACAAAAAAAAAAGAGCAACCAAAGCGTGCAAACAACAACAGCTTCGTTCGATTAGCACGGAGCAGGGAAGCCCCTCTAGCCCAAAAATGCTTTTATATTTGTGTGGCAATTTTCAGCCACCAGATGAGGACTGCCCCAAAAGTTAGTACTATGAACCGCTGTGCAGCAAACCAACAAGAGGAAGCAAACAAGGAGCAGTCACACTCGGGATCGATTCCCTGCAAGCACAGCACACCAAAAACACGCTGGATGTATTGTTTATTACCCAACAAACAAGATGGAGCTGATCAACTGAACGAATCCAAAGACAAGCACGAGAAAAGGGAAAGAAATGGAAGCAGAGTCAGTTTACGCGAAGAAACGCATCGAATCTTCAGATGCCATCGCTGCGCAGATTTTTACTACCTACCAGAGAAAGGAACACCTGAACCAACTTATTCGCGAGCTCTAGTCTCGGCTCGATTTGCAACCAACCAACAAACTAGAGGCCGCCAAAATCTTATGCAGTTTGAGTTGGGTGCCAAGAGGAAAAGAACAGAGATGGGGACCGTGAATTAATTCTGGTCGCGAGCAGGAGCAGGAGCTGGAGCAGGGAAGCAAACTGACCAGTCGAAGGCGGTGATGACGACGCCGCCCCAGAGCGGCACGATGCCCCCGGAGAGGATCTTGATGGCAATCGCGCTGCCGATGACCTCCTGTATGTCGGCGCCGACGAGCGCGAGCTCCGTCATGACCCAGAGCGCGCGCGTGGCCCAGGGCGGGTACTCCTCGCGGCAGAGCTCGGCGAGGTGCTTCCCGGTGACGACCCCGAGGCGCGCGGAGAGCAGCTGAACGAGCGCGCCCATGACCGTGGCCCAGAGCAGCAGCCAGAGGAGCTGGTACCCGGCGGCGGCGCCCGCCTGCAGGTCCCCCTCGAGGTTGCCCGGGTCGAGGAAGCCGATGCACATGAGGAAGCCGGGTCCCGTGAAGCGCCAGAGCTTCCGCCAGGAGAAGGTCGGGCGAGCGCGCGCGGCGCCGGGCTCGCCGTCGTCGTCGGGCTCCGAGTCGGAGATGGAGATGGAGACCTTGTCGTCCGAGTCGTACGCGCGCTCCTCGTACTCGTCGTGCGAGGAGGAGGCGCCCCCACCCCCGCCCCCGCCGGGGAGCAGGCTCTCGGCGAGGTCGCGGGACGCCATGGGAGCGCAGGAGGATGCGTGCGCGAGCGGGGAGTGGGTTGGACGGGCGAGTGAGTTGGGAGATGGGAGTTCCTCTGACTCCTTCGTGAAACCAGGACTGGTTTCTGTCAGAACGAATTTATAGCTCCATTTCCTAATCCAAACATTTTTTTCTTTAATATAAACCCAACATTAACTGCCTTTTTCGACGTCCGGCATCAATCAAATCATAAAAATAAAATGGAAATTGTGTGTTTTACTCCAAGAAGAAGAAAGATCTACTGTATTTATCTCCTCCTTTTGAATGAAACTCTGGAAAATCCAGAAGAACCGCCATGGAGATGGAGTAGTTGCTTCAAGCAACGCGTCGGAGAAAATCGCACCGTATATTTTGGTGTGGAGTGCTTTAGTTTGTTTGTGGACACGATGCACGGCGGTTGTGCGTAACAGAATGTGGCATCGACTAAACAATCATCCCAGAGGGACAGTTTTATCTTTTTTTTTTCAGTTTGAGATCAGGTTGAGTCATCGGTCGAGCTTAACTCAAGAGTCGTGCACGAACTTACCTTTACCACTTGATTACAACGGGAAGACTCTTCTCCCAATGGACGTAGCTTAGATTATGATGGAAGCAGTCCATCAGAATTTAAGTTCTCACATTTTTTAATTTATTTTAGTCTTTTTAGTGATGTTTGTTCGGTGAAAGAAGAAGTCTTGTCGACTAAGATGTGTCATAAGGGTAAAATCTAGGTATATGCGTTTATAGAGGTGAGCCTACATGCATGTATATGAGCATTTATGATTGTCCTCTGAGCAGACTTTTCTTCCATTTTTCTCTTTCAGAAGTGCATTTTTTTTAGGAAGTACTCCTTCAGTCGTTAACTTTCTCTTTGGTGGAAGCCACTAACCTTAGCTTGCTTCATGTGCTAACAACCAGTGAAGCACACTAGTTATGTTAGGGCATCTTCAAGGAGGACCCGCCAACCTTCCGTAACCGTTCGGATCATGCTGTCTGGACCGCCTAAGCCATTCAACGTAGTTCTGTATCAGTCTGTGCGGTGGTCCAGACGTGATTTCTCCTGCAAAGTGGAGACAAACGTGTGGAGGTTTGCGGGAGTCCAGACCGATGCCAAGCCCGCTTCTGACCGTCCTACCCTGTCAAAAACCCCTCCCACCTCCCCCACGCGCTCCCGCCCGACGCCAGCTGCTCGCGTCCATGCCGCTGTAGAGCACGCCGCTCAACATTGAAGACGCTTCAGGGCGGATGCGGCCTCTCACTGCCTCCGCCATTGAAGCGACCTGCCGATCGAGGGCGCAGACCGCGAACACCGCCGTAGGATATGTTTAGGGGCGGGTCTTTTTTTGTTATAAATATTTGAAATGTAATTAAATCCATCGTGTTTGTATGAAATTCGGCCGTGTTTGCATGAATTTCATCCGGTATGTTGAAAAAGAGTTTGAAATATATGCGGCTAGCGTTGGATGTCGGCCTCCCGCCTCCGTGTACGTGGACTGGTCCCCCACTGTACGTGAACATATGCGGGAGAAAATTTGCGGGTTGCTGTTGGAGATGCCCTTATATGAAGTGTTTGGTGGAAGGCTATATTTAAAAAAAGTTTATAGAGACAGACATTTGAGATATAGTGTTGGACTAGCAAGATGCCCGTGCGTTGCACGGAACATGAAGATGCATTTGTATGAGTAGTTTATTTTGTGGGAGAAAAGGATGAACGAGGGATGGCCTTATCTGCAAATGTGAAGAGGAGTGCGGGTAAATTGTCATAGCCTCCTTCCTATCCGTTAGATAAATATCGGACGACCTATATTACAGGATGGCAAGCACACCATCATCACCAACTCTGCTTTTTATATAGTGTTGGATATCCGTGTCCATGAGTTGGATTTAGGGACGACGTCGGAGATACCCTTGCCACTTTTAGGTTTCTTTTCACGAGGGTGCATTGAAGGAAATATGCCCTAGACGCAATAATAAAGTTGTTATTTATATTTCCTTATATCATGATAAATGTTTATTATTCATGCTAGAATTGTATTAACCGGAAACTTGATACATGTGTGAATACACAGACAAACAGAGTGTCACTAGTATGCTTCTACTTGACTAGCTCGTTAAACAAAGATGGTTAAGTTTCCTAGCCATGGACAAAAAGTTATCATTTAATAAACGGGATCACATATTAGAGAATGATGTGATTGACTTGACACATCCGTTAGCTTAGCACGATGATCGTTTAGTTTACTGCTATTGCTTTATCCATAACTTATACATGTTCCTATGACTATGAGATTATGCGACTCCCGAATACCGAAGGAACACTTAGTGTGCTATCAAACGTCACAACGTAACTGGGTGACTATAAAGATGCTCTACAGGTGTCTCCGATGGTGTTTGTTGAGTTGGCATAGATCGAGATTAGGATTTGTCACTCCGTGTATCTGAGAGGTATCTCTGGGCCCTCTCGGTAATGCACATCACTATAAGACTTGCAAGCAATGTGACTAATGAGTTAGTTACGGGATGTAGCATTACGGAACGAGTAAAGAGACTTACCAGTAACGATATTGAACTAAGTATGATGATACCGACAATCAAATCTCGGGCAAGTAACATACTGATGACAAAGGGAACAACGTATGTTGTTAGGCGGTTTGACCGGTAAAGATCTTCGTAGAATATGTAGGAACCAATATGAGCATCCAGGTTCCGCTATTGGTTATTGAGCGGAGATGAGTCTCGGTCATGTCTACATAGTTCTCGAACCCGTAAGGTCCGCACGCTTAACGTTCGGTGACGATCGGTATTATGAGTTTATGTGTTTTCATGTACTAAAGGTTGTTAGGAGTCCCGGATGTGATCACGGGGATGACGAGGAGTCTCGAATGGTCGAGGCGTAAAGATCGATATATTGGATGGCTATGTTTGAACATTGGAATGGTTCCGGGTAAGTTCGGGCATTTACCGGAGTACCGGGAAGTTACCGGAACCCACCGGGAAGTATATGGGCCTTATTGGGCCATAGTGGGAGAGAGAGGAAGGAAGCATAGGAGGGGGCGCCCCCCCAATCCCAATCCGAATTGGGTAGGGTGTCGGTGTCAAAACCGGCGGATCTCGGGTAGGGGGTCCCGAACTGTGCGTCTAAGGTTGATGGTAACAGGAGACAGGGGACACGAAGTTTTACCCAGGTTCAGGCCTTCTTGATGGAGGTAATACCCTACGTCCTGCTTGATTGATATTGATGAATATGAATATTACAAGAGTTGATCTACCCCGAGATCGTAATGGCTAAACCCTAGAAGCCTAGCATGTATGACTAAGGTATTGAGTATATCCTTTCCGGACTACACCCTCTGGTTTATATAGACACCGGGGGGATCTAGGGTTACATAGAGTCGGTTACATAAGAGGGAATCTTCATAGTTGTTTGCCAAGCTTGCTTCCACGCCAAGGAGAGTCCCATCCGGACACGGGTACAGTCTTCGGTCTTCATATATTCGCAGCCCATCAGTCTGGCCCATAGATAACAGGCCGGACGCCCAAGGACCCCTTAGTCCAGGACTCCCTCAGTAGCCCCTGAACCTGGCTTCAATGATAAGGTATCTGGCGCGCAGTGCTGTCTTCAGCATTGCAAGGCGGGTTCCTCCTTCCGAACTCCCGAATAGTCTCCAGACGAATTGATCGTGTCCGGACCTGTAACACACGCCGCACACAACCGCAGAGAGTATAATAACACACGAGTCCAATCTGCTGACAACTTTGGTGACGTCACGCTTGTCCGGTCATAATTTTGGACCGTTTTTCACCCCACGTTTCGAGACGCGGTTGTCATTGGCACGTCTTGTCAAAGCAGAGATCACGTCCCCTTATTATGGGATTTTCATCAATATGAGCGTGGGTAACCCAACCGTCCTGCGAGAAAGATTCCTCAGAAATAGGAAGGTTCCTAGGCTTAGGAGGAGACGTTCAATACCGGAGGTGTATATAAAGGAACCAAGGGCCGTCTTTTTATGCCAAACCTCTCCTATGCCTCCCCAACCCTGAGTTCCAGCACCCAAGGTTCGACTACATTGCTTTCAGCCTTCCCATCATGTCCGGATCTATGTCCCAAGGCCGATGGGTGGCTTCCTCTATTACAAAGGAGGATATCACAAAGCTTCGGGCGGCCAGATATCTGACCGCAGAGATCAACCACCATCTTCCTGCTCAAGGACAAGTTATCCCGACCCCCAGATCCAGCGAGAGGGTGGTATTCATCTCCCACTTCCTTTGGGGGTTAGGGTTTGCTCTTCACCCCTTTGTCTGAGGGCTAATGTTTTATTACGGATTAGATTTTCACGATCTTGCCCCGAACTCTATCCTCCATGTCTCAGCGTTTATCATTACATGCGAGGCCTTCCTTCGAATCCCCCCACACTTTGGCTTATGGCTCAAAACCTTTGGTGTGAAGCCGAAGGTAGTCGACGGGGAACAGGCGGAGTGCGGCGGTGCTACAATCAGCCAACTCGCCAACACTCCTTGGCCAAAAGGTTCTTTTTCCGAGGCTTCCAATTACTGGCAGTGTGAGTGGTTTTATATTACAGAGCCTCGCAGTGCTAAGTGGGTAGCTGCCCCCACCTTCCGTCCCAGCCCACCGTTACAGCTCGCGTCATGGGTCAACAAAGGGGCTAGACTGGGGATTAGTGGATGAAGTGCAGACCTTACAAAGCCGCATCCGGACCCTCCTCGAGAGAGATATCGATCTCGTCAGTGTGATCCAAGTGACGTTAGTTTGCCGAATCCTGCCCTGCCAGCGCAGGCCTCGCCGTATGTGTGATTTTAATCTAGAGGGACCACAGACCCTCCAACACTTCTTCGATGCCACACACGAAGGGGTGTGGAAGCTATTTTTCGGGAAGCGGAAACATTGGCCGGATACTGCTGAGGATGTTGGCCTTAACTGTAATCGTCCGGATACCCCGGTAAGCACTTGGCTTTCGAATACTTTGTGGTCATGCATAAAGTAATACGATACTAAGCAAGCTATCTTTTTTCAGGACTGGATAAAGAAGGCGGAACTGATTATGCTTCGGCCCCTCTGCCCGAGGGTCCAGCGAATCCGGTCCTAACAAGGATGCTAGCCCCAGCACCATACCCGATGCCGGAGAAGGAGGACGAGGCAGAGGGCAAGAGGACCAAGGATGACCTCTATTCACAGGTAACCTCGGACTTTGTGTCCGGTGGAATAAAAATCCCCTCATCCGAAGACAAAAATGAAGGGGGGGAACTATCTCCTTCCCTCCCAGGAAGAAGAGGGCCGCCTCCAAAGATTGGGAGAAGCGGGCTCCTAAGCAAGGCAAGATGCCTCTGGAGGGCGGCCCGGGCCTAGAGGACATCGAAGAATCGTAAGTGAACATGGCTGTTTTAAACCTATCCCGTTCTTTTCTTATGATGCCTGGAATATATATTTTTTGCAGCTCAGCGCGCAGTCCCCTTCGACAATCCTCCTCCTTGGGGGACCTTCTCCCGAAGATGATGGAAAGCGAGACGCCACCACCGGCTTCTCCGTCCAATAGGGCAGACAACCTTGAGGTGTCGCCGCGGAGGGTCTCCCCTGACCAACAAGTGGTGCAAGGGATACACGAAGGTGATACTTTGATGGTCCAAAGTCCGGGGAACAACAATGAAGACTCCGAGCAATTCGGAATGCGGCCGGATACAAATAAACGGGTCCCTTCAAAGGGTGACCGTACTCCTGCGGCTGCCTCCGGAGACCCAGAGGTGCCGGATATCTTGACAAACATGCTGCGGCAGGCATCCGTTTCGGAGGAACATCGTACCTTGATGGGTACGGTGGTTAAAAAGGCCCTGATTGCAAAGAGCGGATTGGATGAGGCCTTTGCGAGTCTACTGAGAGGCTTCGAGGTTTGTACTGTAATATGTGGAATTGTGTTTTATTCAGAAAATACACCTGTGTATAGACAGTAACCCCTAAGACTCGGGTTGGCTTCCCATAGGAAGCGAATCGGAGGATCGAAAGAAATATCCGAGGACTAATCTGATTAACTTTGAACACAGGCTGCTTCCCCCTGGCTATTGCCCAGACTGCGGATATTGCCGAGCTGCAACGGAAGCTTGATGTAGCCGGGGATGACGTTACATTAATCAATATGCGTCTTGATGAGTCGCAAGGTATGTATTCAGAGCAGTCCCTGCACATACATTTTTGTGATATAAGCATGATGCTGAAAGTTGTGCCTGGCTGCAGATGGTGCCCCCGCCGTTGAAATTCTTCGGGCGGAGCTAGCCCGGGCCAAGGAGCGGGCCCGGTGTAGTAATGCGGCTGCCGAGAAGGCATCGGCTGAATTAAAAGCCGAACGAGCTGCTCGGTGTCAAGACGAGGAGAATATATCCACGATGGTGCTTGAGCTAAAAAGTGCTGCTAGCCAGTGTGAACTCCTGGAGAAGGAGAATGAAGCCAAAACGGCTGAAATTGACAAGGCCCTACGAGAGGCGAGAGAAGCGCGGTCTGAATCCAGAGCAACCCGTGAGGAGATCCGGCAAGCCGGGGAGATTGCAGTTGGTAAGCCATTTTTTCTACAGGCTAAGTTCGGCGATCCGAACTATACTCAGCTGACCAATTGTGGAGTTCTCCAGATGAGTTTTTAGACTTGCCGAATAGTTCTGCCGATGCGGTGCAGTATTATCAGGCGCGAGACGGGTACGCAATGGAGAAGCTGTTCTGGTCACAATTCGGTGCCTTGAAGCGCCTCCTTTTGCTGAATGAGCGGATGTCCCAGTGGGCCGAGCTTCATAGGATATCCGGTGCTGCCATGAAGAACGTCATAATCCGGTTATGGCCAACTGAGCCTGTCCCGAACAGTTACTTCGGCTTGGTGCAGCGGCTTGTTGACGTAGTGCCGCATATCGACGCTGTGAAGCGATCGGTGTGCATCGAGGGTGCACGGATGGCTTTTGCCCGAGTCAAGATGTTCTGGGGGAATATGAAGGCCATCGACGTTGCGGTGAAGAGTCCACCCAAGGGCAAGGACCGCCGCGACCCAGAGCATTATTTTGAAGACGTCTTTGTAGCCGCCCGCTTGATAGAGGGTCAATGCTCGAAGGACATAATGTTCGAGTAAAGTGTATGAGAATTGTACGAGACAATTTTATAGTAAATCTATTTGTATATGTTGCTCGAAATCTTGTGTTCCTCCTGTGCGGCCGTTTTAATATAATCCGAAAGTTTTCCAGTCA
This sequence comes from Triticum urartu, assembly GCF_003073215.2. Taxonomy (NCBI): domain Eukaryota; kingdom Viridiplantae; phylum Streptophyta; class Magnoliopsida; order Poales; family Poaceae; genus Triticum; species Triticum urartu. The sequence goes on along the minus strand of NC_053025.1, from coordinate 543,863,081 downwards.
TCGGCTTCAGCCCCCTTGTAGGAAGTACAGGGGTGTTCGAAAAAGCATCTGATCACTCTTGACCCAACGTCTTGGTCCGTGAAGGAGGTGTCAATGCGGCGAACCAGGCAACCAGACTATAGGGCGTTAACACTTTCACTTAGCCATAGGAGTTTTATGGTGGGTCTACGACATAGCCCCTGGTATGTATGCGGCTTACTCATACGATGCGTTTACATAATTGACCAGAAAAGAGGTCCTTCGTGTGACACAGAGGAATCGCTAGAGATTCCGATAAGTCATCGAGTGGTTGACCAGCTCTCGTCGCATCATGACAGTCAGTTTTCGGCTTTCTCTACTGAGGTGCGTCACCGGGTGAACCGGTAGCACAATCGCAGTAGTTCTCCCTTTAATACCCTAGCCGATAGAGCGGAACGTAGGATAGCAAGCACAGGAGCCGGGCAACCCAACTATTGACCCAAGACATGATTCGGAGTTGATGCATATAAGGCCAAACTCACGACGCCGAAGTACGATGTGAAAGCTGTTCGGATTTGTTGGCAACTCATTTGTTCCCATACCGAGCCCCTGGCAAGTTAAGCCGGGGTATATCTATGAAACAACCATAGGAGGCGTATTAATTTTGCGAAAAGATGCGAGTGATTAATTTGGATATTTTGAACTGGGACCTGAGTGATGTGCCAATGGTTACTTGATATACATAAAGGCCACGACCCCGGCAATTTGATATGCCCTGGGTCGAAGGTAGAGGAAAAAGGCATGATACAGACTCGGAAAGAGAGTGCGGTCTACAAAAGTTATTTTGGACCTCCTGTCGCACGTCTACATTGCCTGTCCTCGGCGAGGGGAATCCTTGAAGGGAGTAGCCTTATAGGTGAGTGTACGGATCCGAACTCCTATGGGGTCGGTCGTAGGTGCTTCCCCTTTGCGCCACCTGCTTTTAGGAGATAATGAAAGAAAAGAAAATAGGAAAGCGGTTAAAGAATGTTACCGGAGTGCCTGCAGATTTGTCCGTATTGTGCTTCCGTCAATGCCCATGGTATCTTGAGTGCGTAGTTATGTATGTGCGGTATAGTTTTAACGGGTGTACGAGATGGGCAACAGAAGCCGAACTGCTATTTCTGTTCCGGATTTGATCAATCTTCAGGGGTAAATTGCTTCCGCCCTCCGTCATTTAGCTGGTGAGTCGCTCTGTTGTCCTTGTTGCCTAGTGGCCCATTTCCATTGTGTCCAGCGTTGAGCTTGCCGGCCTGCTTGAGGACCCAACAGCTTCTGTTGGTGTGATTAGCTGGTTTATTGGGGTGGCCATGAATCTGGCAAGGCCGGTCCAATATCATGTCTAGTTTGGATGGTCCGTCTCTGTTTGCCTTGAATGGCTTTTCCGTTGACCGGGCTTGGGATTGCTAAATCCGGCGTTGACCGCTATGTCGCGTGATCTTTCATTATCATTGCGACTGTTGTGCATGCTTCGTCGTGGCTTGCCATTGCCGTCTTGGATTTCGGAAGTGCGCGAGTCGCTGGCGCTGTTGCTTCTACGAGCTAGCCAGTTGTCTTCTCCCACGCAAAAGCGGGTCATTAGAGCGGTAAGGGCTGTCATGGATCTAGGTTCTTCTTGACCGAGGTGGCGTGCAAGCCATTCGTCTCGGACGCTATGTTTAAAGGCCGCAAGGGCCTCCGCGTCCGGACAGTCGACAATTTGGTTCTTTTTAACTAGGAACTTGGTCCAGAGCTTCCTGGCTGACTCTCCGGGCTGCTGGACAATATTACTTAAGTCATCGGCGTCCGGTGGCCGGACATATGTTCCTTTGAAGTTGTTGCGAAAGGCGTCCTCCAAATCCTCCCAACTGCCGATGAAATTTTCCAGCAGACTGTTTAACCAGTACCGAACTTGTCCTTTGAGTTTTAGTGGTAGGTATTTGATGGCATGAAGGTCGTCTCCGCGGGCCATGTGGATATGGAGGAGGAAGTTCTCGATGCATACCGCGGGATCCGTTGTTCCATTGTACGATTCGATATTCATGGGTTTGAAACCGTCTGGGAATTCGTGCTCCATTACTTCATTTGTGAAGCAAGGAGGGTGTGCGGCGCCTCTATGTTGGGCCACACTGCGGCGTATCTCCGACAGAGTCCATTTGCGGTTTTTGGCCCGGGTGTGGCTAGGTTTGTCACGTCCGAATAGGTGGCCATCGTCATGTGTCGAGTTATGTCCTCGCGATCTGTAGATCGATCTTGAGTGTTCTGCTTTGCTACCCGAGTCTTTTTGATGGTCGTATGTGTAACCCTGAGTTGTTTTGTTCTTGCTTTTACTGTGAGGTAGCGCGGTCTGGTATTCGGTTTGAGTTGGCATTTTACCTGGGCCCAGTTGTGGTCGACCTGCCGTATTGTGCGATGATGGTACGGGCTCCAACGCCTCATCGTCGCTCTAGGATAGCAATCTATGCTTTGGGTAGCTTTTGGCTGGTCCATTAAGGTCGTATTCTTCGGTGGCTAGGACTTCGGTCCATCTATCATTGAGCAGATCTTGGTCAGCTTGAAGCTACTGCTACTTCTTTTTCAGGCTCCTTGCAGTGGCTATTAGTTGGCGCTTAAAGCGCTCCTTCTCACGAGGTTCCTCAGGCACGATGAAATTTTCAATGCCGAGGCCCACCTCATCCTCAGAGAGCGGAAGGTAATTGTCGTCCTCCGAATCTTCGTGTGTGGCTTGCCTATCTTCCCATTCGTCTTGTTCCTTAGTTGTATCAACGGGGTCTTCGTTGTCATCGGCATCATTGTCCATGCCGTCGATATTCTCGGAGTCGTATTCCAGTGTATCAGTCGAATCCTCGACTGTGGCTATGAAGTGGGTGGCGGGTTATAAGGGCATATTTATCCCTGATTGATGACAACGCATTTGCGGACTAATCGTCTGCCTTGAGTATCCCAGACATTTCATCGCTAGGCACAAGACGGTTGGGTGCCCCTCGAAGACTGTTGAAGACGGCGTCTTTTCTATGTTTATTTTTGTGGACTTGAGTCGTAGGAAAGCTGTACTATTAAGAGGGGGCCCGCGTTGGAAAGGTTTGGGTGGAATCATCACGTACACGTCTCCTTCTTGTCCCCTCCTTTCTCCCTTGGAGCTTCCTCCGTTTTCTCGCCTCCCTGGTTCTGGCTGCTGGTTTGGGTCGCGGTAGTACTGCTCCCAGGAAAGCGGTAGTACCGTAGGCATCAGCGGTAGTACCATGCGGTGGCACGGTAGTACCGCAGGTGCCCACGGTAGTACCGCTCCCCTGGAGCCGCACTACCGCTGCCCACCAGGCTAGTGCTGCTCCTTCACGGTAGTAGGGGCGGATGTAATTTTTTTACATCCGCACCTACCGCGGTAGTACCGCTTTCGCTCCGCGGTAGTACCGCACTATGCTGTCAGGCAGTAGTACCGCCCCTCGGCAGTACTACTGTGTCGGGTTTTTGCTTGTTCCGTTTCTTTGTGGTAGTAGGCACGGATGTTTCCTCCCCCCTGGCTAGGGGATTTCTGCCTTGCGGTAGTACAGCATGGAGGCGCGGTAGTACCGCGCTTGCGCAAGTACCTCCCTCAGCTCCTGCGCGTCAGATCTGACCTTGCAGTCGCTGGGGTTGCGGCAATACCGCGGGCTAATACGGTAGTACTGCATAGCCGTGCGGTAGTACCGCTTGGTAGCAAGCAGTAGTACCGCGCGGCCCTGCAGTAGTACCGCTGGCCTGGCGCGGTAGTGCCGCTGGCCGTGGGCTGGTTGGTGGGTAACGGTTGGATCTTTGTCCTACACTATATAAGGGGTCCCCTTCTTCCCCGTTGACTTATCTCTTCCAACCCTAAGCTCCATTATTGCTCTAAGCTCCATTTTCGCCCGATCTCACTCCGTAGCCAATCAAACTTGTTGATTTGTTCGTGAGTGGTTGAGAAGGCCTCGATCCACACTTCCACCAAGAGAAATTTGATTCCCCCCACTAATCCCTGGCGGATCTTGTTACTCTTGGGTGTTTGAGCATCCTAGACGGTTGAGGTCACCGCGAAGCCATAGTCCATTGTGGTGAAGCTTCATGGTGTCGTTGGGAGCCTCCAATTGAGTTGTGGAGATTGCTCCAACCTTGTTTGTAAAGGTTCGGTCGCCGCCTCCAAGGGCACCAATAGTGGAATCACGGCATCTCGCATTGTGTGAGGGCGTGAGGAGAATACGGTGGCCCTAGTGGCTTCTTGGGGAGCATTGTGCCTCCACACCGCTCCAACGGAGACGTACTTCCTCTCAAAGGGAAGGAACTTCGGCAACACATCCTCGTCTCCACTGTCTCCACTCTTGGTTATCTCGTTCCTTTACTTGTGCAAGCTTATTTGTTTGATATCATTTGCTTGCTTGTGTTCCTATCCTTGTTGCATCATATAGGTTGCTCACCTAGTTGCATATCTAGACAACCTACTTTGATGCAAAGTTTAAATTGTTAAAGAAAAGCTAAAAATTGTTAGTTGCCTATTCACCCCCCCCCTCTAGTCAACCATATCGATCCTTTCAATTGGTATCAGAGCCTCGTCTCTTTATTAAGGACTTTACCATCCGAAGAGTATGGTTGATACCGTAGACGGTGTGGAGGAACACTCTGGTGCGAATCAGACCTCGTCTACGGGCGATGGGGGAACCTCGGTCTCTCGTGAGGAGTTCAATGTGGCCTTGGAGACATTGAAAACCTCCATGACGACCGAGGTTGAAAGCATGTTTACTAAATTCCTTGAGGGGCTTAAACTATCCACCGCACCGCTGAAAGTGGGTGATCCCACCGACAAGGTGACGGATGCTATCTCCGATAAGGGGGAAGCTAGTAGTGAAAAGGCACCTTCTTCTGTGGTAAAAATGGCACCGGCATCTTTGCTCATGTGGAACCACCACTTGTTTACGGTGGACCGGTTCCTTCCACTCATTTGAATCATGCCGGTCCTCCCCCTAAGATTGTGAAAAATGAGGACTTTGATTCTTGGGTTTACCGCTTTAAACGTCATTTAAATCATGTGAACACTAACCTTTGGAGAATCATTGAAGAAGGTTTCTATCCGCATGATCCAAGCAACTTCACTCCTCGAGAAGCCACAGATAATGAATTCAATGAGAATGCTCTCTTCATCATTCAAGATGCAATTCCACCCGAAGACCTACCTCATCTCCGGCCCTTCGCCTTGGCCAAAGGCGCATGGCATTGTGTTGTCTCTCTCTACCGGGGAAGCGCAAGCATTCAACGCTCCAACTATGAAGTGGTGCAAGATGAGGCCGATGAGTTTGCAATGAAAGAAGATGAAGAACCTCGTGAGCTTTATCGGAGAGCAACCAAACTCGCGGTCTCACTACGAGATCACGGGAGCAAGGACACGGATGACAATTGGATCAAGCGCAAATTCCTCAAGGCAATGATGCCCTACCACAAGGCCATGTCCTCCGTCATTCGTCAAAGACCGGACTTCCACACTTTGACCTCAAGCGAAGTGTTGGATGAGTTTGTGGCCATGAACATTTTGGACAAGACCGCCGACAATGCGGTGCTTTGTTCTCAAAGGGCAAAGAAGCCCAACCTTGCATTGAAGGCCAAGCTCACCGTTGAAGAAGAAGAAGAGGAAGAAGAGGAGAGCAACCCCGAAGATACAAAGTATGCGTATCATGAACACATGGCACTCGCTTCAAGGCAATTTTGGAGCAAGAAAAACTCGAGGCCAAACTTTAGCAAAAACAACTCAAGTGGCATGAAGAGCAAGCAACGTGTAAGGACTTGCTACAATTGTGGCAACGTGAGTCATTTTGTTGCGGAGTGCCCATATGAGAAGAGGGAAGACAATGGTGGCAAGCTCATCCGAAAGGACAAGGCCAAGTCGTTCCCCAACAAGAGCAACTTCACCAAGAAGACTCCTCCCAAGGCATTGGTGGTACAAGAAGAGTACAATGAGGATGATGACGATGATGAAGGTGATGAGTCGGTTGCCATGGCCTCCGTTGCCATTGGGACGACTCCACGGGTGTCTCTCTTCGACTCACCCAATGAGAGCATCACCGCCAAGTGCCTCATGGCTAAAGCCACCAACAAGGTAACCCCCAACATCAAAACTACCATCATTAATCATCCTTCTCCGACGGATAGCATTAATGAACTTGAGGGAGCTAATGTGGAGGCAAATGAGTTTGAGGCCTTTATGGGCAAACTTAAGGGAAAATCCAAGAAGCACTTTGTTGCTCTCTTGGAACAACTTGGTGAAGCCAATGACATGATCGAGGCTCACGAAGACACCATCACTAAGATGGAAGGGCATAGTCGTGACTATGTGTAGGATGGAAAGTATGTCTAGAGGGGGGTGATTAGACTACTTGACCAAATAAAAATCTAGCCTTTTCCCAATTTTAGTTCTTGGCAGATTTAGCTATCTTAGCACAAGTCAAGCAATCTCCACACAATTCAAGCAAGCATGCAAAAGAGTATATGAGCAGCGGAAAGTAAAGCATGCAACTTACAAGAATGTAAAGGGAAGGGTTTGGAGGATTCAAACGCAATTGGAGACACGGATGTTTTTGTCGTGGTTCCGATAGGTGGTGCTATCGTACATCCATGTTGATGGAGACTTCAACCCACGGAGGGTAACGGTTGCGCAAGTCCACGGAGGGCTCCACCCATGAAGGGTCCACGAAGAAGCAACCTTGTCTATTCCATCACGGCCGTCACCCACGAAGGACTTGCCTCACTAGCGGTAGATCTTCACGAAGTAGGCGATCTCCTTGCCCTTACAAACTCCTTGGTTCAACTCCACAATCTTGTCAGAGGCTCCCAAGTGACACCTAGCCAATCTAGGAGACACCACTCTCCAAGAAGTAACAAATGGTGTGTTGATGATGAACTCCTTCCTCTTGTGCTTCAAATGATAGTCTCCCCAACACTCAACTCTCTCTCACAGGATTTGGATTTGGTGGAAAGAAGATTTGAGTGGAAAGCAACTTGGGGAAGGCTAGAGATCAAGATTCATATGGTTGGAATGGAATATCTTGACCTCAACACAAGTGTAGGTGGTTCTCTCTCAGAAAATGTGTATTGGAAGTGTAGGTATGTTCTGATGGCTCTCTCTACAAATGAAGAGTGGGTGGAGGGGTATATATAGCCTCCACACAAAATCTAACCGTTACACACAATTTGCCAAACTCGGTGGGACCGAATGGTTAAACTCGGTCGGACCGATTTAGCAAACCTAGTGACCGTTAGGATTTTCGGTGGGACTGACATGCAACTCAGTAGGACCGATATGGTTAGGGTTAGGGCATAATGTAATCTCGGTGTGACCGATTACACAAACTCGGTGGGACCGATTTTGGTAATAAGATAACCAGAGAGTTGGTCAAGTAAACTCGGTGGGACCGATTCGCTCATCTCGGTGAGACCGAAATGTTACAAAAGGGAAACAGAGAGTTTACATTGCAATCTCGGTGGGACCGATCGCTCATCTCGGTAAGACCGAAACGTTACGAAGGGAAACAGAGAGTTTACAATCCCATCTCGGTGAGACCAAGATCCCTATCAGTGAAACCGATTTGCTAGGGTTTGTGGCAGTGGCTATGACATTTGAAACTCGGTGGCGCCGGATAGAAAGAATCGGTGGGGCCGAGTTTGACTTTTGGTTTAGGTCATATGTGGATGTGGGAAGGTAGTTGAGGATTCTGGAGCATATCACTAAGCATTTTGAGCAAGCAAGCCATTAAGCAACACCTCATCCCTCCTTGATAGTATTGGCTTTTCCTATAGACTCAATGTGATCTTGGATCACTAAAATATAAAATGTAGAGTCTTGAGCTTCAAGCTTGAGCCAAAATTTTTGTCCTTAGAATTTTGAGGGATCCACTTTCCTCATCCATGCCATGCCATTCATTGAGCTTTTCCTGAAATATTAATCTTGGAATAATGTTAGCTCAATGAGTTATATGTTGTTAGGAATTACCAAAACCACCCAGGGATAGTTGCACTTTCAATCTCCCCCCTTTTGGTAATTGATGACAACATATAGATCAAAGCTTCGACAAATGATAATGAGAGTGAAAGATATTGTCGCTTTGAGAAGTATGTGAAAAGCAGGAGCTCCCCCTAAATTTGTGCATATCTTAAGATTTGCTTTGGACTGCAAATGCACAATGAGTTAGGATTATGGGTTACTCTTCCATGTCACATACATCTTGGTGGAGCGCTCAAAATGATAAGAATTAAATACATGCACTCACCACCAAGCAAAGTGAATGATCATATAAGGATAAGTAAGATAATATCATCTAACAAGCATAAGTGTAGCTTATGATCAACCACATGATCATCAATGTCTCACAGATAATAGCATAGTATCTCAAGCAATCAAAAGACAAACAAAGTTCAACCACCAAAGCAAGAGAGAATAAAAAGCAATGCTCTCTCTCGAAGCCTATGATCTATACATTTTTCTCCCCCTTTGGCAACAAGTTACCAAAAAGTTCATAGAAAATGCATAGCACTAGAACATCTCTCAAGCTTGGTCTTCAGGAATCTCCTTGTACATGTTTGCCATAGAGTTGTGATCCATCTTCTTCTTGGCATAGACATCCAAGTCATCTTCTTCTTCCTTAGGAGCATTGATCAGATTTGCCCATTCCTCAATAGTTGAGTGGTACCTTGTACCTTCAGACATCCATACTATCCTGCCATCTGGATAGAAGTGTGCTGTGGAGTAGAATTGCATTATGAGCTCCTCATTCCACTTTGTGAGCTTCTTCCCAACAAAGTCTGTGACTCCACAAGCACTGAAGCTGTCAAACACACCAGGATAGTGTTCCTCATTTTCCTTGATATACTTCCAGTCGACCCACCTCATTTCACACACTATAGGCTTCTTGTCCAACAACACTGTCTCATAGAAGTCCTGTTGTTCCTTTGTGTGGAACCTGTAATCAACAACAGTCCTTCTCCTGATAGCATATGGATCTGTCTCTCTCCATAGCCTCAACCCTGAGTCTCTCCTGATCTTCATGTTCTCAGCCACAGGATGAGCATCATTGTGGTCTGGAATATTAGGTTTGAGCTTTCTCAGGACTTGTCCTTCATCATCTTCATCAGCGGCAACTTCAGGCACTGGGTCCTTGTTCTTCTCAGCAGCTGGTATACTCCTGGTATTCCTCTTAGGTGCACTCTTGGGCTTGGAGGCTGCTTTGGGTGCTTCTTTGGGCTTTGATGAAGCAGCCCCTGTCCTGGTAGCATCACCCATAAGCTTCTGGGCCTTAGGTGCTGGTGCAGCAACCTCTTCTTCCTCTTCCTCTTCCTCTTCAGAATCTCTCATGATTGAGGATCTCCCAAGCACTCTAGCAGTGGTCTTTTTGATCCTCTCCTTCCTCTTCTTCCCTTCTGCAGCAGCCTCTTTGGGTTCAGATCCCAAAGGGACTTGAGTAGATGCTCTGGCCTTAGACATTGGAATTCTCTTTGCAGGAACCTTTTGCTTCATGTCTGGCTTGGTGGCAGCAGCAGTGCTATATTCCTTCTTAACCACTTTCTTCTTGGAAGTGGCCTCATCCTCAACTGCCACATAGTCTTCATCCTCACACTCTGAAGTTTTCTTCTTCCTTGTTCTGGTGGCAGCTTTGGGCAAGTTGCTGGGAGTGCTCCTGCTACCATCATCTGAACTGCTAGAGGGACTAGTGCCCTCACTCAGGTGAACCTGCTCCTCTGACCTGTTCTGGCTGTCACTCTGATCAGACATATTGCAAACACTGACAGCAGACCCCGTGAATAGATATAGATGATATAGAGTGGATGAGCATCACAAAATGCAGAGGTTTTTGCAAAAGAATGAGTCAAAAACTTAGTTTTAGTTTTCCACAGAAAGCATTTTGGATCAACCGATTTGTAAACTCGGTGATACCGAAGTAGCTGTTGGAACCTAAACTAGTGAACTCGGTCAGACCGAGTCACAGTTCGGTGGCACCGAGACTGCTAGGGTTTCACAAAGTCTTGAACTCCGTCACACCAATTTGCAATTCTCGGTCAGACCGAAAATTACATGTGCAATGGCCTGAGCCAAATCGGTGGTACCGAGTTCCACAACTCGGTGGGTCCGAGATGGTTTTGGCGGAAAGCTAACCCTAAATTTTCAATTCAACTCTAATCTACGGAGTGTTTTGACTGGATAAGATCGTTTCAATCATGGTAAGAATCATAATGAACACAATGTTCTAGGAATCGGACGGGGATAGCACTGTGATCGAGTCCATACCCTAGTTCGGCGATGAACTCGCTACGGCGGCAACGGCGGGGAAGAATTCCGTTGACGGTGGCGGAGACCAGTGACAGGAGGCGGCTGGCGACGAGGAGGATGATCCGGAGACCCAGGAGGCAGAGCGAGCTATGCGCGGGCAAAGGGGTTTCAGAGAAATTTCCAAAATTTTGCCCGTGAGTATATATAGCCCGACCCTGTCGGTGTGACCGAGTGGAACAACTCGGTGGCACCGAGATTCATAACTACAAGCAGTTACTGAAACTCGGTGTGACCGAAAGGTTCAAATCGGTTCCACCGAGATTGAAAACCTAGATCGACTTAGTGATCTCGGTATGACCGAAATGGATGAATCGGTCAGACCGAAACGCACAAAGAAGTTTTGGAAGTTTAAGTCTATGACGAATCGGGGACTCCGAGTGCTCCTCACACTGAGTGGTTCGAATCTGACTTGATCAAATTTTGTGATGTAGCATGAATAGAGTTTGAGACGAGAAAAGCATAGATAGCTAGAGAGGGTTCTTAGGCATTCTTGTCCATCCACTTGGCAAAAGAAAAGAAAAGCAATCAATCAAAACAACAAGTGGATGTCCTCGAATGAGTAAAATATGCAATCAACATGCTCACACAATAAAATGGCAATTGAAATATGTGGCAAAGCATGCACAACCAATTCTAGCATCTATCAAACAATTGGTGATGACTAGGTCATCTATATATGAGTATATTGACTTAGGAGTCAAATGAGAACATTTGATCATAGGTCATACTCATCGTTTAAGCACAAGTGGGGTTACCACTTTTACATAAAGCATTTGTTGTGTTCACACCATTAGAGTTGCTTTAGCTTAATTCTTAGAGTAAAGGTCCCCTTAGATGTGAGATCCCCCCTAAGAGGGATGAACTAACCTTGGGTTTTGTCGATGATGACTTCATGTAGATGTTGAAGATGTGGATGCTCAATGTTGATGTAGATCATTTGAAGCTATCCATTGGAGTGAGTTGCACTTTCAATACCTACACGGGTTAGTCCCACAAGGAACAAACAAGGATATCCATAGACATAAAGTGATGCACACACAAGATGATGTCTATGAAAGCTTTTAGGTTACCTTGTCCCTTGTCTTACCAACAAGAGGGTTTGTGACTCCTTCAACTAGTGCAAGATGTGGAAGTTGATTGAACTTGTTCTTGCCAAGATGATAAGGGTGAAGTATGTTGGCGGAGTCACCCTCAAGAACTCTCTAGTTCTTCTTTGGGATCCACACCATCTTGATGGGAATCCTCGGTGTTGTAGTTGTATTCGATGAAGTGGAACTTGAAGTAGTCTTGGGAACCCACTTGACCAAGGCCTTAGGAGCTTCTTCAAATGCATCAATTTCCTCTTGAAGCTTGTCCTTGCCTTTTTGCTTGTGGTCTTGTGGTGGAAGATCATCTTGAGCTTGTGTCCCTTTGAGAGAAGTAGGATCATACTTCTCTTGTTGAGGAACAAACTTCGTCTTGGAGTATTGATCTTCTTCCCACTCAACTCCATTGGCATTGAACTTTCGTTCAAAACCAACACCTTGATTCTTCCGGTGCCTTCCTTGCTTGCGTACAATTTCCTCGAATTGCTTACTTCTGGCAAGGCTCTTGTAAACACCTTTCTCTATAATTCCCTTCAATAAGCTATTTTCTTGCTCAAGTGTAACTTGGCTAAGAGAATCATTAGTGGAATCAAGAGAACTACTAGAAGCAACAATATTGGATTTAGCATGATTGTTGTTACTACTAGAGGAAGAATCTTTCTTGTTCTTGTTACTAGACTTGACTTGAGGCATGTAAGTGGATAAGAGTAAACGCTTGGAAATGTAAGAAGAACTTTTCTTGCGAAGATCATCATTGATTGCTTTTAAGAACTCATGCTCTTTCTCAAGGTTGAGCTTTTCAAAGCGTAATTTCTCATGAGTCCTTAAAAGTTCTCGATGATCTCCTAAGATAGTTTCATGAGCTAACTTAAGAGTGTTTAGTTCTTTAGTTAGAGACTCAATCTTCTCCTTATCATTGTCATTCGTTTTATCTTGATTAGCATGATTAATTGATGTTTCATCACAGTATTCATCACTAGAGTTGTCTGAAGGAAATATGCCCTAGAGGCAATAATAATGTTATTATTTTATTTCCTTATATCATGATAAAAGTTTGTTATTCATGCTAGAATTGTATTATCCGGAAACATAATACTTGTGTGAATACATAGACAAACCAAACGTCACTAGTATGCCTCTACTTGACTAGCTTGTTAATCAAAGATGGTTATGTTTCCTAACCATAGACATGTGTTGTCATTTGATTAATGGGATCACGTCATTAGGGGAATGATGTGATTGACATGACCCATTCCATTAGCTTAGCACCCGATCGTTTAGTATGTTGCTATTGCTTTCTTCATGACTTATACATGTTCCTATGACTATGAGATTATGCAACTCCCGTTTGCCGGAGGAACACTTTGTGTGCTACCAAACGTCACAACGTAACTGGGTGATTATAAAGGAGCTCTACAGGTGTCTCCAAAGGTACATGTTGGGTTGGCGTATTTCGAGATTAGGATTTGTCACTTCGATTGTCGGAGAGGTAACTCTGGGCCCTCTCGGTAATGCACATCACATAAGCCTTGCAAGCATTGCAACTAATGAGTTAGTTGCGAGATGATGTATTACGAAACGAGTAAAGAGACTTTCCGGTAACGAGATTGAACTAGGTATTGAGATACCGATGATCGAATCTCGGGCAAGTAACATACCGATGACAAAGGGAACACCGTATGTTGTTATGCGGTCTGACCGATAAAGATCTTCATAGAATATGTGGGAGCCAATATGAACATCCAGGTTCCGCTATTGGTTATTGACCGGGGACGTGTCTCGGTCATGTCTACATTGTTCTCGAACCCGTAGGGTCCGCACGCTTAAGGTTTCGATGACAGTTATATTATGAGTTTATGCATTTTGATGTACCGAAGATTTGTTCGGAGTCCCGGATGTGATCACGGACATGACGAGGAGTCTCGAAATGGTCGAGACATAAAGATTGATATATTGGAAGCCTATATTTGGATATCGGAAGTGTTCCGGGTGAAATCGGGATTTTACTGGAGTAACGGGAGGTTACCGGAACCCCCCGGGAGGTATATGGGCCTTAGTGGGCTTTAGTGGAAGAGAGGAGAGGTGGCCAGGGCTGGGCCGCACGCCCCTCCCCCCTAGTCCGAATAGGACAAGGAGAGGGGGTGGCGCCCCCCTTCCTTCTCTCTCTCCTCTTTCTCCCTCCCGAATCCTATTCCAACTAGGAAAGGGGGGGAATCCTACTCCTGGTGGGAGTAGGACTCCTCCTGGCACGCCATCCTCCTGGCCGGCCGCACCCCCCTTGATCCTTTATATACGGGGGCAGGGGGCACCCCTAGACACACAAGTTGATCCACGTGATCATATTCTTAGCCGTGTGCGGTGCCCCCTTCCACCATAATCCTCGATAATATTGTAGCAGTGCTTAGGCGAAGCCCTGCGACGGTAGTACATCAAGATCGTCACCACACCGTCGTGCTGACGGAACTCTTCCCCGACACTTTGCTGGATCGGAGTCCGGGGATCGTCATCGAGCTGAACATGTGCTAGAACTCGGAGGTGCCGTAGTTTCGGTGCTTGATCGGTCGGGCCGTGAAGACGTACGACTACATCAACCGCGTTGTGCTAATGCTTCCGCTATAGATCTACAAGGGTACGTAGATCACACTCTCCCCTCCCGTTGCTATGCATCACCAGATCTTGCGTGTGCATAGGATTTTTTTTTGAAATTACTACGTTCCCCAACAGTGGCATCCGAGCCTAGGTTTTATGTGTTGATGTTATATGCACGAGTAGAACACAAGTGAGTTGTGGGTGATATAAGTCATACTGCTTACCAGCATGTCATACTTTGGTTCGGCAGTATTGTTGGACGAAGCGGCCCGGACCGACATTACGCGTACGCTTACGCGAGACCGGTTCTCCCGACGTGCTTTGCACAAAGGTGGCTAGCGGGTGACAGTTTCTCCAACTTTAGTTGAACCGAGTGTGGCTACGCCCGGTCCTTGCGAAGGTTAAAACAGCACCAACTTGACAAACTATCGTTGTGGTTTTGATGCATAGGTAAGATTGGTTCTTGCTTAAGCCCGTAGCAGCCACGTAAAACTTGCAACAACGAAGTAGAGGACGTCTAACTTGTTTTTGCAGGGCATGTTGTGATGTGATATGGTCAAGACATGATGCTAAATTTTATTGTATGAGATGATCATGTTTTGTAACCGAGTTATCGGCAACTGGCAGGAGCCATATGGTTGTCGCTTTATTGTATGCAATGCAATCGCGCTGTAATGCTTTACTTTATCACTAAACGGTAGCATAGTCGTGGAAGCATAAGATTGGCGAGACGACAATGATGCTACGATGGAGATCAAGGTGTCGCGCCGGTGATGATGGTGATCATGACGGTGCTTCGAAGATGGAGATCACAAGCACAAGATGATGATGGCCATATCATATCACTTATATTGATTGCATGTGATGTTTATCTTTTATGCATCTTATCTTGCTTTGATTGACGGTAGCATTATAAGATGATCTCTCACTAATTATCAAGAAGTGTTCTCCTTGAGTATGCACCTTGCGAAAGTTCTTCGTGCTGAGAAACCACGTGATGATCGGGTGTGATAGGCTCTACGTTCAAATACAACGGGTGCAAAACAGTTGCACACGCGAATACTCAGGTTATACTTGACGAGCCAAGCATATACAGATATGGCCTCGGAACACGGAGACCGAAAGGTCGAGCGTGAATCATATAGTAGATATGATCAACATAGTGATGTTCACCAATGAAACTACTCCATCTCACGTGATGATCGGACATGGTTTAGTTGATTTGGATCACGTATCACTTAGAGGATTAGAGGGATGTCTATCTAAGTGGGAGTTCTTTAAGTAATATGATTAATTGAACCTAAATTTATCATGAACTTAGTACCTGATAGTATCTTGCTTGTTTATGTTTGTGTAGATAGATGGCCCGTGCTGTTGTTCCGTTGAATTTTAATGCGTTCCTTGAGAAGCAAAGTTGAAAGATGATGGTAGCAATTACACGGACTGGGTCCGTAACTTGAGGATTATCCTCATTGCTGCACAGAAGAATTACGTCCTGGAAGCACCGCTGGTGCCAGGCCTGCTGCTGGAGCAACACCAGATGTTATGAACGTCTGGCAGAGCAAAGCTGATGACTACTCGATTGTTCAGTGTGCCATGCTTTACGGCTTAGAATCGGGGACTTCAACGACGTTTTGAACATCATGGAGCATATGAGATGTTTCAGGAGTTGAAGTTAATATTTCAAGCAAATGCCCGGATTGAGAGATATGAAGTCTCCAATAAGTTCTATAGCTGCAAGATGGAGGAGAACAGTTCTGTCAGTGAGCATATACTCAAAATGTCTGGGTATAATAATCACTTGATTCAATTGGGAGTTAATCTTCCAGATGATTGCGTCATTAACAGAATTCTCCAATCACTGCCACCAAGCTACAAGAGCTTCGTAATGAACTATAATATGCAAGGGATGAATAAGACTATTCCCGAGCTCTTCGCAATGCTGAAAGCTGCGGAGGTAGAAATCAAGAAGGAGCATCAAGTGTTGATGGTCAACAAGACCACTAGTTTCAAGAAAAAGGGCAAAGGGAAGAAGAAGGGGAACTTAAAAAATAACAGCAAGCAAGTTGCTATTCAAGAAAAGAAACCCAAACCTGGACCTAAGCCTGAAACTGAGTGCTTCTACTGCAAGCAGACTGGTCACTGGAAGCGGAACTGCCCCAAGTATTTGGCGGATAAGAAGGATGGCAAGGTGAACAAAGGTATATGTGATATACATGTTATTGATGTGTACCTTACTAATGCTCGCAGTAGCACCTGGGTATTTGATACTGGTTCTGTTGCTAATATTTGCAACTCGAAACAGGGACTACGGATTAAGCGAAGATTGGCTAAGGACGAGGTGACGATGCGCGTGGGAAATGGTTCCAAAGTCGATGTGATCGCAGTCGGCACGCTACCTCTACATCTACCTTTGGGATTAGTATTAGACCTAAATAATTGTTATTTGGTGCCAGCGTTAAGCATGAACATTATATCTGGATCTTGTTTGATGCGAGACGGTTATTCATTTAAATCAGAGAATAATGGTTGTTCTATTTACATGAGTAATATCTTTTATGGTCATGCACCCTTAAAGAGTGGTCTATTTTTATTAAATCTCGATAGTAGTGACACACATATTCATAGTGTTGAAACCAAAAGATGCAGAGTTGATAATGATAGTGCAACTTATTTGCGGCACTGCCGTTTGGGTCATATCGGTATAAAGTGCATGAAGAAACTCCACACTGATGGGCTTTTGGAACCACTTGATTATGAATCACTTGGTACTTGCGAACCGTGCCTTATGGGTAAGATGACAAAAACACCGTTCTCCGGTACTATGGAGAGAGCAACAGGTTTATTGGAAATCATACATACAGATGTATGTGGTCCGATGAATGTTGAGGCTCGTGGCGGATATCGTTATTTTCTCACCTTCACAGATGACTTAAGCAGATATGGGTATATCTACTTAATGAAACATAAATCTGAAACATTTGAAAAGTTCAAAGAATTTCAGAGTGAAGTTGAAAATCATCATAACAAGAAAAAAAAATTCCTACGATCTGATCGTGGAGGAGAATATTTGAGTTACGAGTTTGGTGTACATTTAAAACAATGTGGAATAGTTTCGCAACTCACGCCACCCGGAACACCACAGCGTAATGGTGTGTCCGAATGTCGTAATCGTACTTTACTAGATATGGTGCGATCTATGATGTCTCTTACTGATTTACCGCTATCGTTTTGGGGATATGCTCTAGAGACGGCCGCATTCACATTAAATAGGGCACCATCAAAATCCGTTGAGACGACGCCTTATGAACTGTGGTTTGGCAAGAAACCAAAGTTGTCGTTTCTGAAAGTTTGGGGCTGCGATGCTTATGTGAAAAAACTTCAACCTGATAAGCTCGAACCCAAATCGGAGAAATGTGTCTTCATAGGATATCCAAAGGAAACTATTGGATACACCTTCTATCACAGATCCAGGCAAGACTTTTGTTGCTAAATTCAGAAACTTTCTAGAGAAGGAGTTTCTCTCGAAAGAAGTGAGTGGGAGGAAAGTAGAACTTGACGAGGTAACTATACCTGCTCCCTTATTGGAAAGTAGTACATCACAGAAACCTGTTTCTGTGACACCTACACCAATTAGTGAGGAAGCTAATGATAATGATCATGAAACTTCAGAACAAGATACTACTGAACCTCGTAGATCGACCAGAGTAAGATCCGCGCCAGAGTGGTACGGTAATCCTGTTCTGGAAGTCATGCTACTAGATCATGATGAACCTACGAACTATGAAGAAGCGATGGTGAGCCCAGATTCCGCAAAATGGCTTGAAGCCATGAAATCTGAGATGGGATCCATGTATGAGAACAAAGTATGGACTTTGGTTGACTTGCCCAATGATCGGCAAGCAATTGAGAATAAATGGATCTTCAAGAAGAAGACTGACGCTGACGGTAATGTTACTGTCTACAAAGCTCGACTTGTCACAAAAGGTTTTCGGCAAGTTCAAGGGATTGACTACGATGAGACCTTCTCACCCGTAGCGATGCTTAAGTCTGTCCGAATCATGTTAGCAATTGCCGCATTTTATGATTATGAAATTTGGCAAATGGATGTCAAAACTGCATTCCTGAATGGATTTCTGCAAGAAGAGTTGTATATGATGCAGCCGGAAGGTTTTGTCGATCCAAAGGGAGCTAACAAAGTGTGCAAGCTTCAGCGATCCATTTATGGATTGGTGCAAGCCTCTCGGAGTTGGAATAAACGCTTTGATAGTGTGATCAAAGCATTTGGTTTTGTACAGACTTTTGGAGAAGCCTGTATTTACAAGAAAGTGAGTGGGAGCTCTATAGCATTTCTGATATTATATGTAGATGACATATTACTAATCGGAAATGATATAGAATTTCTGGATAGCATAAAAGGATACTTGAATAAGAGTTTTTCAACGAAAGACCTCGGTGAAGCTGCTTACATATTAGGCATTAAGATCTATAGAGATAAATCAAGACGCTTAATTGGACTTTCACAAAGCACGTACCTTGACAAAGTTTTGAAGAAGTTCAAAATGGATCAAGCAAAGAAAGGATTCTTTCCTGTGTTACAAGGTGTGAAATTGAGTAAGACTCAATCCCCGACCAATGCAGAAGATAGAGAGAAAATGAAAGATGTTCCCTATGCTTCAGCCATAGGCTCTATCATGTATGCAATGCTGTGTACCAGACCTGATGTGTGTCTTGCTATAAGTCTAGCAGGGAGGTACCAAAGTAATCCACGAGTGGATCACTGGACAGCAGTCAAGAACATCCTGAAATACCTGAAAAGGACTAAGGATATGTTTCTCATATATGGAGGTGACAAAGAGCTCATCGTAAATGGTTATGTTGATGCAAGCTTTGACACTGATCCGGACGATTCTAAATCGCAAACCGGATGCGTGTTTACATTAAACGGTGGAGCTGTCAGTTGGTGCAGTTCTAAACAAAGCGTTGTGGCGGGATCTACATGTGAAGCGGAGTACATAGCTGCTTCGGAAGCAGCAAACGAAGGAGTCTGGATGAAGGAGTTCATATCCGATCTAGGTGTCATACCTAGTGCATCGGGTCCAATGAAAATCTTTTGTGACAATACTGGTGCAATTGCCTTGGCAAAGGAATCCAGATTTCACAAGAGAACCAAGCACATCAAGAGACGCTTCAATTCCATCCGGGATCTAGTCCAGGTGGGAGACATGGAGATTTGCAAGATACATACGGATCTGAACATAGCAGACCCGTTGACTAAGCCTCTTCCACGAGCAAAACATGATCAGCACCAAAGCTCCATGGGTGTTAGAATCATTACTGTGTAATCTAGATTATTGACTCTAGTGCAAGTGGGAGACTGAAGGAAATATGCCCTAGAGGCAATAATAATGTTATTATTTTATTTCCTTATATCATGATAAATGTTTATTATTCATGCTAGAATTGTATTATCCGGAAACATAATACTTGTGTGAATACATAGACAAACCAAACGTCACTAGTATGCCTCTACTTGACTAGCTCATTAATCAAAGATGGTTATGTTTCCTAACCATAGACATGTGTTGTCATTTGATTAATGGGATCACATCATTAGGAGAATGATGTGATTGACATGACCCATTCCATTAGCTTAGCAGCCGATCGTTTAGTATGTTGCTATTGCTTTCTTCATGACTTATACATGTTCCTATGACTATGAGATTATGCAACTCCCGTTTGCCGGAGGAACACTTTGTGTGCTACCAAACGTCACAACGTAACTGGGTGATTATAAAGGATCTCTACAGGTGTCTCCAAAGGTACATGTTGGGTTGGCGTATTTCGAGATTAGGATTTGTCACTCCGATTGTCGGAGAGGTAACTCTGGGCCCTCTCGGTAATGCACATCACATAAGCCTTGCAAGCATTGCAACTAATGAGTTAGTTGCGAGATGATGTATTACGAAACGAGTAAAGAGACTTGCCGGTAACGAGATTGAACTAGGTATTGAGATACGACGATCGAATCTCGGGCAAGTAACATACCGATGACAAAGGGAACAACGTATGTTGTTATGCGGTCTGACCGATAAAGATCTTCGTAGAATATGTGGGAGCCAATATGAGCATCCAGGTTCCGCTATTGGTTATTGACCGGAGATGTGTCTCGGTCATGTCTACATTGTTCTCGAACCCGTAGGGTCCGCACGCTTAATGTTTCGATGACAGTTATATTATGAGTTTATGCATTTTGATGTACCGAAGATTTGTTCGGAGTCCCGGATGTGATCACGGACATGACGAGGAGTCTCGAAATGGTCGAGACATAAAGGTTGATATATTGGAAGCCTATATTTGGATATCGGAAGTGTTCTGGGTGAAATCGGGATTTTACCGGAGTACCGGGAGGTTACCGGAACCCCCCGGGAGGTATATGGGCCTTAGTGGGCTTTAGTGGAAGAGAGGAGAGGTGGCCAGGGCTGGGCCGCGCGCCCCTCCCCCCTAGTCCGAATAGGACAAGGAGAGGGGGGCGGCGCCCCCCCTTCCATCTCTCTCTCCTCTTTCCCCCTCCCGAATCCTATTCCAACTAGGAAAGGGGGGGGGGGAATCCTACTCCCGGTGGGAGTAGGACTCGTCCTGGCGTGCCCTCCTCCTGGCTGGCCGCACCCCCCCTTGATCCTTTATATACGGGGGCAGGGGCACCCCTAGACACACAAGTTGATCCACGTGATCATATTCTTAGCTGTGTGCGGTGCCCCCTTCCACCATAATCCTCGATAATATTGTAGCGGTGCTTAGGCGAAGCCCTGCGACGGTAGTACATCAAGATCGTCACCACGCCGTCGTGCTGACGGAACTCTTCCCTGACACTTTGCTGGATCGGAGTCCGGGGATCGTCATCGAGCTGAACGTGTGCTAGAACTCGGAGGTGTCGTAGTTTCGGTGCTTGATCGGTCGGGCCGTGAAGACGTACGACTACATCAGCCGCGTTGTGCTAACGCTTCTGCTGTCGATCTACAAGGGTACGTAGATCACACTCTTCCCTCCCGTTGCTATGCATCACCATGATCTTGCGTGTGCGTAGGAATTTTTTTTGAAATTACTACGTTCCCCAACATTGTCAACAAGTAAATCATCATCACCTAACAAGTCATCTTCATCACTATTGAAATCAACATACTCGGGGTGTGATACCTTTGGGACTTTAGCCATGAAGCATGTTCCAACTCCTTCATTTGGTGAGTCAAATATGTCATAGGAGTTGGTTGTCACAAGTGCTAGACCGGCAACACCTTCATCTTGAGTATATTCGGAGTCGGAGTGATAGCTTCTCTCGGAGTGGTTGTCGGAGTCGGAGCTGGATACCCATTCACCAACATGAGCTTGATGTCTTCGTTTTGTGTAGCTCCTTGATGACTTGTCCTTTCTTTCCGAATCCTTGCTTCTCCGTGAGTGTCTTCGTTCATAACGATCATCTCTACTCCTTCTTTGTCTAGATGGTGATTCTTCTCTTCTACTTCTTCTCTTGGGAGAATCTTCTCTTCTCTTGTAGGGGGGCGTACACTCATTGGAATAGTGTCCAGGCCTTCCACAATTGTAGCAGTTTCGCTCTCGACTAGAAGATCTTTTGTCATTGTAGGACCTTGACTTGGAGCTTCTCTCTTTGCTCCTACTCTTGTAGAACTTGTTGAAGTTCTTCACCATTAAGCTCAATTCTTCATTAAAGGTTTGTTTCTCACTCGATGCTGTGGGGGCTTCACATGAGGCTTTGTAAGCACCACTTGATTTGTTGTGAAGTTCCTCTTTATCTTTGAGTGACATATCATGAGCAACAATTCTTCCGATGACTTCCGTTGGCTTGAGATCTTTGTAATTTGGCATCATTTGGATCAATGTGCACACGGTATCATATTTTCCATCCAAGGCTCTTAGGATCTTCTTGATGATGAATCTATCGGTCATATCGTCACTCCCTAAGCCGGCAATCTCATTTGTGATAAGAGCAAGCCTAGAGTACATTTCAGCGACACCTTCACCATCCTTCATTTTGAACTTGTCAAGTTGACTTTGAAGCACATCCAATTTGGATTCCTTGACAGAGTCGGTACCTTTGTGCATATCAATCAAAGTATCCCAAATTTCCTTTGCATTCTCAAGGCGGATGATTTTGTTGAATTCTTCGGGGCACAATCCGTTGAAGAGGATATCAGAAGCTTGAGTGTTGTATTGCAGCATTTTCAACTCTTCCGCGGTGGCTTCACAGTTCGGTTCTTTCCTGTCAAAGAATTCACCTTGCAAGCCAATACACACAATAGCCCAATTGGCGGGGTTATGTCCAAGAATATGCATTTTCATCTTATGCTTCCAACTAGCAAAATTAGTGCCATCAAAGTAAGGACCTCTACGGTGATAATTTCCCTCGCTAGACGCCATACTCTCCTAGGTTGTGAAACCAAGGCTATGACCACCAAAAGCTATGGAAATCAAAGCAAATGGAGACCAAAGCTCTGATACCACTTGTAGGGTCGAAAGTATGTCTAGAGGGGGGGTGATTAGACTACTTGACCAAATAAAAATCTAGCCTTTTCCCAATTTTAGTTCTTGGCAGATTTTAGCTATCTTAGCACAAGTCAAGCAATCTCCAGACAATTCAAGCAAGCATGCAAAAGAGTATATGGGCAGCGGAAAGTAAAGCATGCAACTTGCAAGAATGTAAAGGGAAGGGTTTGGAGGATTCAAACGCAATTGGAGACACGGATGTTTTTGTCGTGGTTCCGATAGGTGGTGATATCATACATCCACGTTGATGGAGACTTCAACCCACGGAGGGTAACGGTTGCGCGAGTCCACGGAGGGCTCCACCCACGAAGGGTCCACGAAGAAACAACCTTGTCTATTCCATCACGGCCGTCGCCCACGAAGGACTTGCCTCACTAGCGGAAGATCTTCACGAAGTAGGTGATCTCCTTGCCCTTACAAACTCCTTGGTTCAACTCCACAATCTTGTCGGAGGCTCCCAAGTGACACCTAGCCAATCTAGGAGACACCACTCTCCAAGAAGTAACAAATGGTATGTTGATGATGAACTCCTTGCTCTTGTGCTTCAAATGATAGTCTCCCCAACACTCAACTCTCTCTCACAAGATTTGGATTTGGTGGAAAGAAGATTTGAGTGGAAAGCAACTTGGGGAAGGCTAGAGATCAAGATTCATATGGTTGGAATGGAATATCTTGACCTCAACACAAGTGTAGGTGGTTCTCTCTCAGAAAATGTGTATTGGAAGTGTAGGTATGTTCTGATGGCTCTCTCTACAAATGAAGAGTGGGTGGAGGGGTATATATAGCCTCCACACAAAATCTAACCGTTACACACAATTTGCCAAACTCGGTGGGACCGAATGGTTAAACTCGATCGGACCGATTTAGCAAACCTAGTGACCGTTAGGATTTTCGGTGGGACTGACATGCAACTTGGTAGGACCAATATGGTTAGGGTTAGGGCATAACGTAATCTCGGTGTGACCGATTACACAAACTCGGTGGGACCAATTTTGGTAATAAGCTAACCAGAGAGTTGGTCAGGTAAACTCGGTGGGACCGATTCGCTCATCTCGGTGAGACCGAAATGTTACAAAAGGGAAACAGAGAGTTTACATTGCAGTCTTGGTGGGACCGATCGCTCATCTCGGTAAGACCGAAACGTTATGAAGGGAAACAGAGAGTTTACAATCCCATCTCGGTGAGACCAAGATCCCTATCGGTGAAACCGATTTGCTAGGGTTTGTGGCAGTGGCTATGACATTTGAAACTCGGTGGCGCCGGATAGAAAGAATCGGTGGGGCCGAGTTTGACTTTTGGTTTAGGTCATATGTGGATGTGGCAAGGTAGTTGAGGATTCTGGAGCATATCACTAAGCATTTTGAGCAAGCAAGCCATTAAGCAACACCTCATCCCTCCTTGATAGTATTGGCTTTTCCTATAGACTCAATGTGATCTTGGATCACTAAAATATAAAATGTAGAGTCTTGAGCTTCAAGCTTGAGCCAAACTTTTTGTCCTTAGAATTTTGAGGGATCCACTTTCCTCATCCATGCCAGGCCATTCATTGAGCTTTTCCTGAAATATTAATCTTGGAATAATGTTAGCTCAATGAGCTATATGTTGTTAGGAATTACCAAAACCACCCAGGGATAGTTGCACTTTCACTATGCCGATGAGATTTCGGATCTTTCCAATGCTCTTGAGGAAGAGTGTGGTCTTCGTTTGGCTCTTGAGGAGTCACACAACGTTGATCATGCTAAGTTAAAGAAATATTATGATCATGTCCTCATTGTTTCTCATGTGCTAAACTCCAAGAAGGCCGAACTTGAGGTTGATCTTGCTAGACTCCAAGAGGAGTTTGATCTACTTGACAAGGCTCACAAGGTCTTGAAGGGTGCTCATGCTAGCCTCAAAGAGTCTCATGATCAATTTCAAGTAAAGCTAACCAAGGAAAAAGCCACTTTTCCTCGTATGATGTTAATTGATAATGCAAATGCTATTAACCCGTGTTGTGAGCATGTGCATCTCATTGAGGAGAACGCTAAGCTAAAGGGGCAACTTGAGAGAGGTCTTGCGACTTGCATACAAGGCAAGAAGAACCTCAATGACCTCTTGATCAACCAAAAGGGAGTTGTGGCCAAGGAAGGGGTTGGGTACGTGCCTGACTCCAAGAACAAGAAGAAGATTGACAAGATCAAACGACCTCCTCCTCTCATACAAACCTTTGTGAAGGAGGGAGAAAGTGCCTCCGAGGAGAAGAAGAAGAACAATGCGAAGGGTGTTGTTGTCAAAAAGGGAAATGTCACTCCTCGCATCAAAGCCGGCGACTTTAATCCTTCTTATGTGTTATGCCGTGCTAGTGATGGGAATGTCTATGCCAAATTCATTGGTTCTCCTCATGAATACATTGAATGGTCTATTTGGGTTCCAAAGACCCTTGTTACTAACATCAAAGGACCCATTACAAAATGGGTACCTAAACCAAGCATTAATCTCTTGTAGGTGTTTGCTTCCGGTGGGGGATCATGGTTGCTCGATAGCGGAGCTACAAATCATATGACCAGAAGCAAGGACTTGGTGGTGGACGTGCACAAGATTCCATCTATGCCCACCAATGTCGAGTGAGGTGACGCCTCATCCTCTAAGGTATTGGGACTTGGCAAGGTGGTCATCTCTCATGATCTCACGATCGAGAAGGTCATGCTTGTTGAGTCCCTTGCATACAATTTACTTTCCGTTCGTCAACTTGCAATAATGACTTTACCACTTTCTTTGATATCGATACCATGGCCCTCTTGTGGAGCAAGACTCTTAAAGTAGCCTTTGTTGGGCATGTAGAGAATGGTCTATATGTGATTAACTTTTCGGAGCGACCCACTAAGACCGCGACATGCCTAATGGCTATTATCTGTGAGACATTGATGATCATGTGGTTGATCATAAGCTACACTTAAGAATCCATGTCAATATGAGATCTTTGCAAAGTCTCCTCAAGGGGGACCATGTCCGTGGACTAACGAATGTTAGTTTTGCTAAAGATCGTGCTTGCAGTGCTTGTATCGAAGGAAAGCTACATGAGAAGGCTCACCCTCCCACGACTATCATTTACTCAAAGAGGCCTTTGGAGCTCCTTCACATGGATCTCTTTGGGCCTCCATCCTTCGATAGTCTTGGGGGTAGGAAGTATTGCTTGGT
This sequence comes from Triticum urartu, assembly GCF_003073215.2. NCBI lineage: Eukaryota > Viridiplantae > Streptophyta > Magnoliopsida > Poales > Poaceae > Triticum > Triticum urartu. The sequence goes on along the minus strand of NC_053025.1, from coordinate 543,837,374 downwards.
GATTGTGGATGACTACTCAAGATACACTTGGGTGTATTTCTTCAAGAGGAAGAGCGAGACCCAACAAACCGTTATTGACTTTGCAAATGAAGCACAACGTCAACACAATGCAAAGATCTTGACAATAAGAAGTGACAACGGCACCGAGTTCAAGAACTACACCTTGGATGAGTTTCTTAGTGATGAGGGGATCAAGCATCAATATTCCGCACCTTACACCCCTCAACAAAACGGTGTTGCGGAGAGGAAGAACCGGACGTTGATGGATGCGGCAAGGACCATGATGGCGGAGTTCAAGTCTCCGTACAACTTTTGGGCCGAAGCCATCAACGCTGCGTGTCATGCATCCAATCAGCTCTACCTCTGCAAGGGCTTGAACAAGACTCCATATGAGATACTCACTGGTAACAAGCCCAACCTCAAGTACTTTCGGGTGTTCGGGTGTAAGTGTTTCATTCTCAAGAAAGGTGTTCGGTTGTCTAAATTTGAGGCTAGAGCTTATGAGGGCATATTTGTTGGTTATGCTACAAACTCTCATGCTTACCATGTCCTCAATAAATCCACGGGACTTATTGAGGAGACATGTAACGTGGAGTTTGATGAGAATAACGGCTCCCAAGTGGAGCAAAGTGGCACTTGTGATGTAGGTGATGAAATTCCTCCTCAAGCCATAAGAAGAATGGGTGTTGGCTTTATCCTACCCATTGAGGAACCCCTTGTGGCCAAAGGAGAAGGACAAAGCTCCACTCAAGTGGAGCCATCACCAACCCAAGGCCCACACGCTTCCGAAGAACAACATGAAGGCCCTCATCCTCAAGAACATGACCAAGGGCAATATCATGTTCAAGACGGTGTTGACACATCAAGTGATGCCCAAGGTCAAGTTTTCTCCTCCGAGCAAGTTCAAGAACAAGAACAAGCTCAAGACGACGCTCAAGATGATCAAGTGACCACTCCTTGCCTCACCCCCGAGGAGGATTTGGAGCGTCGTGCCGCCAAGGTTGCTTCCAAGCTCTCCACCAAGGATCATCTCATGACGAATGTGCTTGGAAGCTTAAGAAAGGGGGTAAGCACTCGTAGACAATTAGAAAACTATTGTGAGCATCACGCGTTTGTATCTTGTGTCGAACCCCACAAGGTCTATGAGGCGCTAGAAGATCCGGATTGGCTCAATGCCATGCATGAAGAACTCAACAACTTCGAGCGCAACAAAGTGTGGAGATTGGTGCCAAGACCGACGGGGAACCACAATGTCATTGGAACCAAGTGGATATTTAAGAACAAGCAAGATGCCCATGGGATTTTCATTCGCAACAGGGCTCGTTTGGTAGCACAAGGCTACTCCCAAGTCGAGGGTATCGACTACGGTGAAACCTTTGCTCCCATTGCTCGTCTTGAATCGATTCGCATGTTGATTGCTTATGCTTCTCATCATAACTTTAAGTTACAACAAATGGATGTGAAGAGTGCTTTTCTTAATGGTCCCATTAATGAATTGGTTTATGTCAAGCAACCCCCCAGGTTCGAGGATCCCTACTTTCCCGATCATGTTTATCAACTCGATAAGGCACTCTATGGCCTTAAACAAGCCCCACGTGTGTGGTATGACCACCTTACCGAGTTGTTACAAGACCGTGGTTTTGAAGTGGGGCTAATCAACCCCACTCTTTTTACTAAGAAGGTCAAAGGGGAGTTGTTTGTGTGCCAATTATATGTTGATGATATCATCTTTGGTTCCCCTAACAAAGCTTTCAATGAGGAATTTGCCGCTCTCATGACCTCAAAGTTCGAGATGTCTTCCATGGGAGAGTTGAAGTTCTTTCTAGGGTTCGAAGTGAAGAAAAGAAGAGAAGGAACCTTCATCAATCAAGCCAAATATACTCAAGACATGCTCAAAAGATTCAAGCTAAGTGATGTCAAGCCGGCTTCCACTCCAAGCCCACCAAGTGCCAACTTGACATAGATCCCAATGGTAAAGCGGTGGATCAAAAGGTATATCGCTCCATGATAGGCTCCTTGCTTTACCTTTGTGCATCTAGACCGGATATCATGTTGAGTGTGGGAATTTGTGCACGGTTTCAAGCCGCACCTAAGGAAAGTCACTATGTGGCGGTCAAACAAATCTTTCGATATTTGGCTCATACCCCAAACTTTGGCTTATGGTACCCAAGAGGAGCAAACTTCAAGCTTGTAGGGTATTCAGATTCCGATTGGGCGGGAGACAAAGTGGATAGGAAGTCCACTTCCGGAGGGTGCCAATTCCTTGGTTGCTCTTTGGTAAGTTGGTCTTCCAAAAAGCAAAGTTGTGTGTCTCTCTCGTCCACTCAAGCGGAGTATGTGGCGGCTGGTAGTTGTTGTGCACAACTCTTATGGATGAGGCAAACTTTAAAGGATTACGGTGTCATTTGTGACAAAGTGCCTCTTTGGTGTGACAATGAAAGTGCCATCAAGATCTCTCTCAACCCGATGCAACACTTCAAGACGAAGCATATCGAGATCCGGTATCACTTCATCCGGGATCACATTAGGCGAGGAGAGATCGAGCTCAACTATGTCAACACTCATGATAACCTTGCAGATATTTTCACGAAGCCCTTGGATGAAGCAAGATTTCGCGAGTTAAGGCATGAGCTAAATATCATTGATTCGGGCAATGTTGCTTGAACCCTTGCACACCCCACCATACTCAATGTGTTGTCTTGTTTAGATGTAGGCATGGACATAGGGGGAGTGTTGTTCTCTCAATGAACTCTCCCTCCCCCCATTATGCATAAATTGATCAAGTCTTTCACATTAGCCATATTTGATGGTACTTGTGCTTCAAAGACGAGTTTTGGTCATGGACCCAAGGATAATTCTTCGCGGTGCCATACCAATTGACTCAAACATAGGTGGCTACGGCCACCACCCTCTCTTTGGAGAGGTGGTGTCTCGTGGTTGTTTCGTTTTGTCGTGTGCCTTTCTGCCTTTGTGTGTTGCGTGGTCTTGTGGTGTCGTGTTGCCTCTGAGTGTTTGTGCAAACACCCCGTTTTTCATGTACTTGAAACGTGCATCTTTTTGAGCCCATGGTACTACGCGGCTTGTCGCGGTACTACCGCTTTGAGAGGCACGGTACTACCGCGCCATAGCGCGGTACTACCGCTCAGGTGCGGTACTTCGGAAGTACCACACCGAGCGGTACTACTGCGATGGGGCACGGTACTACCGCGCCGTTGAGGGAGCGTGGGGGTTATGACTCGGGCAGGGGAGTTCCAACTCCCCATACCCATTCACTTGTCTCTCTCCCCACGTCTCTCTCTCTCTTGCTCAAGAACAGCGCCGGAGGCCCTCGCCGGATCTCCATCTCCGGCCACTCTCCTCGGATTCCGACCAGTGGGATCGTTCCCCACCACTTCCTCTTGCCATGGACCAAGGTTTTTCCCCAAATCCCTCTTTTTCTTGGTTGTTCTCTCGCTTCTAGGTTTTTGGGGAGATGCTTGTTGTTCTTGAGATTTTAGGCCAAATCTATGCAAGAGTAGGATGTAGGAGAGTCGTGTTGCGTAGGAATCATACTTGATATGTTGTCTCGTGGTAGATTTGTCCAACCGTGGTACCGCCGCGGTTTCGCGGGCTTTTCTCAGATTTGAACTTGTTCGGATCTGACGCAGTGCGGTACTACCGTGTCTCATGTGTGATACTACCGCTCGTGCGGTACTACCGCCCGTCAGGTGCGGTGTGCTAGCTCGTGCGGTACTACCGCTCATCAGACGCGGTACTACCGCGCTTGCTGAGGCACTAAGCTCGTACTACCGCTCCTAGACCCGGTACTACCGTGACCTTACACGGTACTACCGCGTCTAAGAGCGGTACTACTATCTTAGTTCCGCAACACTTGGCAGTACTACCGTCGGGGTCAAATCTCTCTCTAGGCAATTATCTTGTGTGCTTTCTGCATGTTTCTTTTGCTTTGTTGTGGTCTTTGCATTGATCCCTCTTATTTGTCGTGGGTGTTTTGCGTTTTGTGTCTCAGGTGGTGGCTCTCGCCGTTCCAATCCCAGTCGTGACATTGGCTCCAAGCGTCTGCGCAACCCCCAAGATGAAGCCCCAGAGGGCTCCAATGCCCCCAAGCGCAATGTCAAGACCACTGCCAACAAGCAAAAGGAATCTGCTAAGGGCATGGACGAGATTTCAGTCTGTGAGTATGTCGAACGCTGGAGGATCAATCCTTATGTGAATCCTCAGGCTATCCTCAGAGGCACCAAGTTGTTCTGGACCAAGCAACAGGCTCTCATCTATCTGGATGTGATCAAGAGCAAGCAGAATACCTTCATGGATGTCAAGTGGATAGACATGCATCACATGCGGAAGGACAAGTTTCGTGACTATTTTGGAGAGGCTCTGGACTTTGTGGAGCAGTTTGCTATTGAGCCGGTGATCTCCTTTCACCTTGACTATGACCCTGAGCTTATCTTTCAGTTCTTTGCCTCAGTGTACTTTCATCCCGGGGATGAGCGGAGGATGACCTGGATGAGCAACGGCCGTCAGCTGTCTGCTACATGGAAAGAGTTCATGGATCTGCTTCACATTCCTGATGACGGGCTTCACACCCCCGTTGGTGTTCGCCCCCACGCCAACTCTGAGTCTGCCAACAAGAACCAACTTTAGCCATTCCTTGTTGAGAAGGTGCTCCCCAATGGCAAGTCAACTTGGGTGCTGAACTCCTTTCTGGATATCATGCATCGCATCTTCCACAACACTCGGTTCCCACGCATTGGCGACAAGGACAAGGTCCATGCCTATCTAGTGGACATGTTGCTCCTGTGTGCAGAGGCACGTTCATCTCAGACTCAGCCACTTGATGTCTCACACATCATGTGGTGTGAGCTTCGGTTTGCGGTGTTCACTCGCAAGGTACCTATCTATGGACCGTACATGTTTCTGCTGCTCTCCACCACTTGGGAGAAGATGTACCATGGTGTTGAGTGTCGGATTTCGGGTTCCGACAGACCCTTGAGGTTCGAACACTGGGGTGTGCGCGGAGATTTCGCATTCTACCTACCTGCGCCCCACCGCCACGCTAAGATCTAAGCTATGGAAAGAACAGCACGAGAGACACAGGGTTTATACTGGTTCGGGCCACCGTTGTGGTGTAATACCCTACTCCAGTGTGTGGTGTGGTGGATTGCCTCTTGGGCTGATGATGATGAGCAATACAAGGAAGAACAGCCTCGCGAGGGTCTGTTCTTGGCTGAGGGGATGAACTGCTAGGAGGAGTTCAGTCACCCTCTCTCTCTCTCTCTCTTCTTGATTCTCTCTCTGATTTCGATCTCGGTTTCCATCCTGATTTCGATCCCTCTAACCTATGGGTGGCTAGTCCTATTTATAGGCAAAGGCCCTGGGCCTCTTCCCAAATATTGAACTTGTCGGGCCACGCGACGCTGCGTAGCTCGGTGGTGAAGGCACGGCAGCCTGCTGTGGCCACGGGAGGCCTTGGGTGACGGAGAGCTTGGTCTTGCATGTCCCCACGCGCTGCAGCTGGGAGCAGCACGGGGTCTTGACGTGCGGGAGCAGGAGCATGGTCGCGGCGTGCTGGAGCAGGGAGCGCCCGGGCAGCTTCTTGCGGGCGAGGGACTTCTTGGCAGCTCTGCTCTTGCCGCGCTGGCACCTGACGGAGCGGGTTCCGCCCAGGGGCCACGCGCCTTGGAGCCATGGCGCCTTCTTGAGGAGGAGGCGGCCGGGGCGCCGCCGGAGCTTCGTCGCCCGCGCGGGGCGGGTGCGGTGCAGCGGAGCGAACGGCGCAGGAGAGCCCCCTGCGGCGCGGACGAGCTCGGCGACGTGGTCGAGCCATTCTTCGTAGACGTCGTCGACGGGACGGTAGCGCAGGAGCTCGTTCGCCGCGATGAGCGCCGCTCGAGCCTCCATGGGTGCGCGGAGCGCGCGGGACGAGGAACCAGCTGGGGTGAGCGAGGGAGTAGCGGTGCGGCCGTCTTGACGCACGGACGGATGCCGAGACGACGCTTGTTGCTCGTCCCCCACCGCGCCGGTGGCGGCGTTGACGGCAGGTGACAGGGAACGGCGAGGACGCCCGCCGACAGGAGCCGTCTGGGCGACGCGGGAAGCGAGAGCGGCCCGGCGCTCGGCGCGGGCCCGAAAAGCGTCAGACATGGACGCGATGGTCGGAGGAGAACGGAGTGGTGGAAGACGAATTCCGGCGCACCCCTACCTGGCGCGCCAAATGTCGGATTTCGGGTTCCGGCAGACCCTTGAGGTTCCAACACTGGGGTGCACGCGGAGATTTCACCTTCTACCTACCTCCGCCCCACTGCCACGGTAGGATCTAAGCTATGGAAAGAACAACACGAGAGACACAGGGTTTATACTGGTTCGGGCCACCGTTGTGGTGTAATACCCTACTCCAGTGTGTGGTGTGGTGGATTGCCTCTTGGGCTGATGATGATGAGCAATACAAGGAAGAACAACCTCGCGAGGGTCTGTTCTTGGCTGAGGGGATGAACTGCTAGGAGGAGTTCAGTCACCCCTCTCTCTCTCTTCTCGATTCTCTCTCTGATTTCGGTCTCGGTTTCCATCCCGATTTCGATCCCTCTACCCTGTGGGTGGCTAGTTCTATTTATAGGCAAAGGCCCTGGGCCTCTTCCCAAATATTGAGCGGGAAGGGCGCCAACAATTGGCCATTTTGAAGGGGAACATCTGGTACACTTATCCTGACTAAAGTTGGTCCTCGCCTGCCAAAGGCTCTGGTGGTGACGCTGGCTTGGGCTCCACAATGACTTCCTCCCTGCCGTTGGACTGGTCTTGGTCTCATTGCACCGAAATGGGTGCCTTTGCTTGATGCTCTCGCCTGCGCTTGCTCCTTTTGCACCAAAGAGAAAAGGAGGACACTGCGCGGCTGGCGCCCGCCTGGCGCCTTTGGTCGTCATGGCTTGCATCACGGGCACCTCGTGAGGTACCCCGCCTTGATCTCTCCGCCTCCTCGCGAGCCAGCCTGATGAGGCCGTGCCTGAGGAAGCTCCGTGTCATCCGCCCCGCGAGGCTTGGCCCCTCGCGAGGGTCTTGGGTCTGTGTTGATGAAGATGGGCTGCGCTGGGCCCCCTTTTGAGCCACGCCGCAGGCAGGCAAGTCTGGGGACCCCCGTTCCTAGAACGCCGACATACGCCGCCGCTTTGACTGTTTCTCAAGGGGACAACCCTTCGTTACGTCCTTCTGTTCCTCGTCGTCGTCGTCTTTTGGTGTGTCCACCATGTACAAGTCATGTGATGAAGTGGGCGTCCAGTGCCCTGTGGGCAGTGGTTCCTGTTTGTCTCCTGCATCGTCGTCCATACCGTCGATGTCTTCGGAGTCGAAGTCGAGCATGTCGGTTAAGTCATCGACAGTGGCTACTAAGTGGGTGGTGGGTGGGCGGCGAATTTCTTCGTCATCCGCATCCCAATCCTGCCGGACATAGTTCGGCCAGGACTCTCCTGACAAGGAGAGAGACCTTAATGAGTTCAGTATGTCGCCAAAGGGCGAGTGCTGAAAAATATCTGCAGAGGTAAACTCCATGATCGGCGCCTGATCGGATTTGCCAGGAACGGGCGCAGGCGGTTCGGAGTCCGTGGCCGGAGAAGGATCCGGCAGTTTGACAACACGGCTCTCGTGCAGGGTAAGGTCGATGTTCGGCTCGATCGCCACTGCGGATAAGGCCTCCGCGGCGGGGTCCATCCACCCATCCATGGAAGGCACAACTGGCTTCGAATTAAGGGTCGGAGCGGCTGCCGGTGTGATTTCTTGAACACTGTCCGATGGCAGAGCTAAATCGTACTCATCGTGAACGCGTGATGCACAAGGCAGAGGCTCGAATCCGTCGAAGATCAAGTCTCCGCAGATATCGGCTGTGTAGTTTAAGCTTCCAAACCTGACCTGGTGGCCAGGGGCGTAACTTTCGATCTGCTCCAGATGGCCAAGCGAGTTGGCCCGCAGTGCGAAGCCACCGAACACAAAGATCTGTCCGGGGAGAAAAGTTTCACCCTGGACTGCATCGCTATCGATGATAGAAGGAGCCATCAAGCCTAACGGCGACGACACAGACGAACTCTCAGTGAAAGCACCAATGTCAGTGTCAAAACCGGCGGATCTCGGGTAGGGGGTCCCGAACTGTGCGACTAAGGCGGATGGTAACAGGAAGCAGGGGACACGATGTTTTACCCAGGTTCGGGCCCTCTTGATGGAGGTAAAACCCTACATCCTGCTTGATTAATATTGATGATATGGGTAGTACAAGAGTAGATCTACCACGAGATCAGAGAGGCTAAACCCTAGAAGCTAGCATATGGTATGATTGTATGTTATTGTGATGTCCTACGGACTAAAACCCTTCGGTTTATATAGACACCGGAGAGGGTTAGGGTTACACAAGGTCGGTTACAAAGGAGGAGATATACATATCCGTATTTCCTAGCTTGCCTTCCACGCCAAGTAGAGTCCCATCTGGACACGAGACGAAGTCTTCAATCTTGTATCTTCATAGTCTAACAGTCCGGCCAAAGGATATAGTCCGGCTGTCCGGAGACCCCCTAATCCAGGACTCCCTCAACTACCTTCAAAGGAGTCATACCAGGTGTAGAGGCCCGCTGTACGGGCTCAATTATGCTCGAGGTTGTCTTCGGATCTCCGGACAATTTCTGAAGTGAGCAGTTAATCTTCGACATAGTCCCCTTTCACAGCGGCTATCACGCACTGCTCGGACGGACCGCATTCGCCCGATTCAACGCAGTGCCACACTATGTTTATCTCAAGCTCAAGATGCCCGGTCCACGTGGCATCATAACAGTCAATGGAAATATGGAACGCTCCCTCCGTACAGGAGAGCACACAGCTGCCTTAGCAGCAGAAGTACAGAGCGGCCTTCTCAAGCAGAACCTTAATTCGGCTGCCGAGCCCACGGACACCGTCAAGAGGGTCCGAACTGCGCTGCAGCAAGACAACTCGGCTCATCAGGAGCTAGACTAGCAATTCGGCCTCCGTCTCAGTCCTGGTCAAGTAGTGGCATTCGCACCACGCGTACATAACTACGCACTCAAAATTCCATGGGCATCGACGAAGGCATAGCTAGTTTGTGATCCACAGTATGGCTCAACCGACACCGAATACACACATACTTTCACTTTTATTCGTTTCCTTTTCAGGTTTCAATCCCGCAGGCCCCATCGGATGGCCTGATCACCAGCCCTCTTGAAGGATAAACACACCAAGACGGCGAGAAATGCAGACGTACAAGGGATTTTCAAGGTGGTTTCGTTAACAATCACTCTACCTGTTTTTCAGGACCCACATGCATATCTCCCTTGGTTTTTGGCATATTAAATAGCATGTTGCTTATCGCACTACTTGTATCAATGTGCCTCGACGTATTAATCAAATTACAATGAAAACAGTTTGCGGCTGGAGCTATAAAGCCCCAGCTTATCACCTTTTGTACCCTTTCTGTTTTCTTTTTTTTCTTCTTCTTCCCTGTGGGTAACCCTATCAGGTAACACACGTACACTTTGGTACGTTTGATGTTTTCCAGGGGCTTCATAGCACCCCACACTACGGCAAAAAAAGTTCGAACACTTTTTATAGTATAGTTTGGCACCCCGAATTTAGCACTATATGCATTGGCTCCGAATCATGTCTTTGGTCAATAGTTGGTGGTTTCCCGGCTCCTGTGCTTGCTACCTTACGTTCCGTTATATCGGCTAAGGTAGTAAAGGGAGAACTACTGCGATTGTGCCTTGGTTTATCCAAAGGAGAACCTCGGTAGAGAAAGCCGAAAACTGACTGTCATGATGCGGCGAGAGCTGGTCAGCTGTTTGGAGGTTGCAAATCAATGGAGATTTCTTCCGCATTACGCGAAGGATCGGTACTTCCTGATCAGACGCTTATAGCACTCTGGTACCCTATACTAGGGGTTGCGCCTATGTTTTTATTGTCAAACTCCTATGGTAACTGAGGGCGTTCAAGCCGCATAGTCTGATTGCCTGGTTCGTTGCGCTAAACAACTCCAAGGACCATATAATTGGATCAAGATTGTTTAGATTCCATCCCGAACACCTCTGTATTTCCTACGTGGGGGCAGAAGCCGACGACTGGCCAACCCTCAGATTTCATACAACACGGCCGCACAGGAGCTAAAATTTAAAACATAACAAGCATTATATTACAAACCCACTTTGTTCTATCATACAAAGTAGAAGGAACTTGAATACATTCATTCAAAGATAATATCCTGCGAACATTGCGTTGTTACAATGCGAGACCCCTCTAGGACATATGCAAAATAGCTCTCGGGTGTGCGGTGCTCCTTGCCCTCTGGCGGCCCCTTGGTCAGCTCGACGGCGTCCATCTTTGCCCACCACATCTTGCAGCGGGCGAAGGCCATGCGCGCACCTTCACTACAGGCTGATCGCTTGACGGCGTCTAGCCGAGGACAGGCGTTCACCAGCCGCTTCACAAGCCCGAAGTAGCTGTCGGGCATAGCTTCGGCTGGCCACAGCCGGATTATCAAATCCTTCATGGCTAGTTCGGCCACTGTATGCAGCTCCACCAGCTGTTTCAGCTGATCGGGGAAGGGCACGGGATGCTCTGGCGCAAGATACTGCGACCAGAACAATTTCTCTGTGGAGCTCCCTTCTTCGGCTCGGAAGAACTCCGTGGCGTCGGACAGACTGCGTGGCAGATCTTCGAAGGCTCCTGGAGAACTCCAAATCCGGGTTAGTAAGAAATACTTCTTCTTCATATATTTGCTTTGCATATTGAACGCCTTATCTGCCGCGATCTTCCTGGCCTCTCGGATCTCTTGGAGGGCACCCTGGGCTTCAACCCAGGCCGCTTCCCTTCTTTGACGAGCCTTGGAGAGTTCGGTCTCTCGAGCCGAAACATCGCCCTCCAGGGTCTCGTACTTCCTCACCGCGTCCTGGAGCTCTTGCTGGATCTCGTTCAGCCGGGATTTCAGCTTCTTGCAAGCGGCCTACTCCTTGACAGGTTTCCCCTTGGCTTCGGCCAGGGCCTTTTTCAGGGCCTCGACCTCGGTCGTCGCCCTACACATATAATGACACAACGGCCAGTATACATCATTTACTCTTTCCGAATATATAGCGAGCCATTGCATACCTTGCTGGTCTTCCAGCTGCTTCCTCGCCTGGCCGAGCTCTTCTTCGGCCCGCTCCAGTTTCTGCTTTAGTCCGGAGACTTCGGTAGTGTGAGAAGTCGCGGCCAGCAGCGACGCCTGCTTATTCACATCAGAAACAGTTTGGTTAGTTTCCCGCGAAATTTAATTGATCCTCTGTCTGGCTTTTCTTTCCAAACACCGGACAATGTCTCAGGGGCTACTGTCTATGTGGGCATTTTCTCGGTTAAATGCCGCTTACCTCAAAACCTGTCAGCATGCCGCTGCAGGCTTCAGTCAGTCCGCTCTTGATGGACTGAACCTTCTCAATCACCGTACCCATAAGGATACGATGTTCTTCCACAATGGAAACGCCTCGTAGCGCTTCCAGTAGATTATTCGGTGCCTCTGGTTGGACAGAGGTCACCGGTGGGACAGGCACACCCCCTTCTTTTGAAGGAGGTTGCTCGCCGGATTACGGAGCCGCATGGGTCTCCGGAATCGTATTCGGCCGGGGGCCGAACTAATCGAGGCCTCCAGTTGCCATGGGGATCTGCTCCCCCATGTGTCCCGAAGACGGGGTCTTGCCTCCCGGTGCCACCACGACAACCTCCTGAACCTCTCCCTGGCATGGGAAGGTCCTTTGGGATAGTACCTCGTCATCTCCCTTGGCCTTGGGAGAGTGAGCGGCCAGCAGTGTCTCGCTGGCCATTGCCTTCGAATCCAACGAGCCTCTTGACGAGGCTCGCTGGGGGCTGTCATGGGCTGGACTGCAATAACACGATTAACCATATTAATGCCATAGAGTGAAGAGGCCGGATAAATAAACGAGTGTGGGTTCTTAGTACTCACGATGCTGCTAGGGGCTTAGTCCGGGGGCTTCGCTACGGGCTGCTGTCGACGTCCCATGCGGAGTTATCCACCCTGGGACCTTTCCCCCTCTTGGGTGCCTCCGCCTCCAGATTTGTGGAGGCCGCCCTCTTCTTTCTCTCGTCGTCGTCTTCGGTGGCGGAGGAACGGGTCTTGTCTTCGGACATCACGTCCGAAGTGACCTTGCGGAGGGGGCCGCTCCGGACCCCCTTGGCCTTCCCCATGGCCTTCTTCTCCGGCGTCTTATAGGGCGCCCGTACCAGCATCTTCCCTAGACGCAGGATGACTGGTTCTTCAGGCAGCGGAGCCGGACACTGGATCTGCTTCGCCCTCTCCATCCAGTCCTGAAGAAGCAATGATAATAAAAGCTTAGATATCGTCCTTGAAACAAGCAAGTAGGGGATGCGTTAAAAATAACATACCTCATTGGCAAGGTGGTTAATGTCGTGCCCGCGGTCTGAATCTATGGCCGGCGGTGTCTTGTTGCCCTTGAAGAGAAACTTCCAGGCATCTTCGTGAGTAGTTTCGAAAAGCCTCTTCAGGGTATGGTGCTTCTTCGAATTGAACTCCCATAGAGGGCGGCTTCGGCTTTGGCAGGGGAGAATCCGGCGAACTAGCATCACCAGGATTATATAGACAAGCTTGATATCTTTGTCCACCATACTTTGAACGGGCGTCTGTAGCGCTATCAGCTCATCTGGCGAATACCAGTTCGGGCTCTTCTCGACCCAGGAGGTGAGCCGCATTGGAGCGCCGAAGTTGAATTCGGCAGCTGCGGCCCAGTTTGCGCCATGGGGTTCTATGATGTAGAACCATTGTTTCTGCCATTCCTTGACAGTCTCCACGACAGTGCCTTTCGGCCAGGAGACATTGGTCAGCTTGCTCACCATGGCGCCCCCGCACTCCGCGTGCTGGCCATCCACCACCTTCGGCTTCACGTTGAAGACCTTGAGCCACAAACCAAAGTGGGGTTGGATGCGGAGGAAGGCCTCACACATGACGATGAGAGCCGAAATGTTGAGGAAAGAGTTCGGGGATAGATCATGGAAGTCTATCCCGTAATAGTACATCAGCCTGCGGACGAAATGGTGAAGTGGAAACCCTAGCCCGTAGAGGAAATGAGGGATGAATACCACCCTCTCATTGGGCTTCGGTGTGGGGACGACTTGCCCCTGGGCTGGAAGACGGTGGGCGATTTCCTTCGCCAAGTACCCGGCCGCCCGAAGCTCAGTAATGTCCTTCTCCTTGACGGAGGAGACCATCCACTTGCCTTGACCTCCGGATCCGGACATGGTTGAGTGCTAGCTTGAGTGGGAAGAAGATGAAAACTTGGGCGCTGGAGCTCAAGAGTGGAAGGGCAGAGGAAGAGAGAAGGTGTGGGAGAAGAAGGGGGAATCCTTATCCCCTTATAAAGGCAGTGAACATCGAACGCCTCCCCACTCGCCCTAAAACTCGCCTATTTCCAAGGGTTGTGTAAATGGCACAGTTGGGTTACCCACGCCCACATTGATGAAAATCCCGCAATAAGGGGACACGATCTCTGCTTTGACAAGACGTGCCAATGGAAACCGCATCTTGAAACGTGAACGTCAGACAAAAACGGTTCGATATAGTGACCGGACAGATGTGATGTCATCTTGCAAAAAGTTGTCAGCGGATGGGACTCGTGAAATACTATATTCCTTGCGGTTGTGTGTGGTATTTGTGTTGCAGAACTGGACACCTTCGTTTCATCCGAAGACTATCCTGGAGTATTCGGAAAGTAGAACCCGCCTTGCAATGCTGAAGACAATCTGCGCGCCGTACACATCGTCATTCAAGCCTGGTTCAGGGGCTAGTGAGGGAGTCCAGGACTAAGGGGTCCTCGGGTGTCTGATCTATTGGATATGGGCCAGACTGATGGGTCGTAAGGATACAAGGATCGAAGGCTCCACCCATGTCCGGATAGGACTCTCCTTGGCGTGGAAGGCAAGCTTGGCGACCAACTATGAAGATTCCTTTCTTTGTAACCGACCTTGTGTAACCCTAGAGCCCTCCCGTGTCTATATAAACCGGAGGGCTAGGTCTGTAGATAGGTCGAATCCTCATAATCATAGCCAGACTAGACTTTTAGGGTTTAGTCATTATGATCTCGTGGTAGATCAACTCTTGTAATACTCATATTCATCAAGATCAATCAAACATGATGTAGGGTATTACCTCCATAGAGAGGGCCCGAACCTGGGTAAAACATTGTGTCCCCTGTCTCCTATTACCATCGATCCTAGACGCATAGTTCGGGACCCCCTACCCGAGATCCGCCGGTTTTGACACCGACACCCGCCCCCCTTCACAGTGCAAAAGCCACTGCAGGAAAAGCCTGACATCAGCTCCCGAGCCTGGGTCAGCACCACCACCGTAGGGGTGCCAACACCTGTGATCCGCTCTAATCCTGGTGGACCGAGAGGGATACGACCCAGTGGCTGCCTACGGCCATCATCGAGCCACTAGCTCAGATGATGCCAAATATGTGGCCTTTAGCACCGATCCAACAGCTAGCTAGCACAATCCCGATCACC